>NW_023496051.1:0-430000 GCF_904425465.1 Colossoma macropomum
CAGATTCTTGTTCAGATTTTCTGCTGCGAGGCGCCAGAATGAACCTGCTGCAGCATTTAAGGTGGAAAATTCAAACAAGATGCTGATTCAGCTTTGAGTGAAAAGATCATCATAACACAGTTTATATCCCTCAGTTCCTCAACCTGTAAAGGAAATTAAGAGGCAGCAGCTTCTTCAAAGGCGAGTCAGCTGAGAAGATTCTTTCCAGTGAAACAAACAAAAATAAATAAATAAATAAATTGATTGTAAATTGATTTCTTTGAGCTCTTGCAAATATGAATTTTATAAAATTAATGTATTACTAAACTCAGGAAGAGAGAGAGAGAAAGAAGGTGAAGGAGATGGACAGGCCTGAAGGAGCAGATCTAATGGAGGTTAGTGATCCAGAAGATGTTTAAGCTTTCGAGTAAAATTAATACTTAATTTATTTTTATTTAACTGAAAAAATATATTATTTGTCACCATGACCGTCAAATTCTGTCACCCAGCTTATTAAACATTCCAACAGAGCAAAATCACTATTTCTGATTGTACCAACTGAGACTGAACTGTAATCTGGGTGTTTGAATGATGTATTTAAGACCTCACAGTTTATGAGAGAGAAAGGAGACAGCACGGCTGGACCTCAGTACCTTTGCTTGATCTGTGCCTGTTGTGGATGAATACAGTGTTTTTATACTAGCTTTGTACTCAGTACAAACTATGAGCAGACAGATCTGCTGTGTGCCAATTTGACCAAATAACCATTTTTTGTTATACTTAACACGTCTGATGTACTTGGCGTTTTCTGGCTGTTGTTACTGTAAAGGTGCTTTATAAACATTTTAGGGCCATTAAAAAATTCTCTTTGGGGACCGTGCCCCCAGACCCCCCTGGTACAGGCAAAGCCCCCACCCATGAACCTCTTGTGATGCCCCTGCAGATATTTAATCCTGATATACTGGTCTTATTTAGGCTTATTTAGGTAAATAGTGAAGTAATTTATTTGCTAATGGTTCTAATAGGCCAACAAATCAATTAAACTCTCGCCACATGAATGTTAAATCAATGTTGAAACGTTGACGCTGATCATTTCTTCCTGTATAAGCGTGTATGAGGCTCCTAACACTGCAGCTGTGATAAGCGGCTGCATTGTGGCTTCATCCCTTTTACATATAAACATTAGAAAGTGCAGTTTAGGCTGTGAAGGCTGTTGTAGTTTATTGTCTTCCTTCATTTCACCACCAAACTGCAGCTGCACTGACGAATCTACGAGAAGAGAAGCTACAGTGTCTTCATAACCCCCCAAATCAGAATCAGACCTGATGAGCATCTCTGTCCATCATCACACCAATGTAACACATCAGAACCTGTCAGACAGTGTCAGGAAGCTATGTTTGTACAGAACAAATAAAACGGCCTGTATCTACTGCATTTAAAATGTGCGCACAAGTAAAAAAGAAAACGTGTGCGATTAAAAGAAAATGAGACAATGTTATTTTAATCGTGGGAACTATTTAAGAAATCATGGTCACCAATAAAAGAAAATGTTTGTGAGACGTTCTATAAAATATTTTTATTTTTTTTAATTTTTACTTTTAGCCCCTTTTTTTGTAACAGGCATGATTTTTTCCTTTCCCCTCCTTTTTTATTTCTTATTAGACGTCAAATATCACAATATCAACTTTAATGGTTTCTGGAGATTTCCACTGCTAATAATTACTTATAGACATAATTGACCAAAATAAAGAAAAGTATCTGGTAAAGAATGTCAGATTACTGACAGAGCTAACTTAGAGACTGGAATTTAGCTAATTATCTGCTAATTAAACTAATATCTAATGACTGGCTGCTAATAAACCAGTTTGATGGGTAAATCAATCTGTCTGTATGTCTAAAAAGTTGGAGTTTTACACTGACCTACAGGGGTCTGTTCTTCTGTATTTATCACATCATCATTGAGAGGACTCTTTACAGTGGTGGTGACAGGAACCAGGAGTCGTAATGTCTACAACACAAACACAGCCATTTTATTTACTGTCCAAAATGACCAATGAACCTACACATGTCCTCTGAGCTGTTATATGTAATATTGATAATTGTAAAATAGTGGTAAATCTGCTTTAAATACGCTTCCAGATTTTAAGTAGCCGAACATTAAATAAAACAATTTTTAAATGAAATAGCTTTGTGGCCAGATTTGCATGTTTAGTTTCCAAATGTCATTTCAGTAAAGCTGGCTTCATACTCTGATTGGAAGACCTCTAAAAGCATCTCATAGTTAATAACTGTAGCATGCAGTTACGATTATCACATAACGTGGTCCGTCAGTCCAGCAGTTATTAAACGGATCATTTGTGAAAGGACATTTTTAACTCCCATCACTTTTGTGAGGTTAAAATAAAATATTACATTCCCTCTTTAGCCGAATCCACACCCTGAAAAATAATACATTGTAGTGACCTGCTACCTGCTGGCACTGACCTTAGAAGGTCGGGAAGTGTGGTGATGCTGACGGCCACACCAAGAGGATCGTGGAAGACGTGTCCTCCTTAAAATAGACTATTTGTGTTGTTTGTTGTTGTTCGTCAGTTAAAGTTATGTGAATGTGTTCATTATGTTATTTATTGTGGGGGGATGTGGGTTGTCAGTGTGTTTTGTGTGTGGGTGGGTGGTCACTGTCAGGTTGGAGTGTATGGCTAGTGGTGACCACCCCTTCGGGTTCAGTGTTCTGTATGTGTCTTTCTGCTGGTGCTTCAATAGAGGAGAGTTGCCTTCTCTGTATCTTACTCTCTCTTCTTTTTAGCTAAAAATGCTAATAAAGCTAACCAGTTCAAGTGGACGGTCAGGGCGTAGGAGTAAGCTTGACATGGGGAGGGAGGTGGAATCTGCCACACATGGAGGTGGAATCACAAAATCAAATGACCCGACACTTACCTTCCCAAAACACGGAGAAGAGAAGAGTCCACTGTCTGGTCACAGTGTAAAGGAAATGATTGTGTAATTGTGTGGGTTTATGTGTGCAATGTCACAACTACAGGAAGCCACACTGTAGGAGAAATGCTGCTTTACACACTCAGACTGACGTGAACATTAAATCACTACATTCTGTAGAGTGAGTTACTCTAAATGAGTGAATCTACTGGAGTTCTTCAGTAATTCAGCTCTACTATCAGGACACTGTGTGTGTGTGTGTGTGTGCGTGTGTGTTTGTGGTAGGTAGATGACCACTGCATGTTCCTGTTTCAGCAAAGTATTATGGATGTTGTAGTCTTGGTCTTGTGGACAATTTAAAACTTACACACAAGTTTAGCATCATATATATATATATATATATATATATATATATATATATATATATATATGTGTGTGTGTGTGTGTGTATGTGTGTGTATGTGTGTGTATATGTGTACATAATACTAGTATATACTGTATATATACTAGTATTATATGTTAGTGTGTTTATTTTTCTAGAGTGTGTATTTAGATTAGCATTGTGTTAATTCCTACTGCAGCACATAAATACGATCCTAGAGCATTTGAGCATTATTACAGCATTTGTGACTGTTGAACTGTGAGTACAGAGAAAAAGGGAAGGAAATCTTTGTGTAAGAATCAGTAAAACAACTGCATGAAACACTGAACACTCATTCCACCCTCACACACACACACACACACTCTGCTCACACACTCTGCACTGTCCACTCAGTTACACAGCTGTGAGAAGACTTTACAGATGAATGTAAGTAGTAAAGGTTTTCGTCTTAAATGTTCTCTCAAAATATGTTTCCAGTAAATATGTACTTAATATATTCCAAAATCTAATTTTGAGTAGAAATCCCCAGCATATTAATGTGCTAAATAAGAAATACATTTTTGAGATTGAGTTTCATGTGTTCTTTTGGACCAGCAAGCTGGTGTGTCTTACTTTAGTGTTTTTCCTGCTCCAGTGTTTGAATGACGCTTCAAACATAATAATAAGAATAATCAATTCTGCTTGTAACAAATGCATGAACAAGTTTCTCTGCGTCCTTCTGAGAAAGAAAAGGCTAAACTTTAGCCACATTTCTCAAATGATAAAAAGCTACTTTACTGACTGCGTTTACATGCGGGATAAAACAGAGAGTCTAAGATCACACCCAGGTTTCATACTTCAGGTTTGGTATATGAAGCTAAAGAGCTAAGCTTTTTATAAAGCTTTCTTTGAGTTTTACTACCAAGATCAGCATTTAATTTTTTTATGAGTAAGTTGTAGAAATTTTGACATCCACTGAGAAATATCTGACACACAGCTGGTCAGTCTGTCTACAGAATCTTGATCATCAGAAGGAATGGAAATGTATAAGTGAGTGTCATTAGCATAGCTGTGAAAATTTATATTATGTTTCCTAATGACATCACCCAGAGGTAACATGTACAAAGAGAAAAGCAAAGGCCCTAAAACTGAACCTTGTAGGACTCCACAAAAAATGTTTAAAAAATATTTTTGATGAATGATTTCCCACTGAAACCATGAACTGTCTATTAACTAAATATGATTTAAACCGTTCTAAAAGTGTACCTGAGAGGCCTACCCAGCATTCAAAGTGGTGTATTTAAATCTTAAATCTTGTTTCAGTCAGCTGAGCTACGCTCTGTCTTATCAGGTCTGTTTTGTTGTGAAAATGAATTACAAACTCTTTGCAAATTTTAGAAGATATATCGCCCTTGCAGAGACGCACTTGCAGAAAATTTGGGGTTAATTAACTGGCCTATGGTGGAAAAAGGATTTTTTTATGATCTTTGTGTTTATTAATTACACTGGAGAGGAATGACTGTCTGGATATTTTCATAGCATTCTTATAGATTGAGATCTGCCCTTTGAGAAAATCATAATGTACCTGCAGTTTAGTTTTCCTCCATAAGCGCTCTGGTTTGCGACAGTTTCTCTTGAGCTGGTGTTTTTCTGCCATTTGACTGGAGCGAGAATTTCAAGGGTTTCCTATAATCTAGCATTTACATCAGAGACTAGATCATTACAGGATGGAGTCAGATCTGTATTCACTGAACTTTTATAAATGCTTTTAAACTTCTCAACTGTTTCTGAGTCAATGTAACAATTTTTAAAGTAACTTTCAAGCACTTTCTTCTTTACTCATAAATTGATTTGATACAGAAAGGATCTCATATGAAAACATCAGAGATTCGGGATGCGTTTGTGTTTAAACCTTTAGTGATGACCAGACCGAGGATGTGACCAAGCTTGTGGGTAGAGCTGCCCACGTGCTGCTTCAAATGTCTCTAGAAGTCTTATTAATTCTATTGCATTACTGTGTGATGGATTATCAATATGCAAGGTAAAGTCCTCAGAGAGAAGAATTAATCATAGCTTGTATTAATTCCACAATTTCTGCCAAAAAATTACTATTTTGCTTTGGAAGTCTGTATATTACAATTACTAACACAGAAGTATCACTAAAAAGGTTGACTGCAACAAACTCAAAAGACAACAAAGAATCAGATCTAATCTTATCTAATCTCCCTAACCAGCACTGATAGAGGCCTGGATCTCACCATAAACCAAAAAAGGCTCCTCAGCTCCATCTTGTGGATGAAGAAAACAATAAATTTGAGTTTCCTATTAGTTACCAATGAGTTTAATAGATGTTGAAAACATCACTATTTAAAAAGTAAATCATTCATCCTCCCCAAAATATTGTTGTGTTGTATTATTTTATTATCCAGCCCTAATAATTACATTTATATTTACAATATTTAAACTCTATCAAAACAATCTTTATCTTATGTTCCAGCACAGTCATTAACCAGTGAAGACATTTTTAATCCACTCACCAACATGCAGAGGGAGACACTGCATTCATTTCCACACACTGACAACTGAATATCATTTAATACACAATACATCATTATTTCAGACAGTTTGTTTACTTTCCTTTTTCAGTGCTGTCACTCTTCAGTATGATATTTAGATATACAGTCATATTAAACACTATTCATAACTAGAGTAGTTACTAACTCATTTACTCCCTCACTTATTCACTCACTCACCCACTCCCTCACTCATTTATTCACTCACTCATCCACTCACTCACTCATTTATTCGCTCACCTACTCACTCACTCATTCACTCATTCACCCACTCATTCATGTTTATCAGGCTTTAGATTCTCCACAAGGGGAGCTGTTAGAACTCCAGTAGCTTTTGTGCACATAATAGAAGTCTGGTGTTTAAATAATCAGCAACATGCAGAAATGTCTGACTATTATAACAGAACAAGTTAGTTGAAAACTGATAATAAACAAGATAATAAACCAGTCCACTGAGCTCATGTTGCGTGTTGTGTTGTTTACATTGGGGGTTATGGTTTTGGATCTGGCTGTAGGTCTGAGATGATCATCAGCTGCTTAAGCTGTCAGAGGTCTGTGGATCATAAAGAGAGGATCTAGTGGTTATTTTTTCCAGTTAGCCAAATGTAAACCAAAGTCTTTAAATGATTGTAGGTGTAATAACGTCCTTTAGTCACTGGATGGCAGCAGTGTGTGTGCTGAAGCTCAGAAGCTCACTGAACACACACAGAGCTCTTATAGTTTAGTTACTATAGAGGTTTCTCTTCTTTTTCTGTAATGAGCATGAATTTCTTTCTTCTTTCTTCTACATTTTTTATTCCTTGTTAGCTGTCAAATATCACAACAATATTATATCTAAGGGCTTTTAGTGATTCCAACTCCTAATAATTGTAGACATAATTGGTCTTGGTAAATAATGGAAGATTTGTCATGGAAAAAACGGCAAAAATAAACTTAACCCAATACAAAATAGAAAACAGTTAAACACCAAGAATGGCAGAGAAAAGTACAATCTTTTATTAAAGATTAAGGCTTCACAGATGAAAGTGTTCATCTGAGTTGCCTGGGGCTGTAACAACAACAACAACAACAAAAAAACAAAACAGGAACAATCAAACCTTTTTATACTGCTCTGGAGAGGTTACCCACCTTCATTACCTCAATCATATGCAACTCTGACTGCACCCTGTTCTACTATAACTGTAACACTTTTGTACCTTTTATGTATACATTGTTTATTCAGTCAGCCTCAGCCTTCTGTGACAAGCACCCTTGTTTTTCTTCTAAAAGTTAAATGTCATTTCACTTCATTAATATACCATTACATATATAATAATCACTGGCCTTAAGTCATTACATTTGATTACTATAATCTAGAAGTTAAAACACACTTGGCTCTTGGTTACATCATATCAC
The DNA here is from genome assembly GCF_904425465.1 of Colossoma macropomum. Lineage (NCBI taxonomy): Eukaryota > Metazoa > Chordata > Actinopteri > Characiformes > Serrasalmidae > Colossoma > Colossoma macropomum. Next base: position 7,243 of record NW_023496051.1, read on the forward strand.
ATCAATTAACATATCCCTCTTTTCCATTTTTTTATTGATCAAGAGAATTAATACAAAATAAATTAGAATCTATTGATTATCCCTTGGCATAGACTTGCCAAGGTGCTGGAAAGGAGACTTCGACTGATAGTTGAACCTCGGATTGAGGAGGAACAATGCGGATTCCGTACCGGCCGTGGAACAATGGACCAGCTTTTCACCCTCTCACAGATTGTTGAGGGGTCATGGGAATTTGCCAACCCAGTCTACATGTGTTTTGTGTATTTGGAGAAGGCTTACGACCGTGAGATATCTTGTGGGAGGTCCTCCGGGAGTATGGGGTGCCGGGGTTGCTACTCCGGGCCATTCAATCTTTGTACTCCCGGAGTGAGAGCTGGGTTCGTATACTCGGCATTAAGTTGGACTCTTTCAGTGTTAGCGTTGGACTCCGCCAGGGTTGTGCCCTGTCTCCACTCCTGTTTGTGATATTCATGGACAGGGTGTCAAGGCGCAGCTGTGGTCAGGAGGGCATTATTTCGGGAGGCCGGAGGGTGGCGTTTCTGCTATTTGCAGGCGATGTTGTTCTTTTGGCTGGATCACATGGATGCCTCCAGCTCGCACTGGAGCGGTTTGGAGCTGATTGTGAAGCGGTTGGTATGCGGATCAGCACCTCCAAGTCTGAGTCCATGGTCTTAGCCTGGAAAAGGATGGCAAGCCTACTCCAGGTAAGGGGAAAGGACCTGTCCCAGGTGGAGGAGTTTAAGTGTCTCGGGGTCTTGTTCACGAGTGATGGGAAGAGGGATTGTGAGATCGACTGCAGGCTGGGACAGGCGGCAGCAGTAATGCGGTCGCTGTACTAGACTGTAGTGGTGAAGAGGGAGCAGAGCCGTAAGGCAAAGGTCCCTGTTTACCGGTCGGTCTACATCCCGACCCTCACCTATGGTCACGAGCTATGGATAATGACCGAAAGAATGAGATCGCGAATACAAGCGGCAGAAATGAGCTTTCTTCGCAGGGTGGCGGGCTACACTCTATTTGATAGGGTGAGAAACTCGGCCATCTGGGAGGAGCTCGGAGTAGAGCCGCTACTCCACCGCATTGAGAGGAGCCAGCTGAGGTGGTTCGGGCATCTGATCCGGATGCCCCCTGACACCTCCCGGTGAGGGTGTACCAGGCACGGCCTACCGGGACAAGACCCCGGGGTCATTCTAGGACCCGCTGGAGGGATTATTTCTCCAGGTTGGCCTGGGAGCAGCTTGGGGTCCCCAGGAATGAGCTGGAAGAAGTTGCGGGGAAAGGGTCGTCTGGGATTCTCTGCTCTCCCAACTGCTACCGTGACCCTATCTGGACTAAGCGGTTAAGAATGATGATGATGATGATGATGATTATCCCTTAATTGTGATTAAACAGACTATTCCCAATTGTGACTGAAGGAAGTGTTAAAGTACAACCTCATTTCCAAAAAAGTTGGGACGCTGTGCACAAAACAAAATGCCATGATGTGCAAATCATTTAAATTCTATATTTAATTGAAAGTAGTACAAAGACAACATTTAAAATGTTGAAACCAAAAAAGTTGGGACGGGGGCAACAAAAGGATGGTGAGGTTATCTAATGCTAAAAGAAACACCTGGTGGTTGATTGGCAACAGGTCATTAACATGACTGGGTATAAAATGAGCATCCCAGAGAGGCTGAGTCTTTCAGAAGTAAAGATGGGGGTCTGTGAGAAGAGTTCATCGCTGCATCCACAAATGCAAGATAAAACTCTAAAATGCAAAGGGGAGACCATATATAAACAGGATCCAGAAATGCTGCCACCTTCTCTGGGCCTGATCTCATTTAAAATGCAGGGGAAAAAAGTCCTGTGGTTCGACTAATCAACATTTGAAATTCTTTTTGGAAATCATGTGTCCTCCAGGCTAAAGACCACTCAGCTTGTAACCAGTGCACAGTTCAAAAGCCAGTATTCATGATGGTATAGGGGAGCATTAGTGCACATGGCATGGGTGATGTGCTCATCTGTGAAGGCGCCATTAATGCTGAACAATATATACAGGTTTTGGCAACATATGCTGCCATCCATATGACAAATTTTTCAGCAAAGGCCTTGATTATTTCGGCAAGTCAATGTCAAACCACATTCTGCACACACAGAGGCTTACACACACACAGAGGCCTACACACACACACAGCAAGATCTACATTCACACACACACACACAGACAGAGGCCTACACTCACACACATAGAGATCTACACACACACACACAGAGATCTACACACACACACACAGAGGCCTACACACACACACCTAGAGATCTACACTCACACACACAGAGGCCCATTTACACACAGAGAGATATACACTCACACACACAGATCTACACTCACACACAGAGTGATCTACACTCACACACAGAGATCTACACTCACACACAGTAAGATCTACACACACAGAAAGAGAGAACCAACACAACATAGTGTAATTAACTATCAACCATTAATGTGAATGGTTGAAACAAATGAGTTAGCGTAGTTGAGGTATTACCACAAGTATCTGATCCTTGTGTTGAGCAATGTCGTCACCGTTCAGTGTAGCACGCTTTGTCTATCATTACTGTACTTGCTTGAGAAACCTCACCATGTGGCTAATAAGCCTGGCTAATCAACCATCCAAGCCTAACCAAACCAGTTTTTTACAGTTCCAAGTTCTTCTTCTTATTGTCGCTGTTGGAACAAGGCCTTGTATCTCCAAAAATGCAACTTTACAGGAAAAGGAAAAATGTTCTTAACTTTAATAGAAGTTAATAGAGAGATATATTCCAAGTATTTTCAACCCATTTCTACTTGTCCATTCATCATAAAATCAATAAAAAGATATTTGTATTGTATTTCAGTAGGAAAAAAGTGCTGTCAGTGCATCCTTTGTTTTCACATAGATCATTCCTAATTTGCAGCATAATATATTTATTATTCATAATTTTAAAATCTTAAACAGGTAATCTGAACGTTTAGATTGTTAGAATGTTCAATGCTAGCAGGTGGAGTAGTGTGCCTTGGGAGAATCAACATGTTTATGTCAATATGTTTGAGACATAACAATGTCAAAGTCCCAACAAAGGCCAATTTTTCCAATCACTTTCTTGGCCACAGGTGTATAAAACCAAGCACCTAGGCATGCAGACTGCTTCTACAAACATTTGTGAAAGAATGTGTGGCTCTCAGGAGCTCAGGGAATTCCAGCGTGGTAGCATGATAGGATGCCACCTGTGCAACAAGTCCAGTCATGAAATTTCCTCCCTACTAAATATTCCACAGTCAACTGGTATTGAACAAAAAGTGGTATTAGAACAAAGTGGAAGTGTTTGGGAACGACAGATAACGGCCACATAAAATGACGGGGTCAGCGGATGCTGAGGCGCATAGTGCACAGAGGTCGCCAACTTTCTGCAGAGTCAATCACTACAGATCTCCAAACTTCATGTGGCCTTCAGATTAGCTCAAGAACAGCGTAGAGAGCTTAATGGAATGGGTTTCCATGGCCGAGCAGCTGCATCCTAGTCTTACATCATGCGCAATGCAAAGCGTTGAATGCAGTGGTGTAAAGCGCCGCCACTGGACTCTAGAGCAGTGGAGACGTGTTCTCTGGAGTGACGAATCACGCTTCTCCATCTGGCAATCCGATGGACAGGTCTGAGTTTGGCAGTTGCCAGGAGAACGGGACTTGTCTGACTTCATTGTGCCAAGTGTAAAGTTTGGTGGAGGGGGGGTTATGGTGTTGGACATTGAGTCACTTTACCAAAAAATAAACTAATAACATACATCATCTAGGAGATGAAGAATATTTGAATGCTTCATTTTGTCAAGCATGTAGTTGGTTACAGTTTCGCCCCAAAAGTGTTTTTGCTCCAAAAGTGTCTCGCGGCAACGCCGCATGCTTATTTCCGGTAACGCAGTCTGTTTTTGCACATGCGTAGACTGAGAAATCTGAAAGAAATCAGAGTAAGAGTTTACATGTGCTGAGAAATCTGATTACTTAGCTAAAATCTGGCTCTCTGTATCAGATTTCTTAATCAGATTTCTAGATCTTACTCAGATCTAAGAAATCAGAGTATGCTGTTTACATGACAATTTGAAAAATCAGGTAACTGCAAAAATTTGACTATGATCGGATTATTGAGTGCATGTCAGCGCACTCAGTGATACTACAGTTATCTGTGGCAAGACAGTATATTTGGCTTCGTTCTCTCAGGGTGGGTGGGACGGCCCTCCATCTTGTGGTCTTAAATAAAGACACAAAAAGGAAGAGACTGTAAGCTAAAAGAGAGAAGAGTGATGACAGCATGCAGAATGCACAAATGTGCCTTCCGGGTCTCTGCTTGTGCAATCATATATACAAGTGTAGAGTGAATAAGAGTGAGCAGAGTAGTGATCAACTCACTTACTACTTGAAAGAGTGACCTGCTTGGTCATTTATTTTAGTCAGGATTCATTCTTTGATACTTCATCAGTCAGTTTTTGCCTTAGTCTGTTATTTTCTAGACCACAGAAGAATCAGCAGTGTGACGGGTGAAGCTGTCATGTTTTCCAGAACATCAGGGAATATCACAGCAGCAGTGATCCTCATATTACTGACAGGTAAATTTGTATGTTTTTTAAATATTAATTTGTGTGAACTTAGACGTGCTCAAGCTAGAAAAGGCCTTCAACATGTCCTGTCATTATTTTCACTGGCTAGGTCAGCAGTAATCAAATCCAGAGATTTCGGTTTCCCTACAATAAACCTGGCAGTTAACTGAGTTGAATCAGGTGTGTCTGAGCAGAGAAACTGAAAACCTCTAGAACTAAAGCTGGACACTGGAGCTCCAGCACCAGAACTGAATACATCTGAACTATATTATTTACTAACCTGTTTATAAAAATACATGTGATTGTACAAGTGATTAATAAATGCACCATTTAATGATCTGTTAAAGTTTTGTAAATTTAAATTAGAGTCATTATCAATGTCTGTACATTCTAAACCGTACACAGCTTCATATGAACTGTTTTAAGCTGTGGTCACTTCCTCTGTGGTTTTTACACCACCAGCCAACTTCACACACTCTTGTGTTGCTTATAGCAACAGCCACAGTAGTTCGTCACACTTTGGTCACTCTGTCAGTTAGAGCACAAGAGTTTCCCTCTCATTCCCACCTCACAACTTGTGCTCCGTGTGTGTGTGTGTGTGTGTGTGTGTGTGTGTGTGTTTCAGGAGTTCAGGCTCAGCACAGTGTAACTCTCTCCTCTCAGAGTCTCTGTGCTGCTACTGGATCTTCAGTAAAAATCTCCTGTAAATATACAACAGCTGATTCCTCCAGAGTCAGAGAGAGAGAGTGGTATCAGCTCCAGAGCTCTGATGGAGAAGAACGAGTCCTGAGTAAAGATCCTGAATACGCAGCACGAGTTTCTGTAAGAACAGAGCAGAATGACTGTGATCTGACAGTGTGGGATGTGAGACTGAGAGACTCTGGAGTTTATAACTTCAGATTTAGAACATCAAGCAGTGGCTGGATATCAGCTTCCTCTGGAGTTAATCTGACTGTTACAGGTAAATAAACACTCACTGATGCAGAGTCTGTGTTTTCAAACAAAACATACTGTTAAAATAACAGAAAACAAGGCTCTCTATTTTTCCCCTTTATTTCTGTCTGAGAAGCTGATCTTTACAATGTATGAAAATTTCATGATGAATGGACCAATAGAAATGCATTGCTTAAGGCATTAAGTTAATACATTAACTTACATTAAAAGTAAAGTAAAAGTCATTGCCTTCTCCAGTAAATGTGACATTTTGGAGATTGTTTTTGAGAAGCTTTTTTCTCACTGACTGACTGATTGACTGACTTGTGACCAGGAGAGGTCCCTTTGTTGAAATGTGCAGTGTGAGGAGTGCAGCCAGACATGTTTCAGTATAACGTCAGTTAAAAAACAGTGTATCTCAGACTGCTGCAGAGGCGAGAGGTATCTTATTTATGGAGACCAGAAAGCTAAACTTGCTGTTTTGTGTCAAAGTCTAGGCATGGCAGGTGGATGTAAGTGCAAGCTAGACAGAGCACAACAGAGCATGAGACAACTAAGAAAACAAGCAAGACTGAACAAGAGGTAGACTACAACACAGGAACAGTCAATGTTAAATATGCTGCTTGCTAGAGAGAGGGAGTGCCCTCAGGAATCTGCCACAGTATCTTGGGGTGCGGGACTAATTTTCAGTGTTGGCGCGGGAGCAAGTGGGAAACCAGCCCACCTTTTTTGAATGGTCAAAAGGAGACAGTGAAGAGTGACACTTCAATCCACATATAAGGCGAAAGATAGGTAAAAAGAAGTGAGTAAGATGAGAGAGAGAGAGAGAGAGCATGCAAGAGAGAAAGAAAGAGGCAAAAAAAAAAAAAAACATGTAACATTGTGGTTTAATTCCTGCTTTGTGTTTACTGGTAATAAATGACGTTTGGTGAAGTTACTTCACGGTGAGCCTGATGACAATGACTGCTGTGTTATTTCAGCAGAGAATATGTATTTGTGAACAGACTATGTCAGATACTGAATGTCAGTTCGCCTTGGTGGAACTGCTCGGGTGGGAGCGGGTCAAAATGTTTCGGGTGCAGGCGAGAGCGGGACAAATGATTCAGATTTTCTGCGGGAGCGAGTGGGAGCGGGATGAAATCTTATGGGAGTGGGTGAGAGTGGGACTGAAAAAACAGTCCCACGCAGACCTCTACTGCTTTCTAATGTAATGCTAAATGCTAATGCTGATACAGACCACAGAGAGACAACAAAAGAAGCTAGATGTTAGCTGCACTGTCAATAGCTTAGCTGTGGCTTAGAGTTTAACCCGAGTTTGAATCTGAATGAATCACATGGATTTTTAAACTCTATTCCTGTGTCGCTGGAAGCTGCAGTTCAAAGCTCACCTGCAGTCTGAACTAAACCCAGTTGCTGTGTCATTTGAAAATCACTGTCTGTTACTAGATGGTGCTGTATATCAGTCTTAACCTAGGTTTATCTTAAACCTACTATGGACATGATTTTACTGAAGTTTAAGGAAAGATTTTTGTAACCGAAGCACAATTTCAGCTCAGATGTTTTAATATTCTATACCTAGAGGCCTATCTACCATCCGTCATGGTATGTTTTAATTTAATGTAATGTAATATCACTCAAACACACACTGAGGTACCACCTTATTTTCTTAAACTGGTCCAGAGAGAGTCCATAAATTATCAAGAGTGTTTGGGAAGGTCCATCCCGTTAAAATACAATACTGTTATTTATTATAATTTTTTAAAATGATTTATGTATAAATAAAACCAGAATGTATATAAGATAATGTCTGCAGCTGTTGAAGACGGTTTACTTTTGTACTGCTTACTTTACTTTGTTACTGAATGTGTGGATGGGCAGTGTGGGCAAGCTGTAGCAGTCACACCGCAGCACCCAGCAGAAACAGAAGGGTTTGCCAGCTATTCAAAACTAGGATCAATGTACGTTTATAAGACGATTCTTTGTGTTCAAACCTTTTTCCATGGCTGCAATTAATGTAGAAAGATGTCCAAACAGAAAATGTACACCAGCTAGCGCTATGATTGGTTGAACTCTTCTTCTTCTTTTGTTTTCGGAAGGCTAGACGTTGCTGCCTCTTGCTATTATATCTGAGTGCTGCAGATGCACAACTGAACTCACAGACTTTGCCAGCTTTTTGCGTAGAGTGAGAAATAGTATCAGCATACTTTGATGTCAAAATGCATACCTGCTATGCAAAATGTGTAAAGGTTGACAGGTCTGACAGTGGACCACTAAAAGAAAACGTTACTGTTATATCTTTTTGATCCTACAAGAATGACCGTCTCCCTGTTGTTTAATTGCAGTTGACACTTGTGTAAGAAATGCTGTGCAGCTAATGGTGGTTTGGCAAAACTATGTATGTATGTAATGTATGTTTGTAGATTTGCAGGTGAAGGTGGATCATAAGACTGCAGGACGGAGAAAGATAAAAGTGACCTGTAGCTCCACCTGCAGCCTCAGTGGAAACTTTAACTACCACTGGTACAGAAATGGAGAATACAAGACACATACAGATGTTGCCTACACTGTGCTGGACTCTACCAATTCATCTCATGAGGGCAGCTACTACTGTGGGATGTATGACAGCAGCGATAAGTGGCATCTGTCTCATTCAGTGTGTAAGTGTCAGTCACCAAATCTCAGATCACTCAGACTCCATATTCTGGTGTGCCTTTCAGGCGTAGCTACATGCTAAAATTTCTGTATTGTTCATTTTTTTTATTTACTTTAATTTTTAGGTAATGATCAGGAAAACTGTTGTAACCTAATGCAGCATTAAAGCTAAACAAAACTTACAGACATTAAACACAACAAGCATAATGATTGTATGAAATAAAATTTTATCTGTATCTGCTTTAATTTACTTTTCCTGTAGAGTTCATCATCTGAGTTCCATCTTGCTGACTGTGTGTGTTACAGGTGTTTTGGGTAAAGAGTGTTGGGGTGTGACTTACACTCCTGAACGTGTGTGTGCTCTGAAAGGATCATCAGTTGATCTCTCCTGCTCTTATAAACACCCTGGAGGACACACAGTGACTAGATCAGTGTGGTTCATTAAAGAGCAGGCTGGTGCTGAGCCTGTGGATGTGAGAGAAGATGAGGAGTATCAGGGACGAGTGCAGTACAGACAGAGCTTCCAGAATGACTGTAGTATGAGAATCACTCACCTGAGAGAGAGAGACGCTCAAACATACAGATACAGATTCTACACTGATGGAGGTGAATACACTGGAGAACCTGGAGTCACTCTGTCTGTCACAGGTAGAGCTGCATAACATCAAATTAGATTAGTTAACTATAAAACTATAGCATCAATTTAAAATATGATAAACCTTGTTTTAAAACAAACCCTGCAGATCTGGAGGTAACAGTGTCAGAGATGCATCAGGGGAGAAAGGTACTGAGATGTAGCAGCAACTGCACTCTGCCCCACAACCCAGCTTACATCTGGTACAAGAATGGACAGCCTGTTTCTAATCAGTATAGTAATGAACTGTATCTGACTGACAGAACTGTGGAGGCAGGCAGCTACTCCTGCGCTGTAAGAGGACACGAGAAGCTCCGCTCACCTGCTGTCTGTAAGAACGTCAGTTTAAACTTCACTCACTCTGTCATCATCTCAGTCTGTAGGATTACAGTTACACATAGTGAAGAGTTACCGATGTTAAAGTGTGGAAAACACTATGTATGATATTTCATTTATCTAACAAGTTTGCCTAAAAGTTGGAACAGAAATGTTCTGATTGTTATTTATAGGCTCTCTTCAACTTTGCCTTTACAAGAAGTCTCTATTTTTATGAAGCATGCAGTTGGCCAGTGTTCTAGAAATATTAAAGATGTATTCAGTGTGCTCAGGAAACCTCACTGACACATCATTTTTGCAATGACAGATCACCATATTGCCCACCACTCTCAGCATATTTGATGTAACTGAGTTGAGTGTTTGGGTATTTATTTAATTGAGTTTGTGTTTCACATTTTTCTTTAATTCACTTTGTGTGATTCAAAAGTTTTCACTATGTTTTTGTGTTTCAGGTGTTTTTGATCAGAACAGCTGCTGGAGTGTGTCTTACTCCACCCAGAATATCTGCGCTCTCATTGGCTCATCAGTGGACATCCATGGTTACTACACCTTCCCTGGTGAGCAGCTTGACCCCCAGCCTGCCTGGTACAAAGAGCTGAGTCCTGCAGACGGCAGAGTGGAGTTTTTCAGTAACAGAGTTAATATGAACACATTGAGAATGAAACATCTCAGAGAGAGTGACTCAGCAGAATATCTCCTCCGTTTTAAAGCTCCCTACTGGAATCACACACACAGCTCTGCTGGGGTCTCTCTCTCTGTCACAGGTAGGAGAAGTGTGTTCTGATTCTGCTTGTGTCTCAGTGTTTACGGTCTGTGTGAGCTGTAAAGACACTGATGGGGGTCTGTTACAGGCCTGCAGGTGAAAGTGGAACCTGTTCCAGTCACAGTGTCAGAGGAACAGACAGTAACACTGATGTGTAGCAGCACCTGCACTCTGCCCAACAACCCCACTTACATCTGGTACAAGAACAGACAGCCTGTGATTCACAGCAAATCTGCCTCATGCTCTGTAGCTGTGGTCAGTGGTGTGGTCAGCTACAGCTGTGCTGTTGAAGGCCATGAGAGCCTCCTCTCTCCTCCAGTGTGTGAGTGGGCAGTTTTACTCAATCTTCTGCAGTACATTATCATATACAGTTATGCTTCAATTTACAAATACAGTAGTGAGATTTATTTAGAAATGAACGTGAATTACTCCTGATCAGTGACAAGGCAATTTATTAAATAAAAATGTGTTGGTACTATAATATCTCAGCCAATATATGTTACACCTTTCCAATCAGATTCTCCAAGAAACACCAGTGCAGTGATCATTCCCTCTGGAGAGAGAGTGGAGGGAGATTCAGTGACTCTGAGCTGCAGCAGTGATGCAAACCCTCCTGTTCTCACCTACTCCTGGTTTAAGCAGAGAGCAGCTGCAGACGCACCGCTGACAACAGGCCAGAATTACACCATCACCAATATCAGCTCCCAGCACAGTGGACTCTACTACTGCACCGCTCACAACCAGCTAGGACTGCACAGCTCAACACCCACCAGTCTGGATGTGTTACGTAAGTACTTTAAAGGACTTCAATAACTAGGATGTTTAATTGTTATAAGGGGCCAATTTCCCTCTAATCAGAATAAAACAGGAATGATGTTTCTCATAAACTACTGTTTCTAATAATGTTTCTCATTCAGTACAGTTTATCTAATCAGTGTAAAAACTGGTGACCTCTTTTATCCTTTGTATTAAATAGACTGGATGCACATGTTCCCCACATCAGCCAGTAAGACTGTAATGAGTTTAAAATGTTCAACATTTCAGTCCTTGTTCAGTACTGCACTGTGTGTGTGTGTGCATGTGTGTGTGCGTGTGTGTGTGCGTGTGTGTGTGTGTGTGTGCATGTGTGTGTGCATGTGTGTGTGCGTGTGTGTGTGTGTGGTTTTTAAAGACTCAGCTGAGTTGTGGAAGCTGAATGCTGTTTGGGGAGCTGTTGCAACCGTTCTTGTTCTGGCTGTCTCTCTTCTTACTGCTGTTCTGTGCATTAAGTGAGTGACTGTATTCTTTAGATTTTACTCTGAATATCTGAACCTTTCATTAAATATCAGATTAAAACATCATCAACTTTAGACTCAAATAGAAGCTCTTATGCTGGATGTCTTCATTAAATGTAATTTGTGTGATCAGGAGGAAGAGAGGAGCAGAGAGAGACTCAGATATTCAGGTACTGAGAGAGGATTTCATTGTTTCTCTATCTACATACTCCTGTAAAGCTGCTACTGAATAAAGACTGAAGTTGTTCTCATTTCTCTAAAAGACTCCAGATCCTGCAGACCACACATACACAGCTCTGAATCCCACCACCATGACCTCAGATTACGACACTCTACAAGTAAGTCTGCGGTCTTTATACTTCTGTGTGTGTGTGTGTGTGTGTGTGTGTGTGTGTGTGTGCGTGTGTGTGTTACCCTGCAGAGTGTGTTTAGTTATGTAAGTTTTCAATTTTGTCTTCAGCATCTTACAGACTCTCCCAGTGACACATACTCAACACTAAACCCTGAAACCATGAGCTCTGATTACGACACTCTGACAGTAAGTCTGCAGTGGGAGAGTTTCTTTCTCATGTTTGTGAATGTGTGAGTTTGTTTGTGTTTGTGTATTTACTAGTTGGAATATATAATAGTTTCTGTGATGTGATTTTTTTCAGGCTGTTCATCCTCACGGAGAGAAGAGAAGAGCTCCAGAGATGAAGAATGAAAACTTTTATGGAGATCATAACAAGCCAGATACTGTCTTAAAGTAATATTTGTCACCTGAGTTACTTATATTTCTTAAGTATCTTTTTCCTGTGTTGTACAAATTCACATAATAATAAGCCAGAATCAGGCAGTTCTGCCAATTGTCAATAGATTTGGATGCTTTGGGCCATGTATGGATATAGGAGATATATCAGTGTTTACCACTTAGTTTATTTGTATATTCATATGTTTTATGCTTCAAACATTGAATTAAAACATGTACTTTTTTAAGCAGGGGTCTCACACTGAGGTCCTGGATGGTCACAGAGATTCACAGCTGTCACAAACTGCAGAGTCCACTGTTTTCCCTCTTTAACACTGTGCAGTGCTGTGGCTCTCCAGGACTGGAGTCTCCCTGTTTTTATCATTGTTTTGTGTTGTTTTATATTTTATTATATTTTATATATTGTTTTATTGATTTTTCATTATTATTCTGAACAGTTGGTGTGAAAACACACTGAAATAAAGCTTTGAAGCAGCTTTTAGATTCTGTTTTTAGTTATTACTTATTCATGTTTAGTCCACTATGCAGCTTCTGCTCTTCTACAAGATTGCAGTGACAGCAGGGAGGGGAAGAGACCAGAGCTGAAAGATGAATTTTTAGATCTGGCTCTTGCTTTGAGACGGTCATTCAGGTGATTAATTGTCAGGGACAAAAATGTGAAGAGATGAGCTGAACCTACAATAATGAATTTATTTATTTATTTATGAAAGATTCATTTGAACTATAAACAAGCTGAGTTTGAACTAAAGCACTTTAGAATCAGTACAGATGATTTGGCTTGATTTGCTCACTGGGGGCAGCGGTGTGTGTGCTGAAGTTCACAGTAGCGTGCTGTAGTGGACACCACCTGGTCACTTTACAAAACGGCTTTGTTTACAAGACCTCTCCCTGAGCCCTGAAAGCTAATAGCTTTGGCAACACAGAGTCACATGTTAAGATATTCACTCCAAATGTTAATCACTCATCCTGGTTTGTCACCAGAAGATCGGACATACTAAAAACAAGGTTGTGTCATATCGTTATGAATCTATCAATTTAACAATGTCATTGATGTTCCAAACATGGATCCATAGCTCCATCAAGTGACTGAAATAAGACATGCCAAACTGTCACAAAGAGAAGTCCAGCCTGCTGTCACCCAACCTGCCACCTCACCCGCCACCATGAAATACAAGCTGCCCCTGGTTGCTGACTGAGGGCTCTTCGAAAATCTGCCTGCCCCGCAGGACCACGCAGAGCACACCCACAATGCAAGAGTGTCCAAAGACCCATCCTATACTACCGAAGGTCCAGTTTATCTTCTCGACAAAAGTAAGGTCGGGGTTTCGCTTTCTTACGCTCAGGTTTTGAGACTGTTTGATTTTATAGGTTTACACCCCTTTTATAGATATACATACATAAATACATAAATATATTAGCTCACTTTAGGCTTCACTTACCTTCATGCTAAAAGTTTCTGAGTCGCCCTTAAGGAGTGCCTTAAGCCGCAGTGCTTAACACCATTACAGTGATTGATCACATTATCAAGTTAATCAACTATAACATTTAAAAATGCAGTTTGAATCTTGTTTGATATTTAGCCCAATAAATTGCCTTTTGATTGAAGCATCTTTAGCGTGAGCGTGTTTCCTCTCTTCCTGTGGTCTTTGGGTCATTTGGGATTGATGACTCTGCGCCCTGGAATCTCATTTGAGGTCACAATGATGAAACTGCTTGTTTTCTCTGCACTACTGAACACTGAGAGAGATAAATAACATTATGTGAATGAAATTATATCCGATCCTCCTCTCTAACACGCTGACCTGTCCACTCTCCTCAGAGCTCCTGTGGACTCATGTAGCTGAGCTGCAGTTTCTCCTCCTGAGAGACAAACAAACAGCACATTAATTAAAGAGGATAAAACTCAGTTTAGTGCAGCTCATGTTGAACATCTTCACTGATCACACAGCTCATCCACAGAGCTGCTGTGATGAGTGTTAGAGCCAGAAAGACTGACACTCCCACTGTGAGCAGCTTTAACACTGAGCTCTGCTCTGAGCCTTCAGCTCCTTCACTAATAAACTGCAGTATAAATTACAGATATATGTGATTCATTTATGCTCTCTGTGCTCAACATGAACATATTCAATAATTCATCCCAGAGCAGCGTCACTGTGAGCTCTTACAGAGAATCTAAAGGGACAGTTCTGCCAACATACTGATGTTCTGTAATAACAGCATTTGCTCACTGCAGCCATCCAGTGACTAAATGATGTTATTACACCTACAACGACCATTTCAGATCTACAAAAAAACTAGTTTATACAGGTTCCTCATAAACTCTGGACAATAATTCTGTCACGCTCAGGTTTGCTCTGACCAGACTGTGAGTGGAGGATTAATTTGTCAGACAAAATAGAAAACATTAAATCCTCTGTTCAGCTGTTTAGTTCATTATTACTGTTTGTGCTGCATTAAAATAGATCACATTTCCAAAAAGTCACATTTTTCAGACTGTATAAATAAATAAAGAAAAAAAGAATAAAATGACCAGTTATGGTCAATAAGAGGTGATGGAGTTCAGCACACTGGACAGCTCCAGGAGAGAGACTCAACACAGAAAAATGATCCAGAGTTGAGACTCTCTGACTTTAACATTGATGCCCAACAAATCAACAGACGCTCCTTTGAGGGACTTTATAGGTGGAGTGATTAAACAGTATTCAGAGGTGATAATATATTTAATATTAATGTTTCAGGAACTGAATGTTGGTTTTAGAAACACTAGATTGTTCCATAAACAGATCTTTACACATGTGTTTAATTATGATTTATTAAATATGAGTTTTATGCAGAGTTTTGTCTTAAACTGTAATTAAAATGGTTGTAGGTGTAATAACATCATTTAGTCACTGGAGGGCAGCAGTGTGTGTGCTGAAGCTCACAGAAGCTCACTGAACACACACTGAGCTCTCAGATTTCAGTTATATTATTACTTGTTAAGAGATTTTTCTTTTTCTTTTTTCATTCTCCTCCTTTTTATTCCTTATTAGCTTATAAATGTCATGATAGTATCATGATTGAGGACTTCTGGTTATTCCAACCCCTAATAATTATAGACGTAATTGACCAAAGTAAAGAAAAATACCTGGTAAAGGATGTTAGATTACTAACAGAGCTAACTTAGAGACTGGAATTTAGCTAATTATCTGCTAATTAAACTAATATCTAATGACTATCTGCTAATAAAACAGTGTGATGGGTAAATCAACCTGTCTGTATGTCTAAAAAGCACTAACAGACCCTCTCAGCACAGATTTCTCTCTTTATCCTTCTCTTTCTATCTGCATTCGTCTGTGTGATGGAGTTGATAACTGATGGATGCAGTTAACAGTGAGACCTGCGGAAGGACACTTTGATGACCGTCCACACAGACTGGTTAGCTTTATTAGCATTATTAGCTAAAGCTAATCTCACTGCATCAGTTTTAGTGCAGTGACTATGAGAGATTATTGTGTTGTTAAAGTGATTTGACATGTTGTTACTTTATCATGTTCTGTTTCATTTCTATACAGATAAACTACATTAGCTGTTCAGTTGTTTATCTCCCTCTTTACTCTTTAGTCCACACTGTGAAGAACAACAACACTGAAAAAACACAAGTAAACAAACTGTATAAAATAATAATTTATTGTGTAAAAATGACAAATAGCTCTCTGCATTAAAATTGACTTTTGGTAAAAAATGTTTCATTTTAATAGTTAATAAACTTATGAACAACAGAAACTCTTTTAAGAAGTAAATAAACACATGAACTTGTATTGTTTATAGGCATCTAAGATTCTGCTAATCACGTTTGTTTTGTTATTTATGTTTTCACTTATTTGTTTATTTTTACACAGCTGTAGAACTGTGGATCATGTATTTAGTGAGTCTGTAAATTTAATCATTGTTCTCATTTCAGTTTAATTCAAAATATATTTATGTAGCGCTTTTTATAACGGGCTCTGTTACAAAGCAGCTTTACGGAAAATCCGTGTCCGAGCCCCAAATGAGCAAACTAGCGGTGACAGTGGCAAGAAAAAACTCCCTAAGAACAAGAGGAAACCTTGAGAGGAACCAAGACTCAAAAGGGGAACCATCCTCCTCTGGTCGACACCCGATCTCAAGATTTGATTAATAAATAATTTGATTTTAAGAACTAATTTTTAAAATAATTTTGGGGCCTCTACAGCTTTCTCATCATTTTAGACTCTAGAATCTATTTTTACAGCTACAAGTAATATAAAGTTGCATAACAGTTATAAACATTTTTACATTTATCTGAAACTGTATGAGGAGGAGACGACAGATCCAGTGTGAGACACTGCAAATGTAAATATCTTCCTAAATATCTTACAAACATCCAGATCTCCTGTTACAACAAATAAAACCCAGAAACACAAAGCAAATTGAAATGAACCTTAAGTTTCTCATCTCATTACACAAACATGCACAAATGCACTAAACCTGTTCCACTTTATGTGAACAGCCCCCAACAGATTATCTACAGATGTTCAAACTGTTAACAAACTACCAAACTACTGTTAACAAACTACCTGAAACTCAGTAAATACTCAACAGTATTGGAGGGTTTTCGGACCAGGGTCAGCTTTAGATTAAGACTTTAATTTGATGCTAAGGTCAGAGTGAGGATTAGGACCAAATTTAGTTAGTGAGTTAATTTAGTTACTTAGCAGGTTCCAGTTTATTTGAAGAGCCCCCGGTAGATTATCTACAGATATTCAAATTATTATCAAACTTTGTGGTGACACAGTGTTGGGGTTAGTATTAGGATTTAGTTGCTATTTAGTTGATGCTAGATGCTTGGTGAGCATCTACAGTGGACTATCCAAATAAGGTGTTACCACTTAACTTAGTGTAAGACTGAAGTTAACTAAGCTTAGTCTAAAACAGCTTAACTTAGTGTAAGGCAACTTGACTTAAATGGTTCAACTTTATTTGAACAGCTCCCAATAGATTATCTACAGATACTGAAATTGTTAAACTATTTGGTGAAACTCAGTAGATTTTAAACAGTGTTGGGGTTTAAGGGTTTGTAATTAGTTTCTATTTAGTTGAATAATAGCTAAAGACAAGATAAGCATCTATAAAGCATCTACAGTGGGCTGTGCAAATAATGTGTTACTACTTAATAATAGTCACAACAATATTATTCATAATAATAATAACAATAGTGATAAAAAAAAATAAGTTTTGATCTCTTCACTGTTGAGGCCTCTAATTATGTTTAGGGATGGGCTCTTCACTGATGGGCTCTTCACTGATGTCCACTTCAATGAGAGGAGCAAAGCGTTCTCAGCGTTGGTGTGCTGAAGCCCTCAGTGACACTGAGCTGTCCATCAGGCTGCTCCTCCTCTCTCAGAGTGGGACAGCGGAGTGTCTCCCACAGGCGCTGCTTGATCCTGAGGCCAAGCTCCAGGCTGTATGGACGGGGCTGTCCAGAGGCCATGCTGACCATGGAATCCACCACAGAGGGGTAGATGGTCTGGTACTCCTCTATGGTGTGACCATGGATCAGCAGAGGGATGGAGCTCTCCTGCAGCGCTGCCTCCCTCTCCCTCCTCTCTGCAGTCTGAATCAAGAAGAACAACAAGAAGACTCAACACCTGTTCACTGATTCTAGAACTGAGTTACTGAATTTAATGTGCACAACTGTTCAGAAGATCAAAATCCCTTTTCATATTAATGTATTTTTATTTTATATACAGTAAAACCTTAAGTAAAAACTATGATGTAGATTTAATTCCTTTTAAATTTACTGAAGTAGAGAACATTAGAAGATTATTACATTTAGCATCAAAGTAGTAATTTATTACAGCCTAGACACCAAAATATATTTTAGAATCAAGGTTGCATTTTGGGAACATCTAGTAGTTATTAAACAATAAATAGCATTTAAGAAAACTTAACATTGACTGACCAAACCAAATACATTAATTTGAAACAGATGACAACACAAGCTTTAAAAGTGATCAGATTAAAGTGAGCTTAAATTTGAAGCATCAGAAATGACTTTTTTATCTTCACGGCCCAGATCTATCATATTAGTATATTTTATTCATTTATCTGCTGTAAATCTGTTTTATATTACTGAAAACACTGATTTTGATCAGTAGTTTTTGAGCATTTCTGATGTGTTAAATATCTTCATTAGATATGATTGTACCTCTGCTCTGAAGGAGGAGGGTTCCTGGGTTCCTGCAGGTTTCCTGGGTTCTGCAGTCTGGTCACCGTCTGCTCTGTCCCTGTCAGAGGTGGGTAGTAACTAGTTATATTTACTCAGTTACATGTACCTCAGTAAACTTTTGATTGATTTGTATTTCAGTGAATCACAGTTTTACTTCTGATCTACTTTTTACTCTGTTCTACTCTAGACATTCACATTGAGTTACTAACAACAAAGACAATAACATTGTTTTTTGTTTTTACCCGACACTAAATAAACACACTTTTGAAACACACTTATGAAACACAGTCCTAACAGATGTACTGATGTGCACTTCAGAGGAGCTACATTTTCACAGACAGCATCTTTACTAACATGGTTCTTATAGCCAATAAGAAAATATCAGATGAGTCGTTTCTAGTAGAATCAGTTTTTACTGTAGAACATTAGAGAATGTATTAATACACGTTTGCAGTATTAAACTGTGTGTATATGAAGTAAAAGTCTAAAATCATTCTAAACACAACCTACAAAGGAAAGTGATCTTATTTAACAACCAGCTTGACAGATAGCTAACAGGCTAACAGGCTAATCCAGTAACATTCAGAATTAGACTCTAAGTTTAAATATTTATTAAGAGATTGGATTCTTCTGAATGTGTAGAAGAGCTTCCAGAAGAATGTAGAAGTTTCCAGATGAATCGAGTTTCAGTAATAAAGTTGTGAAGAGCAGCGATTCAGCAGCACAATATTTCACTCAGAATAGAGTTTGATGTGATTGTTTGAACTCGGTTGCTGTTATCAATATTCCACAGAATGTTGGATCAGTTCTAGAACAGACATTAGCCAATCATCTGTCTGTATGGATTGTTGAGCCCAAATTTCAATGAAGACACAATTACAGTTTCCACTGAAAACCAACAAATAAATAAATATAATGTAGAGCTGATTTAAATCTACACAGTGTCACAGTGTCAATTTACTTGTGTGTTAAAGGGGGTTAATTGTAATAAAGCACAATGTCATCAACTAAACCATTCTGATTAGACATCAGTTAATGTACACATCATTTTAAACATTTAAATATGTACAATTTAAATAAAATAATAGTTGCATTTTATATTATTTAGTCACTTATGCATTAAAATGTGAAAAAAAACATTTTGTTTGTTTCTCTGATAGTGATGTAGTGATAGTGATGTAGACTGTCTGTCACCAGAGTCTCTGTTTCTAAATGTGGTGATGAAAGTCTCTTTGTGATCATCTTCACTGAACTGCACAGTTAAACTCACATTTATCCAGACTTTACAAAAGAAACATTAACACTCAACCAACTTCAGACTCTGTTCATAAGAATCTGTGTATGTAGTTGTTGTTGTTTTCCTTCTCTAGATGTGGAAACTCATGCACTTTAATTAACCCCAGATTGTTTTGAGGATTTTGTCTTTTACAACATGGCAACACACTTCTCCTTCTACTCACAGCTATAAAAAGATGATGAAAGTGCAGAAACTGTGAATCAAGACTGAATAAACTAAATAAAAGTTTAAAAAGAAATTCACAGCTAACTCAAACTTAAAATAGCACTTTTCATTTTATTACAAAATCTCAAATATTAGCAAAATACAAGAATAAACTTTTTTTAAATGAAAGACTAGATGAATGAAATAACAATGTTACAGAGTAAAGAATTTAAAGTAAAAAGAGACCCAATAACAAAACAAAAGAAGCCTAAACAAAAGTGTTTTAATCTAAAAACATCTACACAGCTTGTGTTCCTATTATTGTCTGAAACACTGTTCCAAAGTTTAGGAGCTACATATAAAAGACAAACAGAAATATATAAAATAGTTTTTAATGAAAAATTGAACTGAGCACTAAATGGAAATAAAATGAAATGAAAACACAATAAAGCTGAATAAACTAAAAATAAGAAACTTTATTTATAGAATGTCTCTAAACTGCTTCGAGCACTGAACTGAAAAATAAATCAAAGCTGCTCAGCTACATCATGGACGATGTGTTCTTTATTAGCACACTTGTTGATTGTCTCTGCTAAGCTTTGACTCTGACTGGCTCTAAATCTGCAGACTGAAGCAGATAAGCAGAGTCAACTACACTGTGAATCAGAGCTGTAATCAAAGCAGAACTCATGTAATGTAAACCTGACTTTAAATCAGTGTATTATAATTTTTATGACAGATTCATTAGTTTATTTTGTTTTTATATGTGTTTTGCTGTTAGTTCACTTCTGATGTTTTTCTCATTATTAAACTCTGAAGGTGATTAATTCAAGTTGACAAAAGAAAAAAAATAAATATGAAACTATATTTTGGTCTGGTGGCGGCATTGATCATCATTTTATATGTGACTTTTATAAGCAACAGGCTCCTTAAACAGTTTGAGGAAACTGATGCCTTAGACATTCAGTTTTAGAACTGATCAGTAAAAAGTACAAAAATACACTCAGTCTGTTTTTCTCTGATTTGTTTTGTCTGCTGAGTTTCTTTTAGATGTGCAGGTTTGGTCTACAGTGAACAGCTCAGCTTTCCTCCAGGATCCAGAGCTCCTGCATCTTCAGCTCTGAAAGTCCAGTCCACTGAGCTCACACTGAACGTGTTCTGCTGTTTATGTTGCAGGTTTGTGTTTTTGGATCTGGCTGTAGGTCTGAGATGGATCATCAGCTGCTTCACCCAAAGGAGACCTGTGAACACAAAGAGATGATCTATATAAATGTACTAAACTAAACCTCATCTGAATCAGTGCAGATGTAATGATATGATTTACTCACTGGGGGGCAGCAGTGCGTCTGCTGAAGTTCACAGCAGGGTACTGAACACGCTCCTCTTCTGTGGAGTCTAGAGGAAGTTTAGCAGTGAGGAATGGAGGCTCTTCCTGTGAGTAAGCACTGAAATAAACACTGGAGTAGTGAATGTCGTCCTGATCATCTTCTCTGTTTGCAGGCTGAGATGGCTGAGCTGAAACATTATCATACACAGCAGCAGCATCTCGCTGAGAGAGAGAGAGAGAGAGAGAGAGAGAGAGAGAGAGAGAGAAGAACATAGTGTAAATAAATGATTTGATCATTTGGTCACACATTCGCTCTCTAACATGCTCACCTGTTCACTCTCCTCAGCGCTGCTGTGGCCTTTTTCACTCCTGGAAAACAAACAACCAGCTCAGAGTTCATACAAGCTGAAACTTTGAAGTTATTGTAAAATTAAATCACTAATCTTATTAATAGTACACATACCACATCCACAGAGCTGCTGTGATGAGTATTAGAGCCAGAAAGACTGACACTCACACTGCGATCAGCTTTAACAGTGAACTCTCCTCTGGACCTTCAGCACCTTCACAAATAAACTATCAGCCTCATCATCACTTATAGAGAAGAGCTATACGTTGTCATGCTCACATGATGAGCTGTGCAGTTAGCTGTGGCAAGGCGTTAGTGCAGCACAAATTAGCAGAAAACAGCTTTGGAAATGCTTCATATTTTGTATATTAAAAATAATATTTTTATAGAAAAACGTGAGTAACGCAAGTATCAGTTTTTATTAAGTTAGTAACTGTAATGTGATTACAAAATATTTAACTGTAATGCATTACATTACTTCATTACAGAAAAACCCCAAACACTGGGTTTCACCTGTTCTGAAATTCCCCAGGTGTTGCTGAGATTATCTTTTACATATTTAGACATTGGACACCTTAAGGGGTATATGAATTATTTGTCTTATTTTTGTTACAGGTGTGGTTTTTTGGTATTTTGTCTTTCTTTATTTTGTGAATATTTGTGATACTTCATTGGAACTCAGGCCACGTCCACAGGTATCTGGGTATTTTTGAAAAAAATTCTCTGCATTTTGGCTTCTTGTCCACATGAAAACACTGTTTTTGTTCACTAAAAATTGAGGTTTTTGAAAATGATCTCCAGGTTGGAGATTTTTGAAAACTTTTTAGTGTTTCTGTGAAGACAAGAATTCACGGCTTTCTGAAAACGCTTACATCACACTGTTATCTCTTCTGTTGTCTGCAGTTTTCATTTACTGCATATGCAGAAATCTGAAATATGACTGATCAGGTTGTTTCTGTGTGATCAGCAATTTAAGAGTGATTTGGAAGTTATAATGATATGTATAATCATGTTTACTTTTTCTTTAAACCATAGTGTGGAGGCATCAGAATGTATTGTGCTCAGTTCTTGTAGGTGGGCTCTCAACTCAAATGCAGCTATTAAATATGTGTGAATATATATGTGACTTGGTGATCATTAACAAAGTCTGAAAGTCAGCTTGTTAATTCTGAATAAATCCTAACTCTAATTCAAATGCAGTGGATAACTAGAAATGTGTGCACATTTCAGAGATGGTGGTGTATCCATAGCGATATAAACAAAAAACTTGTGGTTTTGTTTTCCAGCAACAATCAAGTTGTAATCCGTGTGAAATATGGAACTAAGGCAGTCTGACAGTCTGCAGGTCAATGTTTGCTCTAGATATGTGTGGACACAACATCAGCGACAAGGCTCCATGCACTCTAAGCAAGGCTGAAAGTGAGGGACTTTCTATGGACACTGTTTCCTGCTGGGATGTTTGGCTTGTAGTGTTTAGACCGAACAATTATTGTAAAATGATTTGGTAAGAGTTAATATATATCTGTGAGGGTCATAATGGTATGTGATTCCTGTAAATTAACTCAGGCCAGATTCTCTGAATGCACTGTTACAATGAAAATGTTGTCCATTTGTTACATTTTGTTCATACTGTTGTTTTTAAGCATGACACTTACGTAACACATCCAGACTGGTGGGTGTTGAGTTGTGCTGTCCTAGCTGGTTGGTTGTGAGCGGTGCAGTAGTAGAGTCCACTGTGCTGGGAGCTGATGTTGGTGATGGTGTAATTCTGGCCTGTTGTCAGTGGTGCATCTGCAGCTGCTCTCTGCTTAAACCAGGAGTAGATGAGAACAGGAGGGTTTGCATCACTGCTGCAGCTCAGAGTCACTAAATCTCCCTCCACTCTCTCTCCAGAGGAAACTATCACTGCACTGGTGTTTGTAGAAGAATCTGATTGGAAATAGATTCAAATGTACATTTTAGATTTTTAGATTTTAATGGTTCGGTAGCTGATGAGCTGCTTAATTAACTCCTATTAATCACTAATTACTTATTTGTTGTTAACTGCACAATCACCATATATAATATTGTACAGCAGATAATTGAGTAGATAACCAGTGCATGTAAAACTGCCCACTTACACAATGGAGGAGAGCAGAGGTTCTCATGACCTTCAACAGCACAGCTGTAGCTGACCTCACCACTGACCACAGCTACAGAGCAGGAGGCAGATTTGCAGTGAATCACAGTCTGTCTGTTCTTGTACCAGATGTAAGTGGGGTTGTTTGGCAGAGTGCAGGTGCTGCTACACTTCAGTGTTACAGTCTGTTCCTCTGACACTGGGACTGGAACAGGTTCCACTTTCACCTGCAGGCCTATGTGAGAGAGAAACCCACATCAGTGTCTTTACAGCTCACACAGACCGTAAACACTGAGACACAAGCAGAATCAGAACACACATCTCCTACCTGTGACAGAGAGAGAGACCCCAGCAGAGCTGTGTGTGGGATTCCAGTAGGGGTCTTTAAATCGGAGGAGATATTCTGCTGAGTCGCTCTCTGTGAGATGTTTCATTCTCAATGTGTTCATATTGACTCTGTCACTGAAAAACTCCACTCGGCCGTCTGCAGGACTCAGCTCTTTGTCCTGTGAGAGGAGTCTAATGTACCAGGCAGGCTGGGGGTCAGGTAGCTGATCAGGCAAGGTGTAGTAACTGTGGATGTCCACTGATGAGCCAATGAGAGCACAGATAGTCTGGGTGGAGTAAGATACACTCCAGCAGCTGTTCTGATCAAAAACACCTGAAACACAAACTCAGAGTGAAAACTTTGGAATCACACACAGTGAATTATAGATAAATATGAAACACAAAATAAACTGAATCATAAACACCCAAAACACCCACAACACACAAACTGAGTTATATCAAATATGCTGAGAGTGCTGGGTGATATGGTGATCTGTCATCACAAGGTTATATTTAAATGTGCTTTCCTGAACACAGTGCACAATGCATCTTTAATGTTTCTGGAGCACGGTCCAACTGCCAGTTTTAGAAAAAAAAAGAGGCTTAGTCAAACTGTAGAGAGCCTGTAGACAACAACCAGTATATGATATCTGTTCCAGCTTGTTAGTAAAGAGTAGAAAAAAAAATATCATTATACATATTGTCACCCACCCTTACTGTAACATCAGCAGCTCTCAGCCATGTGTAAATGTAATCAAACAGAAGCTGCCATTGAGTTGATGACAGAGTGAGTGAAGTTTAAATTGAGGGTCTTACAGACAGAAGGAGAGCGAAGCTCCTCATGTCCTTTTACAGCGCAGGAGTAGCTGCCCGCATCCACAGCTTTGACATATAAATACTGTGTATTACTGTACTGGTCAGATAAAAGCTGTCTGTT
Source organism: Colossoma macropomum (assembly GCF_904425465.1). Classification (NCBI taxonomy): domain Eukaryota; kingdom Metazoa; phylum Chordata; class Actinopteri; order Characiformes; family Serrasalmidae; genus Colossoma; species Colossoma macropomum. The sequence goes on from NW_023496051.1 coordinate 31,921, forward strand.
CTTGTACCAGTTGTAAGTGGGGTAGCTGGGCAGAGTGCAGGTGCTGCTACACTTCAGATACTTTTCCCCCCAGTGTGTGTCTGACACTGTAACCTTCAGATCTGCAGGAGATTTTAAAACAATATTTAGCGTAGTTTTATTTATGCAATATTCTTTAAGTTAACTAATCTTATTTTACTTTATGCAGCTCTACCTGTGACAGACAGAGTGACTCCAGGTTCTCCAGTGTACTTGTTTCCATCAGTGTAGAATCTGAATCTGTATGTTTGCGCATCTCTCTCTCTCAGGTGAGTGATTCTCATACTACAGTCATTCTGGAAGCTCTGTCTGTACTGCACTCGTCCCTGATACTCCTCATCCTCTCTCACATCCACAGGCTCAGCACCAGCCTGCTCTTTAATGAACCACACTGATTTAGTCACTGTGTGTCCTCCAGGGTGTTTATAAGAGCAGGAGAGATCAACTGATGATCCTTTCAGAGCACAGACACGTTCAGGAGTGTAAGTCACACCCCAACACTCTTTACCCAGAACACCTGAAACACACACACACGCGCACACACACACACACACACACACACACACTTACAGTCAGCAAAAATGAATTCAGTTGATGACTGTACTAAAATGTATCTGACTATTAAAGGAAAAGCAGATAAATCAGGATTTTTCAATCATGTCGTTTGTCATTTTTCAATGACAACCAACCACAGACACAGCTTCAAGATGAGTACCACTACTGTTTTAACTGTTTTTGTGCTTTTGTCCATTTTCATAGATATCAGTGTTGTACAGTGTCAGAAATCACATAAGCAGGTCTATTTAAGAATCTTGTCAACTTGTTGCTGTCTGTAATGGCAGTTTGAAATATGCTTACTGATATATATATATATATATATATATATATATATATATATATATATATAGTTTGATATATATATAAGTTTCCATTACTTTTACAGTAGTACATTGGATGAGCCTTGTATCTCTAGTGCAAAACAAAAGATGCCATCTCTTTAAATTAAAGGGTTCATTAATTCTACAGACGATTCTGTTTTCTGAGAGATGTTAGACAAAGCTGCTATATAAAAAGTTAATAGTTTAAAAAGTCTTTCATTTCTCTGTAGATCATTTACAGAAAGTCATGATAGACATGAAAATATGACATTCATGTGAAATTTTGCATTTCTTAAATTATTAACAAAAAACAGCAACAATTGACTGTGTAAGTAAAGTTTTGCAGACACAGTGTCTGACAGCACACCAACACATGGAAACCGTGATCTGTATATGGAAATGCTAGTCCAGGTTTTACAAAATGCTGGAATAAAATTAGACTGATGGACAAAGAGACACTTACACACTGGAGGAGAGCCGTGACTGCTGCCGTCCATCTTACAGGAGAAGCTGCCCTCATCAGATGAACTGGTGGAGTCCAGCTCCATGGAGGGTCCATATGAATAAGTCTTGTAGTATCCATTTCTGTACCAGTTATAATAAGCTGCACTGAGGCTGCAGGTGGAGCTACAGATCACTTTCACCTCTCTCTGTCCTGCAGTCTTACGATCCACCTTCACCTGCAAATCTACAAACACACACATCATATAGCAGAATTCTGCAAATCTCGTTTATGTCTTATTTACATGTATACAGACTCTATGTAGGTGTTGGTGTCTTTGTGTGTTTATTTACTTGTAACAGTCAGATTAACTCCAGATGAAGCTGATATCCAGCCACTGCTTGATGTTCTAAATCTGAAGTTATAAACTCCAGAGTCTCTCACTCTCACATCCCACAGTATTAACTCACAGTCTTTCTGCTCTGTTCTTACAGAAACTCGTGCTGAGTATTCAGGATCTTTACTCAGGACTCGTTCTTCTCCATCAGAGCTCTGGAGCTGATACCACTCTCTCTCTCTGACTCTGAAGGAATCAGCTGTTGTATATTTACAGGAGATTTTTACTGTAGATCCAGTAGCAGCACAGAGACTCTGAGAGGAGAGAGTTACACTGTGCTGAGCCTGAACTCCTGAAACACACACACACACACACACACACACACACATATATATATAAGGTAGTGAAGTAGCTGCATGTCTGAGCTCTGCTGCACTGCACACTGCAGTTACTCTAACTCAGTATGAACATTCACTCACACAGGTACTCTCTGTTTTAGCTGTTTTCTCAGCTACCACCTCACATTCCTCCAGAATTAACACTCAACACAGTGGCCTACAAGTATCTTTGAAGTTATTTGTTCATTTCATACACATACAGAGACAAAAAACACAAAGAAAAATGTGAAAATATTATGTTGTACAAAGAAATAGTTCTAATGTTCATAAATAATGCTAATGTGATGTTAATACTTTTTCATTTTCATATAAAAGTTCCTTCAATATTTTTTAGTAAAGCTACTTACATAATATTGTCAAACTCATGCCACAGCATGTCACAGCATGTTGTCATTAGTTATGCCCCCCATCCTAATGCTATATAGCATGGTTCAAGTTCAGAGTTCACTTTCTCTTTTAATTTTCACCAACCTGTGTTTTAAATGCTATGATAGCAGGAAATTGTAGGGTTTTTAGGTTTACTAGATTATCGTATTGATAAAATGTTAAATTGTAATAGCCTGAGATGTGAGGAGAAACTCTCATGGTTTCTGACAGATTGAGATTACAGTCCCTGCTGAAGAACAGCTTGACCTGCTCAAACTGATTAAACTGGTTAAGTTTGGTTGACCAGCTTGATCAAGTTGGTCGTACTAAGAGACCAGCTAAACCATCAAGCTTAAAAAAACATTTAACTTTTTTACAAGCTGGATGTTCAGTTTTTCAAGCACACTGACCACCAAAAACCAGCTTAGACCATCTGAAACTAGCTAGCAGCAAAAGCTGATCTTACCTGGACAGTTCAGCAGAGGTGTTAATGCAGCTGCTTTTGCTACAGTAAACAGAATGATGTGTTGCTGCTGATGTGACAAACACAGAGGAAGTGACCACAGTTTAAAATAGTTTAAAACACACAAACAAACACTGATGATAAAGATCTGTAGATTAAATATACAAAGCCAAAAAAGCTCAGTTTTAAAACAGTTTAACATACTTTATGTGGAGAGTTTAAAACACAAGCATTAAAGGTGAACATATGTCATTTAAATATAAGAAGCTTCAGAAGATCATAAAACAGCGCAGTTATTATTCACTACTGTAGCTGTTGCATTTTATCTAAAGCTTATTAGCAAAAATCTAGTTCAGAGTATTTCATTCCAGTCCTTGAGTCCACTGAACTTGGTAATTAATGGATGAGGCTGAAACTTGAGCAGGAAACTGAACTACCTTGGAACTGAATAGCGCTGATCTAATCAGTGCCTGAATCTATTCATGTTTATAAAATGTTCAGAAAAAAAGACAGTAATTAAAATAACAGGACATGTTAAAGAGTTTGTACCTACAGCTTTACATTCACAAAAATTAATATTAAAAGGGTAAAAGTTTACCTGTCAGTAATATGAGAGTCACAGCTGCTGTGATATTTCCTGATGTTCTGGAAGACATGGCAGCATCATCCTTCAAAAATATGATATTCTTAAAGCTCTAGAAGGATACAGAGTATGGAATAAGGAAAGTATGAAGGAATGAATCCTCAGTAAAGTTAATAACTAAGCAGAGTCACTGTTTTAGCTCTGAGAGGTAAGAGAGTCACTGCTCTGCTCACACTTATAAGCTGTTATGAGCAGCAGAGACCCAGAAGACGTGTTATAACACCTCCCTCTTTCAGCTTACAGTCTCTTCCTTTATTCAAGAACACACACATATTTAAATGTGGTTAACGTTTCTCTGTATTTTTCCTTCTTTTTTTAATAAAGACTGTAGGCTGAATTTTTTCAGCCTACCGTTTTTTCTGTATGCTATCTCTGCTTTTTGGGATTCTTCCACTGCTGTAATGCTAGTAACGATAGAGCTGTTGTTAAGAGTATTTTGGGGGCACTGCTTCTATTCACAACAGCTCCTTCATCTTTTTGTATAAGCTGGACAGCCCAGTAAATGCACTAGTTTTACACTATACAGTCATGGCCGAAAGTGTTGGCACCCCTGAAATTTTTCCAGAAAATTAAGTATTTCTCCTAGAAAATTATTGCAATTACACGTTTTGTTATACACATGTTTATTTCCTTTGTGTGTATTGGAACAACACAAAAAAAAACAGAGAAAAAAAGCCAAAAATGATATAATTTCACTCAAAACTCCAAAAATGGGCCAGACAAAATTATTGGCACCCTCATCTTAATATTTGGTTGCACACCCTTTGGAAAAAATTACTGAAATCAGTTGCTTCCTATAACCATCAACAAGCTTCTTACACCTCTCAATTGGAATTTTGGACCACTTTTCTTTTGCAAACTGCTCCAGGTGTCTCATATTTGAAGGGTGCCTTCTCCCAACAGCAATTTTAAGATCTCTCCACAGGTGTTCAATGGGATTTAGATCCGGACTCATTGCTGGCCACTTCAGAACTCCAGCGCTTTGTTTCCATCCATTTCTGGGTGCTTTTTGAAATATGTTTGGGGTCATTGTCCTGCTGGAAGACCCATGACCTAGGACACAAACCCAGCTTTCTGACACTGGGCCCTACATTGCGACCCAAAATCCTTTGGTAATCTTCAGATTTCATGATGCCTTGCACACAGTCAAGGCACCCAGTGCCAGAGGCAGCAAAACAACCCCAAAACATCTTTGAACCTCCCCCATATTTGACTGTAGGTACTGTGTTCTTTTCTTTGTAGGCCTCATCCCGTTTTCGGTAAACAGTAGAATGATGTGCTTTACCAAAAAGCAGTATCTTGGTCTCATCTGTCCACAAGACGTTTTGCCAGAAGGATTTTGGCTTACTCATGTACATTTTGGCAAACTGCAGTCTAGCTTTTTTATGTCTCTGTGTCAGCAGTGGGGTCCTCCTGGGTCTCCTGCCATAGCGTTTCATTTCATTCAAATGTCGACGGATAGCTTGCGCTGACACTGATGCACCCTGAGCCTGCAGAACAGCTTGAATTTCTTTGGAACTTGCTTGGGGCTGCTTATCCACCATCCGGACTATCCTGTGTTGCAAGCTTTCATCAATTTTTTCTCTTCCATCCACATGCAGGGAGATTAGCTACAGTGCCATGGGTTGTAAACTTCTTGATTATGTTGCGCACTGTGGACAACGGAACATCAAGATCTCTGGAGATGGACTTGTAACCGTGAGATTGTTGATATTTTTCCACAATTTTGGTTCTCAAGTCCTCAGACAGTTCTCTTCTCCTCTTTCTGTTCTCCATGCTTAGTGTGGCACACACAGACACACAATGCAAAGATTGAGTCAACTTCTCTCCTTTTTAACTGGTTTCAGGTGTGATTTTTATGTTGCCCACACCTGTTACTTTCCACAGGTGAGTTTGAACGAGCATCACATGCTTGAAACAAAGTTATTTACCCACAATTTTGAAAATGTGCCAATAATTTTGTCCGGCCCATTTTTTGAGTTTTGGGTGAAATTATATCATTTTTGGCTTTTTTTCTTTGTTTTTTTTGTGTTGTTCCAATACACACAAAGGAAATAAACATGTATAACAAAACGTGTAATTGCAATAATTTTCTAGGAGAAATACTTCAAGGGTGCCAACACTTTCGGCAATGACTCTATCTATAAACACCAGGGACACAAAAATGGACATTTCTGTAGAATGACCCATTTGTGAATCTCCACCTGACACACCAAACAAGCCCAAGTGAAAGTGTGAACAAGACAATGCGTTTAATCATGAGCCAGAAAGAAACATACAATTGAAAAGCTGCAAATATACAGAAAGATCACCAAAAAAAGTGTAACCAACAATCAAACTTAAACAACCAAAGGTGTGATATCCAACAAAAATTTTGACTAAGTAAAGGCAAAAAAAGTTATTCCAGGTTTTTCCTAATAAAAATGAACAAACATAACTGAATACAAACCAAACAAGTTGTGCAAATCATTGTCAACTGTTGAAATAAAACTGCTCCAATTTAAACATTTCAGCAGGACACGACATTCAAAGTCCTTTATTAAACTTCAGCAACACTTCAGCCTCAAAATCCTCATCAGTGACTCTGACTCTGTTTGGGGTGAGAATCAGGCCTGCGCAGCTGAATAATCACTGTACGGGGCGCCTAAGGGGCCGTGGTTGAAAAAAAGGTTAATGACAGGTTACATTCCCTCGCAAAGGTTTCGCATTCCCTCGCAAAAAATGTGCGTTCCCCTGCACGTTTTGCATTACGATGCAAACGGTTTGCAATTGCTTGCAAAAGCTGTGCTCTGCTTAAGCTCAGAGACAGAGCAGCTCATTGAATTTACGTTGATCTTGAATTGAAATATAAAGACATAGTGTTGCTTCTCAAAATCAAACATAATTATACTGTTATTGAACACAAACTGAAACTGAGATCGAGTGTCCTCGTACAGTAAAAGCTACATTTACAGAGACTGCGAAGAACAATAGCTGAATAAACTCAGCACAGACTGGCGAAACTGGGAAAACAGCTTTTAACGTTGGCGATGCTAAAAACAAAGCTCTAATGTAGGCAATGTCGTTGGGCACGTCTGGTCCTAGTTTGCTTGCTGTCTGACAAGCGTATATTTTGTTGTTAGTAACTTAATATGAATGTCTAAAGTAGAACTGAGTAAAAAGTAGATCAGTTTCCTCACAAATATACTTGAGTAGAAGTAAAACTGTGACTCACTGAAGTACAAATCAGTCAAAAGTTTACTGAGCTACATGTAACTGAGTAAAGATAACTAGTTACTACCCACCTCTGACAGGGACAGAGCGGACAGAGGGAGGAGACGGTGACCGGACTGCAGAACCCAGCAACCCTGCAGGAACCCAGGAACCCTCCTCCTTCAGAACAGAGGTACAATCATATCTAATGAAGATCTTTAACACATCAGAAATGCTCAAACACTGCTGATCAAAATTTGTGTTTTCAGTAATATAAAACAGATTTGCTGCAGATAAATGAATAAAATGATACTAATATGATAGATCTGGGCCGTGAAGATAAAAAAACTTCAAATTAAGCTCACTTTAATCTCGTCAATTTTAAAGCCTTGTTTTGATGCATGCTGTTGTAATCTGTTTTCAGTTAATGCCTTTGATTTGGTCAGTCAGTGTTAATCTTAAATACTATTTATTGTTTAATAACTACTAGTTGTTTCCAAAATACTTGCAACCTTGATTCTAAAATCTATTTTGATGTCTAGGCTGTTTAAAATTTAAAGGCATTAAATCTACATTGTAGTTCTTACTTAAGGTTTTACTGTATATAAAATAAAAATACATTAATACTAAAAGGGATTTAATCTTCTGAACAGTTGTGCACATTTAATTCAGTAACTCAGTTCTAGAATCAGTGAACAGGTGTTGAATCTTCTTGTTGTTCTTCTTGATTCAGACTGCAGAGAGGAGGGAGAGGGAGGCAGCACTGCAGGAGAGCTCCATCCCTCTGCTGATCCATGGTCACACCATAGAGGAGTACCAGACCATCTACCACTCCGTGGTGGACTCCAGGGTCAGCATGGCCTCTGGACAGCCCCGTCCATACAGGCTGGAGCTTGGCCTCAGGGGAGACCCTCCGCTGTCCCACTCTGAGAGAGGAGGAGCAGCCTGATGGACAGCTTGACTGAGGGCTTCAGCACACCAACGCTGAGAAGCTTCGCTCCTCTCATTGAAGTGGACATCAGTGAAGAGCCCATCCCTAAACATCCTCAGAGGCCTCGACAGTGAAGAGACCAGAACTCTGTTTATTTTTTTTATCATTGTTGTTATTATTATTATTATTATTATTATTATTATGAATATTACTGTTGTGATTATTATTAACTGGTAACACATTATTTGCACAGCCCACTGTAGATGCTTTATAGATTATCTTGTCTTTAGCTATTATTCAACTAAATAGAAACTAATTACAAAACTTAAACCCCAACACTGTTTAAAATCTACTGAGTTTCACCAAATAGTTTAACAGTTTAAATATGTGTAGATAATCTATTGGGGGCAGTTCAAATAAAGTGGAACCATTTAAATTAAGTTCTCTTACACTAGTTAAGTTAAGCTGTTTTAGTCTAAGCTCTGTTAACTTAAGTCTTAGACTAAGTTAAGTGGTAACACCTTATTTGGATAGTCCACTGTAGATGCTCACCGAGCATTTAGCATCAACTAAATAGGAACTAAATCCAAACCCAAACCCCAACACTGTGTCAACAGGTAGCTTGTTAACAGTCTGAACATCTGTAGATAATCTACTGGGGGCTCTTCAAATAAACTGGAACCTGCTAAATTAAGTTGAGTTGTACACTTTATTTAAATTCTCCACTGTAGATGTTTTGTAGATGTTTGCAACTAAATAGTCTTTTAAATTCACTTCTAAACCTAACTAACTCTAACTCACTAACTAAACAGTTAACAGTTTGAACATCTGTAGATAATCTATTGGGGGCTGTTCAGATAAAGTGGAACAGGTTTAGTGCATTTGTGCTTGTTTGTTTAATGAGATGAGAAAGTTAAGGTTAATTTAAATCTGCTTTGTGTTTCTGGGTTTTATTTGTTGTAACAGGAGATCTGGATATTTGTAAGATGTATTTTGAAGATATTTCCATTTGCAGTGTCTCATCACTCTTTCTGTATTTTTTGCAGGTCTCACACTGGATCTGTCGTCTCCTACATTAGTTGTAGATAAATGTAAAAACTGCTATGCAACTTTATAGTATTTGTAGCTGTAAAAATAGATTCTAGACTCTAAATGATGAGAAAGCTGTAACTAATAAAAATTAGTTCTTAAAATCTGTGACACAGTAATCAAATCTTGAGATTCGGTGTCGACCCGAGGAGGATGGTTCCCCTTTTGAGTCTTGGTTCCTCTCAAGGTTTCTTCCTTTTGCTCTGAGGGAGTTTTTTCTTGCCACTGTTGCCACTGGTTTGCTCATCTGGGGCTCGGACACGGATTTTCCGTAAAGCTGCTTTGTAATAGCGCCTGCTATAAAAACCGATAAATAAATATGTCTTGAATTAAACTGAAACGAGAACAATGATTAAATTTACAGACTCACTAGAAACATGATCCACAGTTCCATTTACAGAAATGTCTACAGCTTTGTAAAAATAAACAAATAAATAAAAACATAAATAACAAAACAAATGTGATTAGTAGAATCTTACATGCCTAAAAATAATACCAGTTCATGTGTTTATTTACTTCTTAAAAGAGTTTCTGTTGTTCATAAGTTTATTAACTATTAAAATGATTTTTTTTTTTTTACCAAAAGTCATTTTTTATGCATAGTACTATTTATCATTTTTACACAATAAATTATCTTATACAGTTTGTTTACTTGTGTTTTTCAGTGTTGTAGTTCTTCACAGTGTGGACTAAAGAGTAAAGAGGGAGATAAACAACTGAACAACTAATGTAGTTTATCTGTATAGAAATGAAACAGAACATGATAAAGTAACAACATGTCAAATCACTTTAACAACACAATATTCTCTCATAGTCACTGCACTAAAACTGATGCAGTGAGATTAGCTTTAGCTAATAATGCTAATAAAGCTAACCAGTCCGTGTGGACGGTCATCAAAGTGTCCTTCCGCAGGTCTCACTGTTAACTGCAGTGCTGCTCCATCACACAGATGAATGCAGGTAGAAAGAGAAGGATAAAGAGAGAAATCTGTGCTGAGAGGGTCTGTTAGTGCTTTTTAGACATACAGACAGATTGATTTACCCATCACACTGTTTTAATGATTTTATCAACTTCTTTAGTGATAAAATTGAAAAAATTAGGCAGAAAATTCAGAATGCACAGTTAAAATCTACAAACCTGCTTCCCCATAATGCCAGCCTCAATCTTGAGAATATTATGATCCCTGCAGATAGGCTGGAATCATTTACCTTACTTCAAGAAAATGAACTAGTTAAAATCGTTTCTTCCGCAAAATCATCTACTTGTATGTTAGATCCGATTCCTACAGGTTTACTCAAGGAAGTTTTGCCAGAAATAACCAAGCCTATTATGTCAATAATAAACTCTTCTCTTAGCCTTGGATGCATCCCAAAATCTCTTAAATTAGCATTAATTAGACCACTAATTAAGAAAGCTAACCTCAATCCCTGCGAACTATCAAATTATAGACCCATCTCGATTCTCCCCTTATCTAAGATCTTGGAAAAAACTTGTGGCAAAACAATTAAGCACCTATTTGCATAGGAATCAAATACACGAAAAATTTCAATCTTGTTTTAGGCCACATCACAGTATAGAAACAGCACTAGTAAAAATTGTAAATGATCTATTATTATTCTCTGACCAGGAAAAAGTGTCTTTGTTAGTCCTCCTCGATCTTAGTGCGGCATTTGACACAATAGACCACGCTATCTTACTTGACAGACTAGAAAACCTTGTAGGGGTAACAGGAATAGCTCTTTCCTGGTTCAGGTCCTACCTCACTGATCGCTATCAGTTTGTTAATTTAAACAGTGAATCATCTGCCCTTGCAAAAGTAAAGTATGGTGTTCCACAAGGCTCTGTTTTAGGACCTGTATTATTCACACTATATATGCTACCACTGGGCACCATTATCAGTAAACACGGCATAAATTTCCACTGTTATGCCAATGACACTCAGTTATATTTAGCAAGCGAACTGGATGATAAAATTAAACTTGGCAAGATTGAAGACTGTATAAGACATAAAAGACTGGATGTCGAGTAACTTTCTCCTTCTAAACTCAGATAAAACAGAGGTTCTACTTCTTGGTCTAAAAGCGGCTAGAAACAGACTGTCTAATTTAACATTTAAACTTAACAATTTCTCAGTTGCATCAAGCTCATCTGTAAAAAACCTTGGTTTTGGACCCTGATCTGTCCTTCGACGCACATATAACTAATATTACTAGAACAGCCTTCCTGCATCTCCACAATATTGCTAAATTGAGAAATGCATTATCTCTACAGGATGCAGAAAAGTTAGTTCATGCATTTATTACTTCAAGGCTTGACTACTGTAATGCCCTGCTGGCTGGATGTCTGAGCAAAAGCCTTAACGAGCTTCAGTTGGTCCAGAACACTGCAGCCAGAGTTCTTACTAGAACCTGAAAATTGGACCATATCAGCCCAGTTTTATCAACCTTACACTGGTTACCAATTAAATTTCGCATTGATTATAAAATTCTCTTACTGACTTATAAAGCTCTAAACGGACTCGCCCCTCAGTACCTGAGTGAACTTCTCTCCCACTATGAACCATCCCGCCTACTTAGATCACAAGGTGCTGGCTTACTATTAGTACCTAGAATTAATAAAGTTACATCAGGGGGGAGAGCTTTCTCATACAAAGCCCCCCCGGCTTTGGAATAGTCTTCCTGTTAATGTTCGGGACTCAGACACAGCCTCGGTCTTTAAGTCTAGGCTAAAAAGATACTTGTATAGTCAAGCCTTTGGTAATTAGTTTTCTCTGTCGGTTCTATACCTGCCAGAGTCTCTGCTGCTCTGCTAACACCGTAATCAGTCACCCATGACAGAACTGACTCTCTGTGTGTTTTTCCTTTCTTTCTTTTCTTTTGAACAGCTGAGTTGAACAGCTGCCCATCCTGTGTGTCTGATGCTGCTGCCTCTTCTGCCTTGATCGGGTGCCACTGCTGCCAGCCCTCTGGATCGGCTTGACTACCATTGAGCTTCATGCTGTACAACGCCGTTCAAACCTCACCCTCACATCCTGACCCCACTAATGCTGCTGCTGCTGCATAAACTAAACTAATCAAATTAATCATTTGCTCCACCTGTTTTCCCCGTTTTTGTACTAACAATGTTTACTATCCGGTGTCGACCAGAGGAGGATGGGTTCCCCTTCTGAGTCTTGGTTCCTCTCAAGGTTTCTTCCTGTTTCTCTTAGGGAGTTTTTCCTTGCCACTGTCGCCACTGGCGACGCTCATGGGGGCTTGGACCCAGATTTCTTTCTGTAATGCTGATTTCTTTGTAAAGCTGCTTTGTGACAACACCTGTTGTAAAAAATGCCATATAAATAAACTTTGCTTGCTTGCTTTTATTAGCAGATAGTCATTAGATATGAGTTTAATTAGCAGATAATTAGCTAAATTCCAGTCTCTAAGTTAGCTCTGTCAGTAATCTTCTATACTTTAACAGATATTTTTCTTTATTTTGGTCAATTATGTCTATAATTATTAGGGCTTGGAATAACCAGATGTCCTCAAACATGATACTATCATAACATTTATAAGCTAATAAGGAATAAAAAGGGAGGAGAAAAGAGAAAAAGAAAAATCAACAAGTAATAAAATAACTGAACTCCGAGACTCTGTGTGTTCAGTGAGCTTCTGTGAGCTTCAGCACACACACTGCTGCCCTCCAGTGACTAAATGATGTTATTACACCTACAATAATTTTAATTAAAGTATAGGACAAAACTCTGTATTAATAAATCATAATTACACACGTGTAAAGATTTGTAGATCTAGTGTTTCTGAAACCAACCTTCAGTTCCTGAAACATTAATATTAAACATATTTGCACCTCTGAATACTGTTTACTCCACCTATAAAGACCCTCAAAGGAACGTCTGTTGATTTGTTGGGGATCAATGTTAAAGTCAGAGAGTCTCAACTCTGGATCATTATGTGTGTTGATTTATTGATTATTGATCAGAGCTGTTCACTGAGCTTAAGGATGCTGAACTCACCTCTTACTGACCACAACTGGACATTTTATTCTTTTTTTCTTTATTTATTTACACAGTCTTAGAAATTTGACTTTTTGGAAATGTGAGCTATTTTAATGCAGCATAAACAGTAATAATGAACTAAACAGCTAAACAGAGGATCATCCAGGATCTTCTGAGACAGTGAAACTCATCTCTGTAGGTGCTGGTCAGATATCAGTCATCGTCTCCAGCAGGTCCAGAATCTCTTCAGAGCAGAAAAGATCCTCTTCAGATGAAACTATGGCCTCATAATGGAGTCAGTTTGAGGTCGAGTATGTGGAGGTTTCACTGTGGCCTCTTTATCAGAGGTGGAGTGACCTTCATCAGAAAAGCCCCTCTTCCTCTTCCTCTTCTCTCACTTCTGCAGCTGCTGCCTGAGTAGATCTGCACACAACATGCATTAATCACAACTGAACCTTTATATTCTGAGCTGCTGAACAATGTTTATTAAAAAAAAGTAAAATGGTAGACAGAAAAAATAGAAATAAGGAACAATTATTAAAGGTGCAAAAGTCAATTATTACACTTTTATTATTATAAATAACCAGAATATGTACAGAATGTACAACTCTAAAGAAAAAATAAGTGTTGATGTGAGTCACATGTCTGAAAGCCTGTTTGGAAAAACTGAGTTTGGGACAGAAATCTTGTCTGTGTTTACATGAACTTCCTGTTAGTTTTATTACAGACTCTCTCCAACACTCCTTCACTCCACCCACATCTTAGTCCTCACAGAGACAAACTAACACAGAGTAATGCAGATACAAACTGCCCACCAACACAGACTATCAACAGAGCTCTGTGGTGGTCTTATTAAATGAAATGTACAGAGGGGGAAATAAGCAGGAGTGGACAGAGTTCTGAAAATCACTACTTCAGTAAAAGTGCTGTTACTGCAGTGATAATTTACTTCAGTACAAGTCAAAGTATTAGTAAGAGTAAATATGTAGTTTACTGTAAAACTACTCAAGTAATTGAGTTACTTTTTGTACATCTGCATTACAACCTGAGTATATTTGCAAACTGACTCAGCTACATTATTGTAAATAATCTGTATAAATTAATTTGAAGCCAAACATGATAATAAATGATAAAAAAGTTCAGAGAGCTGAGATGATCACAGTCTGCTCTGCTAGTGAACATCCACACATCTTTCTGTGAACTGAATCAGGAACAAGGTTTACATTAAACTACATCCATTTCATGATTAGATGATTATATGAGGTTTCCCAGTTTATCTGTTTCCAGTTAAGCAGTTTAGAATCCCCGAGAGGCTGAAAGGCTCTGCAGAGTTTATTACTGTTTAATGAAGCCTATTTTTTGGTTTGGCCTTTAAAAAACACAGATTATTTTATTGAGCCAAAATAACAATAAGATATGTATAATACATAATTAGTAATGTAATTTTAGTGACAGCTTTACTGCCTATTAGCCTTTTGTATGTTAATTTACATTAATAAGTATTCAAACTATAAAGTATAATTCTGCAAATGAAGTTACACACAGTACATAGTAGTTAGACAGCTACACAGCCTCTCAGTTACTAACATATACAAACACAAAGGCAGTCAGAGAGAGAGAGAGAGAGAGAGCAGGTTTGCCTCGACAGGCTCTTGCTTGATGCCTCTACAAGACAGAAGTGCTGACTATAAACACTACATGTAGAGAATGTGTTGTGAGGAGAATTGCAGCTCAGTAATGTTTTCTGGGTTTGCTGGACGCTAGATGGCGCTCCAGAGCATCAAAGAATGGGCTCCCCTGGAGATTTTGTGCAAATCAATTTATAAATGTTTGATTTTTTATACAGAACAATTCAGTAATTTTCTGACCACAGAACAGCAGTTTTTTATACAGAATCTCATTTTTCTGTAATTTATAAGGCAGTTTATCAGTGAAGGAGCTGAAGGTTCAGAGCAGAGCTCAGTGTTAAAGCTGCTCACAGTGGGAGTGTCAGTCTAACACTCATCACAGCAGCTCTGTGGATGAGCTGTGTGATCAGTGAAGATGATCAACATGAGCTGCACTGAACTGAGTTTTATCCTCTTTAATTAATGTGCTGCTTGTTTTTCTCTCAGGAGGAGAAACTGCAGCTCAGCTAAAGTCCACAGCAGCTCTGAGGAGAGTGGACAGGTCAGTGTGTTCAGTGTGTTAGAGAGGAGGGTCAAATACAATTTCATTCTCATGCTGTTATTTATCTCTCTCAGTGTTCAGTACACTGCTGTGAACTTCACACACTGCTGCCCCCCAGTGAGCAAATGAAGCCAAATCATCTGTACTGATTCTAAACTGCTGTAGTTTATATTCTGCTTGATTATTGGTGAAATGAATCTTATATAAATAAATAAATCCATTATTGTAGGCTCTGTTCTCTTCTCCTCTATGGTTTCACTGCAGTCTTGTAGAAGAGCAGAGGCTGCAAAGTGGACTAAACATGAATAAATAACAACTAAAAACAAAACCTAATAGCTGCTCCTAAGCTTTCTTTCAGTGTGTTTTCACACCAAACTATTCAAAGTCATAAAAAATAAAACACCAGGTAACAGAAGACAAAGCAAGTAATATATATATATATATATATATATATATATATATATATAATATATATATATATATATATATACAAAAACAGGGAGACTCCAGTCCTGGAGAACCACAGCACTGCACAGTTGATCACTCTGCCTCTCTTAACACACCTGATTCATCAGCTGATTATAAAGACTTCATTAGTTGATGCTGTGACCCTCCAGGACCTCATATTTTAATGCAATGTTCTAAGCATAAAACATATGACAGTACAAATAAACTGAATGTTAGACATTTAAATGTCTCTAACATACAAACATGGTTTAAAGCATCTAAAATCTCTTTACATAATGGGCAGAACTGCCTAATTCTGACTTATTTTTACATAGATTTGTACAACTGAAAAAAATACTTCAGAAATAAAAGTTACATTGTTGACAAATAGTACTTCAAGACAGTATGTGGTTTGTTATGACCTCTGTAAAGCTATTTAATCATAAGCTCCTCTCCTGTGTGTCTTTAACAGACTGTGGTGGTGAATACAAAGTCATTTAACAAAGCTGTTAGTTTTCATTCTTCATTTCTGGAGCTCTTCCTATCTCTCTGTGAGGATGAACAGCCTGAAAAAATATAGCCTGAATAAGCACATACAAACACACACAAACTCACACACATGAGAAAGAAACTCTCCCACTGCAGACTTACTGTCAGAGTGTCGTAATCAGAGCTCATGGTTTCAGGGTTTAAAGTTGAGTATGTGTCACTGGGAGAGTCTGTAAGATGCTGAAGACAAAAATGAAAACTTAGACAACTAAACACACTCTGCAGGGTAACACACACACACACACACACACACACACACACACACACATACACACACACATACACACACACACACACACACACACATACACACAGACACACACACACGCACACACACATATACACACACACAGACACACACACACACACACATACACACACACATACACACACACACATACATATACACACACACAGACACACACACACAGACACACACATACACATACACACAGACACACACACACACACACATACACAGACACACACACTCATACACATACACGCACACACACACACAGACACACACACTCATACACATACACGCACGCACACACACACACACACACACACACACATACACAAGACTGTAGACTAACTTGTAGAGTGCCATTATCTGAGGTCATGGTGGTGGGCTTCAGAGCTGTGCATGTGTGGTCTGCAGGATCTGGAGTCTTTTAGAGAGATGAGGAGAACAACTTCAGTCTATTCAGTAGCAGCTTTATAGGAGTATGTAGATAGAGAAAGAGTGAAATCCTCTCTCAGTACCTGAATATCTGTGTCTCTCTCTGCTCCTCTCTTCCTCCTGATCAGACAAAATACAGTAAATGATCATACGTAGTAAAGACTACGTAAAAGCTGTCCTCAAATGAACATCCTGTACTTATTCAACATTCAGAGCATGTGTGAAATAGAAAATGTGGCTTCAGGTTCTCACCTCATCCACAGAAAGGCAGCAAACAGTATCAGAAGCAGAACCACACCAACTGCAGAAGCTGCGTATTTCACTGCTGTGTTATCTGTATGCGTGTGGAGACATCAGCATGTTAAAAAGATGAGTGAAAAGAGTGTGGAAGCAAGAAGAGATGCTGCTCATCAAACTGTCCTAACACTGATAGGCTTAACAGTCTCTCTTTAACTGCTGGGTAAGTGAGCCAGCAGGAAGGTAATTAATTCAAAACAGAGCACACCTGCTGTAAACAGACATTCTGATGAGCTGGATGATCCACATCGATTCTCTGCTTTACAGAAAAAAACTCCAAATTTCCCAGCTGGTAAAGTTATATTGGTGCTATTTCCAATCAATTTGACATCACTTGCTGTCTTCTTGTACCAGGTGTAAGAGCTGGCAGGGTTGGAGTCACTGATACACACCAGCGTGACCAAGTCTCCAGATATATGCTTATTTACAGATGGGGGTCTGGGAGGGTCTGAACAAAACAGAGATTCAATTAATCATTCAATCTTACACTCACACAGAACCATACAGAACTTGTAATGACAGTGGAACCCACTGAAGAATGCTATAAATTTTCTATTATGTAGAACAACGATATGTAAAACTGAAACTATGACGTTCTTACATAACACATCCAGATTAGTGGGTGTTGAGTTGTGCTGTCCTAGCTGGTTGTGAGCGGTGCAGTAGTAGAGTCCACTGTGCTGGGAGTTGATGTTGGTGATGGTGTAATTCTGGCCTGTTGTCAGTGGTGCGTCTGCAGCTGCTCTCTGCTTAAACCAGGAGTAGATGAGAACAGGAGGGTTTGCATCACTGCTGCAGCTCAGAGTCACTGAATCCCCCTCCACTTTCTCTCCAGAGGGAATGGTCACTGCTCTGGTGTTTCTAGGGGCATCTGAAAACACACATTGAACTCTCTTCAGGGGTGTGAACAGTGGTATCATATCAGTATCTTTATGACTTTGGAATACATATATTGGACATTTTGTGCCCTGCGCACCTTTGGTCAGCAAGGTCAGGTAACCTGGGCATCAGCACATCCATACATAACTTTTCATGCAATTCTGCAATTATTTCCAGAACAACCACCCTACTGACACTATACATATCACTGCTGTAGGAACAAAACCTCATGTCTCCAAAATGGTAACTTAACAGGAGAAGAAAAAAAAAAACATAGTTTACTTTTAATTTCAGTCAACGGAACAAAGTATTTTTGGGCCAATTCTTTTGGTCCATTCATCGTAAAATTTGCACACATTGTAAAGGCCAACAAGCACTTTCAAATGATCAAAAACTGAAAAATGTTCATATGTTCAAAAATGTTCATACGTCTACATGCATTTTTAAATACACTGCTATATTTATGGTGAGGGTAAAAGTACTCAGACATTTTTGTTTGTGTAATATAAAATATTTCCAGTCCACTTTAGAAATTTCTGACACATCAGAAATTCTGCAGTGTTCCCCCTGTGTGTGCCTGATTCTGCCCCTCTGTCATAGCCATGTGCTTTTCTGCCACGTGCATTCGTTTTGTTTTTGTTCTGGCCCTTGCTTCCACCATATTCCCACCTTCCCATAAGTATTCCCACCTGTGTGTAGTTTTGGTCACCTCCCTCATCCAGGTGTGCCCCCATTGTGTGTAGTGTATATCCTGCTAATAAAAACTGGCTTGCACTTACACCCGACCTCAACACTGACCAAATGTGACACACATAATGTCTTTTAATTTTGTACCTATAAATATGAACAAAAAAGTATTAAACAACTAAATTAAAACAACTTTATGTTTTAAAAATTACACTGATATGGAAAAAATAACCAGACATCACAAATTACTATTATTAGTGCATTGTGAGAAAATGTAAACAGCTGTTTTGATTTACAGTGGGAACTTTACTAGTGGCACAGCGAAAAAAATTACCTATTTCTCATTGTGTTATGCATTAGAGAAATGTGAAGAGTTTGAGGCTGCACTCTCAAAGCTAACTTTGTTTTTTTCAGCCAGAACAGAGAGCTACAGGCTCAGCAGACCTACATAATGCTAGCTCCAGTGATGGCATAATTACTCAAAAAAAGTAATTCCTTACAACTTATTACTTTTAAAATAAGATTGTATTTTATTTAGAAGTATTTGTATGTATGTAGTTTATCGTACTACATAAGAACATCTCCTCCATTTTCATGAAGAAGTGAAAAAACAACAAACAACGCAACAGGCTCCATTTTCTCTCACCAGTTCCCTCACGAGTTCCGCGCCGCTCTGGTGACGTCACCACACAGCCTCTATTATTTTATTTCTACGCTACTCTGTGCCTAAGTATCATACTATATTGGTAGATACATCTGCTTATTTCAAACATATTTCTTTTTATAAAGCAAAATTAGCTGCCAGTGTAGCAAGACAATTACCCTTAACAAGTTTACTTAAGAAAAAATGTCTAGAAATTGAATGAAGTTAGTTTTATAACATTTGTACAATAATTGGAATCACTTGAGCGTCACTCTCTCTCAGGTGAGTGATTCTCATACTACAGTCATTCTGGAAGCTCTGTCTGTACTGCACTCGTCCCTGATACTCCTCATCCTCTCTCACATCCACAGGCTCAGCACCAGCCTGCTCTTTAATGAACCACACTGATTTAGTCACTGTGTGTCCTCCAGGGTTATAAGAGCAGGAGAGATCAACTGATGATCCTTTCAGAGCACACACACGTTCAGGAGTCACATCCCAACACTCTTTACCCAGAACACCTGAAACACACACACACACATACACACACACTTACAGTCAGCAAGACGAAGTAGAGATGATGATTTCTGCCCTGATATTTATCTGACCACTAAAGGTGTACCTGTTGCAATTATATTGTTTATCTATTTTTTATAGTTTGTTGACCTTTTCTAAGAAGTGTCATAATTGAGAAGAGTTTCATTATTATACATTTCATTTAGCACAAGTGATGCTACTAGTGATGCTGCTACACATACACACACACACACACACATATACACACACGCACAGACACACACACACACACACACACACACACACACAGACATATACACACACACACAGACACACACACACACACACACACACACACACACACACACATACACATACACACACACAGACACACACACACACACACATACACAGACACACACACTCATACACACACACGCACACACACACACACACACACAAGCTTAAAGTTATGTTCAAGCCTCGCTGTGCAGCTCTCGCATTAGTAAGACTCTTTAGCAATACCTCCAAGTTAACAGCAAGCATGACTTCTTATAAGCTCTGGTGAAAGATTATAGTCGCAAAAGACTTTAATGTGATGTACACGGTTAAAAGGGAACCTCTGAAGACTCATAGTCTGTTCCCTTTTTGTAGCATGCAGCCAACAAGGTATTTGTTTGTTTGTCCATATTTTACTTTAGTAAAATGTTATTTCACATGCTGTGCATGCTACTGTTTATGTTAAGCTAACATTGTCTATATTTTCTCATCAATACTATGTTTAGTTTTCACGGTGGATTTGGAGAAAAGCCTTCAAATAAACCAGTAGCAAGAGAACCACTTGTGTCTGCCTGTGCTACAAGGAAATTACAAAATTAGAAAAGCAAATTAATGAGGTTAATACAGGTAGAAAATTTCACCATAAATCTTTTGTCATTGTTAAAAGGAAACATCATCCAAAACACAGGTTTTTGTTTACTTTTAGTTTGCTTTTATGGCACAGAATCATCATGCTTGATGTAATTAAATAACTACCCCACACTGTACAGAACTGTAAACTGTATCCATTTATACTGTTTTGTGTCTGCTGTTTTCCGGTGTTGACCAAAGGAGGATGGGTTCCCCTTTTGAGTCTGGTTCCTCTCAAGGTTTCTTCCTCCTGTTGAGGGAGTTTTTCCTTGCCACTGTTGCCAAGGCTTGCTTACTGGGGACGTGGACCCGGATTATCTTTGAAGCTGCTTTGTGACAACATCTGTTGTAAAAGGCGCTATATAAATAAATTTGACTTGACTGACTTGACTATTCTAGTAATAGTTTTATTATTAGTTAAATTCAAGCGTACAGCAGATCATACACTTGCAGTTAACCACAGAGCCACCAAGATCACTTGCATGTGACAATGAAAGTAACCACTCATGGTGTATTTTCACTGGACGTGACCACTTTATAGTGAATAAACATCACTATGGAATGACAAGTTAATCAAAATTACATTGAAAAGATAAAGTAAAGAGTCAGCCCCCAGTAGACTCCACAGATGATTCTTTTTTGACAGACATTGGAAAGCAAAGCTGAAAAATGAAGCTCTAGTGCTCCATAAAGTTATCATAGTTGAAGTATATTTGTTTTCTCTGTAGATCAGTTAATATGTATCAAGGTAATGATTAAAATAAAAAATAAGAAAAATTTGCTTAACACTTAGAGCCTGAAGCCCACATTTTGTAACATGCATTGTTGCCTTCTAGCTTTCACAACTTCTGAATGGTTTAAGCTACAGACATGGTTAACATATCAGAACACTCAGCAGACCCTCACTCGCCAGCATGAGATCACTGAGCTATGACGTCAGCATCAGTGAGTAATCCGGCTGAAAAACCAACCAAAATCCTGATATTAGCACACTACTTTTAGCTTTCATATTATAACAAAGGGTTAAAACGATGACATGATTCACACATCAAAGCACTCAGCAGACTCTGCCCTCACTGTCCAGCATAATTGCATCCAGCCGTGACCATCTATCAGCCAGAAATCCAGCTCCAAAATCACCCAAAACCCACCCACTACTGTTATATTACATCTCTGCTTTTAGCCTTCTTATTACAAACAAAGGGTTAGTGATTCACACATCAGAGCACCCATGACAGTAACCATGCAACTCAATCTGAAATTAAAAAATAAAGCCTGTCCTGCTGTGTATCAGAGTTTTAGCACTCAGCATGAATCCTAGAGGACAGAAAATCAATAAAACATGGCTGCCTTCTGCTATTTAATTATTTATTCTCAAGTAATAAGCAATAAAATTGAACCACCATCAAAATTGTAACATTTTCAGCTCAAAGACACTCTAGTCAAACTATTTCTGAAAAAGCAACTGAAATAACATTTGTTTTTCAAGATCTGTATAAGCAAAATTTTACAATATTCAGAAAGTGCTGAGTATCTTTTGGTCAAAAATTAACCAGATTTATAAAGATATCAAAATTTCCTGAGCACTTACATGTCAAATAATGACATGTCTGACTAGCCCAGGGTCTTCTGAAAATAACAACATATGGCATTTGTGACTGTTTCATGTAAATACTTCATAATTGTAATTGACCAAAATACCAAAGCAATAACACTGTTTTATCAAGCGTTTCAAGACTTGAACTTCAGAGCGTGCAGCTACATTTGTAGCAGTTTTTAATTTTCCATTTGTTACATTAACTAAAAAAAGCAGGAACTGATAGTGTGAGTGAATGTTTGCAGACACAATAGCTAAAGAAACACCAGCATATGGAGCCTGAATGATCTGAGGTTTAGTGACTGACACTTACATACTGGAGGAGACTGATGCCATTTATCACTGCTGTCATACAACCCACAGAAGTAGCTGCCCTCATCAGATGAACTGGTGGAGTCCAGCACAATGGAGGGACCACCTGTAAATGTCTTGTATTCTCCATTTCTGTACCAGTAGTAGCGAAGCTTTTCATCAGGACTGCAGGTGAAGCTACAGGTCAGTTTCACCTTTCTGTGTCCTGCAGTCTTATGATCCACCTTCACCTGCAACTCTACACACAGGTCGCCAGTCCATCGCAGGGCAGACAGACAGACATACACAATTACACACTCACTCACACCTAGGGTTAATTTAGCATGTCCAATTAGCTTAACTGCATGTTTTTGGACTGTGGGAGGAAACCGGAGTACCCGGAGGAAACCCACGCAGACACGGGGAGAACAGGCAAACTCCACACAGAAATGACCCTGGTCACCCAGCCGGGAATCGAACCCAGGCCATTCTCGCTGTGAGGCAACAGCGCTACCCACTGCGCCACCGTGCCGCCCACATCATATACATGTATTCTGTAAATCATATTTATATGTTTTATTTAAAAGGCAGAAACTCTACATCAGTGTGTGTTTATTTACCTGTAACAGTCAGATTAACTCCAGATGAAGCTGATATCCAGTCACTGCTTGATGTTCTAAATCTGAAGTTATAAACTCCAGAGTCTCTCAGTCTCACATACCTCACTGTCAGCTCACAGTCATTCCACCATGTGCTTACAGAAACTCGCGCTGAGTACTGAGGATCTTTACTCAGGACTCGTTCTTCTCCATCAGAGCTCTGGAGCTGATACCACTCTCTCTCTCTGACTCTGGAGGAATCAGCTGTTGTATATTTACAGGAGATTTTTACTGTAGATCCAGTAACAACACAGAGACTCTGAGAGGAGAGAGTTACACTGTGCTGAGCCTGAACTCCTGAAACACACTCACACACACACACACACACACACACACACACACACACACACACACACAGACACACACATCAAGGAGCACAAGTTCAGATGTGAGGGGGAAACTCTTGCAGTCTCACTGACAGAGTAACCACAGTGTGAACTACTGCTGCTGTTGCTATGAGCAACACAAGGACGTTTGAAGTTGGCTGGAGGTGTTAAAAACCACAGAGGAAGTGACCTCAGTTTAAAAGTTGTTTAACAGGTTTCTTAACTTTAAACACACAAAGCTTTAAATAAAGAAGGTTTAGAGTAGATCAGATTTGTACAGTTTAGTATGAACACTGATAGAGAAAATCTCTAATTCAAATATAAAAAAACTTAAACGGGTGATAAAAGTGTGCAGTTATTAATCACTTGTTACCGTTGCTGTTAAATGTTTTCTTTCTTGCATCAGGGTCCAGCTCAAACGCACCTAATAAACCTGGCAAATATAATCTAAATATAAAATATGTAAAAATGTACCTGTCAGTAATATGAGGGTCACTGCTGCTGTGATATTTCCTGTTGTCCTGGAAATCATGACAGCTTCACCCTTCAAACATTGCTGATTCTTGAAGCTGTAGAAAATAAAATCAAAATTTGACAGATGAAGTAACAAAGAATGAATTCTGACTAAAATAAATGACCAATCAGAGCCTCTTTCATCTTAAAGAAGTTGATCACTACTCTGTTCACTGTTTCTCGCTCTACACTTGTAAACCATGATCGAACAACCACAGACCCGGAAGACGCGTTTGTGCATTCTGCACTCAGTCGTCACACCCCCACCCTTTTAGCTCTTCCTTTTGTCTCTTTATTCAAGACCACAAGAAGGAGGGCCATCCTGCCCACCCAGAGAGAGCAAGACTAAACATGCTGTCTTGCCACAGACGGCTGTCGCATCACTGTTACTTGATTTATCGTCTCTCTAACATCTTTAGTTTAAAAGAGGAGTTAAAGATGCTCTGGGTCAGGCTTGGCCTCTCCTCTGTCCTGCATCATCTATTATACCAGACACTGTTCTTATTTCCGGTCTCTGTACTTCCTGTTAAAGGCCTTGAGCTCTGGTCAGTCAGGTATGAGGTTGGTCAGATATATGACATATGTTAGCGCTTGCATAGATATAAAAACAGGATGGATTGGCAACATTAAAGAATTACAGAAGCTAAAAGTTAAGAAAATAAAATATGTTCCTCATTATAAGATTTTATTTGCTGATTTTTTAGAAAGGTATAAGGTTTAAAATATTAATTTGCCACAGTCAAATAAGGTAATTTATAATTTGATCATATTTAATGAAGTTATACAATGTGAAGATTGTAGTATTTGTTAAACTGGCAGGAATGTAATTTAATCACGGGGAAACAGAAGGACTTAATGTGTTTAGCTGTTTTAGGTGAACTTCCAGTACGAGATGTAACGAAATGGAGCTTTTCAGTTAAAACCACCATGTGTCCAATGCCAAAGTGTTCAAAAGAAGAAGCTATTGGTCACTTGACTGTTGACTGCTATAGGACAAAGGAAATCTGGGAACAGTTTCTGATATATGGATAAAACATAGACTGTACTAAGAAAAATATAATATACGGTGCTTTTTATTTGAATATATTTTATAATAAAAGCATTTTATTTTGGGTATGTATTTATATAATATATCAAACATGGATGATGAGCAAAGATGTCATTTGAAGGAAAAATAATCAAACAGGCAGCATTCTAAAAGCTAGGATGTGATGCTCGTAATGGTTAGTGGCTAAAATTGCTAGTGTAAGCTAACTAGCTTGGGCTACTAAGGCTGGTCTAGCTTTTTTTCTGCATTAACTTTAAACACACCTCAGCCACCACCCTATTGCAAATGTTCTCAACAAGTAGGGCTAAGTGATAAAGCGATAACGCTAATTATCACTATATAACTTTTCCTCGATAGAGCGATAAGAAAGGTTCGATAAATGTTCGATATAATACACCATTCTCACACTCCCACGTTCTAGCGAAAGCCCTGGTGGCGTTTTCTACTGCAAGGAAAGCGACACTACTCCGCTGTCGCCAGGAGAGGGCGCACTTCTGAGTTTTTCGACATGAATAGAGAGGAAGGGGGCGACGAGTGAAATGAGTCTTTATCAACGGCTGAAACATGGATTTATACATTCCCTGTTTGAGTGGAGCGACCGGCGATCTGTTTTCTTGTGACCAAGTGTGAGTGACGAGGTCAGTGGCGTCACTGTACTGACCCACAGTGAACTCATCTCTTTCTGTACATCCTAACAAGCTTTAGCAGCATTAAATCACGTCTGATCCTCACAACTAAAGAGCTGTTACAGCGCTCAAAAAGTCATATTTAAGTATTAGTGATTCCCAAGCGACAAAAGTGAAAGAAAGAAATGGGTTCATGCAAATTACAGCCCAGATTTAAACAAAAGCAAACTGAGGAAGCTGTAAGGCATTGGAAAGCGGGAGAGCGCTATATTTCCAGGCTAGCTGTTTTTAGCAGGTGGCTAACTTGAAGCAGCGCTCCATCACTCTCACAACACGGCGAACTGAAGATACTGTAGATCAAACAACACACAAAAGCACCGCTTTCAGGTTAAATGTATCTAAAAGGAGGACTCTTTTGTCTGATGATATTTAATATGGTGTCCATATATTGGGGTTCACCCCTTTAAACTACTACGATAGAATAGAGAAACCCAGTCGTCGCTAGCTGGTGTTTGAATACTGTGATATGCTCTGACATGGATGTGGTAGGAGTGACGGCAGTAAGGCAGTGATCCATCACTGACGTACTGAGCCAGCTAATGTTTGCTGTTCGTACTAAGTTGACATTGTTGAGAAACTAAACAGTTTAGCACTGTTGTTAGCCACTTGTTTAGCATTTGTAACAGGTGCTTTTCCAGCTGATAAAAACAGCTCACCAGAAATTTTCTCCCACTCTCCCATGACAGATTTGTGAAATGTTCCACTGTTTGGTGAGTGTTTGTCGTGTTCCGACCATAAAGGATAGTTTAAAACAGTAATTAACCACCCAGGAGCAAAAATCAGCCTTCAAACTTGAAAGAAATAATGATTTGACATTTATCGCGATATGTATTGATATCGAATAATATGAATTTTGTTTATCATTATAACATTTTTGGCCATATCGCTCAGCAATATCAACAAGTGAGAGATTTGCACAGTTTCCACAAGTGCACCTGCACAGAAAGAAACATTGCCTTAATGTGAAGTCTGTTTTTCACAGCTTGATGTCAAAACTAATGAAACAAGACAATGTTTAAAGAAATTCATTAATTGTGGATCTTGCTGAATAGATAATAGATGATAGCTAGCTATCACAGTTTTAGGGAATTTCCTACCCTTCCGACACCTCTCCACTGCTACAAACATATCACACCGTTAAGGGTGTTACTTAAGACCTTTTAGCCATGAAAAATGATTTAGCTAGCTAGTTAATAACTGCAATCTATGTTAAACTGTCATATGGTTACAACACATCACAATAGGATGCACTAATTAGTTCTTGAATTATTGCATTTTGAATGGAAATTTTAACTTCTGTGACTTTTGTGAAATAAAGTGTAACATTTGATTTACTTTACTACATTTTATCTCCCTCTTTACCCAAAGTGCATACTCTCAAATAAATATAACTACTCTTATATACAGGATAATTCAAAAGGATTCATCCGATTTCAAAGCCCCATATTTTTACAACCGTGAGGCGCCTAGGAATCAATCACATACCAATTGAAAGAGGGGGTCATAGAGTTTCAGACTGTCACCAGAAGATGGCTCCCTTCAGTCTGCGAGGAGATGGCAACCCCTGAGCAGAAAGCGTTTAGCGTTCTCCACTTCAATAAGAGTGAATCCCTCATAACTGTGCAGCGTGATTTTCGTCAGCAGAGAACCTCCAACAGCTCAGAGTGTTCGTCGCTGGTTCCACAACACTGGATGATCTCTGAAATCACATTGAAAGAGCCATGAGTGCAGTGACTTCTGACATGCTCAATCAAGTATAGGATGAATTTGACTATTGCATTGATGTTGTCTGTACAGGTTCATATTGAGCACTTGTGAAATTACATAATAAACTTTATGCTCATTTAAACCTTTTACAATTTACTGCATTGTTCTGTAATGATTTACAAGTGAATTAAATCATTTTGAAACCAGATAAAGTTACCCTCTCTCTCTCTCTCTCTCTCTCTATCTATATATATATATATATATATATATATATATATATATATATATATATATATATATATATATATATATATATGTGTGTGTGTGTGTGTGTACAGTCACTAGATCCTCTCTTCATGAGAAAAGCTGAGAGAGATGGATGTTCTGTTCTACATCTGTGGAGCAGCAGTCAACAGACACTTTGATACAGCATGATATTTCAGTCCTGATAGAAAACTGTTTCTCCCTTCGGTGATCAGAGATAACATTAAAAAAACTCTACAAACTTATTTAAACCTGCATGTAGAAAAAGCTACATGATTTTTTCTTCCACAGAACTGATCATTCATCTGTTTAAATGTGCTTCATGTAAATAATAGAATGCTTTACTAACTGAATAAAGAGTGTATTACAAATGTAATGATCTGATGAAGTCAAGTTCTGTTTACGTAACATATACGGATGATAAACGCCAAATAACGAGTGAACCTGGTTTGCTAATGTTAGCTGGCAGTTAGCCAAGTATCAAAACGAGCCTGTAGGAGCCAAATTTGGCTTTTATACATTTTTGTCTTTGTAAATATTTCAGTACCATTTTGGGAACACTAGGGGGTGAGCTGCACTAGGTGATGGGTCAGGTGACAAGTCAGGTGCTTATAGTCACAAGACACTCACAGAATGGGAGCTCAGGTGGCGGGAACAGGCAAAAGCTGGAACAAACAAAGCCTTGACTGGATTATAATTCTGCTATTCAAGTTTGTTATCTTCATCATCTCCGGTGAAAGAGTTTGTTTTCTGTAGATAAATGTCTTAATAAACGAGAACGCCACCCAACAGCAAGTTTTAGTTTGGATTGTTGTTCATTAGATGCGCATGAAGGAACATTCTAACCACCTGAGCGGGTGACTAACAAATAAGTTCTCCGATAGTCACTACAAAAAGTAAGAACTGTATGTTCCCGCCACCTGAGCTCCAGAAAATGTCTCATAGAGAAAGAATTGAGCATCTTAGAAAGAATGGAATTTGTTTTGGTTGTTTAAAGCCTGGTTATGTGAGCAAAGACTGTAAGAATTGCTTGGTCTGCAGTACATGTAGCCAAAGGCACCCCACCGTACTTCATATCGCACCAAAGATTAAAACAACACAGGACAAGTCCACAAGCAGTGCCATTACGTCTCTGCAGACATGTTCTCAAATTTGGGCTGGACAAAGAGACTGCTCATTATCCACTGTACCAGTTGAACTAAACGCCAAGACTGGAAATAAAACCCTTAAGACATATGCATTTCTGGATCCTGGAAGTTCAGCTACCTTTTGTACAAAGAGCCTTATGAAAAGGTTAAAAATATAAACGGTACAAGAATAAGTATTCTTCTTCGTACCATGAGACAAGAGAAATCAGTTAGCACTTTTGTCTTGAAAGGCCTAGAGGTGCGTGGCTTGAACAAGAGTGCATTTTGGGAGTTACCCGAGGTCATTACTCAGAAGAGCATGCCTGTGGATAAAGGTAACATACTCATTCTGGATGATCTGAGAAAATGGACTTATTTGAAAGACATCAAGATCCCCAGCGTTGAGGCTGAAGTGGAATTGCTGATAAGCAGCAATGCCTCTAATTTGTTAGAACCATGGGAGGTCATCAACAGTCACGGCAATGGACCCTACGCCATTAAGACCCTATTGGGGTGGGTTGTAAATGGTCCTTTAAGAGGAGACAAAGGTGATGAGAGCAAGATTGGCTGGCCTATAGTCACTGTCAATAGGATATCTGTTGCCAAGCTGGAAGACTTGCTGATTGTGCAGTACAATCAAGATTTTAATGAAAGGTCCTCAGATGAGAGTTTGGGAATGTCCAGAGAAGACTTACAATACATGAAAATAACGAAGTCTTCAACTGAAATGAGTGAGGGACATTATTGCACTGACCTACCCTTTAGGCTTGATGACGTGATGATGCCAAATAATCGTGACATCGCTGTACAGTGTGCAGTAGGTCTGAAAAGAAAGTTCATAAGGAACAAAGAGTATCACATAGAGTATACATATGAGCAGTTGAGTCGTGCAGATGGTAAGGTGTGGTACAGTCCACATCATGGAGTGCATCATCCAAAGAAGAGAACCCTGAGGGTAGTGTTTGACTGTGGTGCAGTATTCAAAGGAACGTCTTTGAACAGCCAGCTGCTACAAGGTACTGATCTTACTAATAATCTCTTTGGTGTCCGTATCAGATTTAGACAAGAGCCAGTGGCCCTAATGGCTGATGTACAAGCCATGTTCCACCAGGTGCAAGTGTCCCAGAAACATACAGACTTCTTGCGCTTCCTCTGGTGGCCGAATGGAGATGTGGCACAAGAACTCGTAGAATACAGGATGAAGGTCCATCTCTTTGGAGCAGTGTCTTGACCAAGCTGTGCCAATTATGCCTTAAGGCGAATTACAGAGGACCATAAGGCTGAACTGAGTGTTTCTGTTTGTAATACGATATGCCAAAACTTTTATGTAGACGATTGTTTGAAGTCTGTGTCCTCAGAACCTGAGGCAGTTCAAATGGCAAGAAATCTCACTGATGCTTGTTCAAAGGGAGGATTCCAGTTGTCCAAGTGGATGAGCAATAGTCGAGCAGTTTTGGCACAAAAGAACATCGCTCAAAGGCAATAAAGGAACAAGATTTGAATAAGGACAAGTTACCCATTGACAAGGCTCTCAGTCTTCACTGGTGGGCAGAGTCAGATACCTTTGTGTTCAAGCCAGCTATAGAAGATCGCCTGCATACACAACGTGGCATTTTGTCAGTGGTCAGTTCCATCTACGATCCCCTGGGATTCTTGTCTCCACTCACATTGCGTCCAAAACTGCTTTTGCAGGAGATGTGCAAAAGGAGTGTTGGATGGGACGAGAAGCTACCAAAGGTCTTCTCACTGCAGTGGACTGAGTGGTTGACCAATTTACACAGGATTTCAGAGATAAAGGTGAAGCGATGTATTAAGCCAGCAAATTTCGGTCAGCCAAAGTATGCCCAGTTGCATCATTTTGCAGATGCTAGTGAGTGTGGTTATGGGACCGTGTCTTATCTAAGATGAGAGAACCAATGAAAAGAGGTAAGCCTCGCCTTTATGCTTGGACAGGTCAGAGTGGCACCCCTTAAGCAGACGACAATTCCGAGGCTTGAATTAACAGCTGCTGTATTAGCAGTCAGAGTGGACAGAATGCTCAAAAGGGAACTGGAGCTTGTGTTGAATCAATCAGTCTTCTAGACAGACAGCACAACAGTGTTAAAATATATTGACAATGAGACAACCAAGTTTCATACATTCATTGCAAACAGAGTGGCCTTTATTCGTGAAGCGTCAGACAGGTGCAAAGGTTCTGAATAGCCATGCAGATCCAGGCATTGACACCAAAGGACATAATTAGAGCTGAAACTGCCATAACACACTTCTTTCAGCAGGAGAGATTTACAGAAGAAATCTCTGCCTTGGAAAGGGGTAGTTCAGTGAAAAGGGACAGTGTCCTCTACAAGCTTGACCCAATGCTAAGCGAGGGATTATTAAGAGTAGGAGGTCGGCTGCGGAGATCAGCTATGCCCGAGGAGACCAAACATCCCATTGTCCTATCAAAGGATCAAGCTATATCTCCACGTATTCTACAGGATATTCATAAAAAAACTGGGGCATGCTGGAAGGAATCACATGCCATCTTCTCTTCGAAAGAAATACTGGATCACCAATGCAAATTCTGCTTGCAGGAAAATAATCTCCGATTGTGTGATTTGTCACCGTCTTCAAGGAAGGGCTGGCAATCAAAAAATGAGCAATCTACCAATTGAAAGAATTTTACCAGATCTTCCACCCTTTACCAATGTGGGTGTTGATTACTTTGGTCCTATTGAAGTGAAAAGGGGGCACTGTCTTCTCAAAAGGTATGGAGTTGTTTTCACTTGTATGGCATGCAGAGCAGTGCACCTTGAAGTCGCCTATTTATTAGATACTGATTCTTGCATAAATGCCATTCGTCGGTTCACGTGTCGTCGAGAACAAGTATCTCACCTTAGATCAGATGATGGAACGAATTTCATTGGTGCTGAAAGAGAGTTGAGGGAGGTTTTTGGAACTTTGGACCACAAAAGGATTCAGGGTGCTCTCCTACAAGAGGGAGCACAGTGGAGGTTTAATCCCCCTTCTGGTCCACATTATGGTGGCATATGGGAGCGACTCATTCGTATCACCAAAAAGGTCATGTATTCTGTTCTCCAGCAGCAGTCTCTGGACGATGAGGGCTTTCATACTGTCCTTTGTGAGGTTGAGGCCATTCTCAATTACCGCCCCATTACCAAACTCTCTGGTGACCCCCAATTCTGTTGATGAAGTCGGAGCCACTTCTACCCCCAGGTACATTTCAAAAACATGACCTGTATATTAGAAGAAGATGAAGTCCAGTATCTGTCAGACCTTTTCTGGAAAAGGTGGATAAAGGAGTATTTGCCACTACTGCAAGAAAGGCAGAAATGGATAGAGCCACAAAGAAATTTTTGTGTTGGGGATGTAGTGGTGATAATGGACCCAACAGCCCCACGTGGTTCCTGGATGATGGGAAAGGTAATCCAGATTCACCCTGACAAAAATGGTCTTGTTCGCTCAGTTCGGCTCAGAACCAAGACTGGACATTTGGATAGGCCTGCCTCTAAGATTTGCTTGTTATTGGAAGCAGCTGAGTAAGGACTGGTGGTAAAGACCAGATCCCACCTGGGCTACATGCTGGTAACCTCTGGCCCAAAGAAGAAAGAAGACTTACACATGCATACACACTTCTTAATGCATTTTGGCTCCTTTAATTCTTTAATAATTGTAGTTATATCTTGAAATTATGGGGCCGGTGTGTAGGAGCCAAATTTGGCTTTTATACATTTTCGTCTTTGTAAATATTTCAGTACCATTTTGGGAACACTAGGGGGCGAGCTGCATTAGGTGATGGGTCAGGTGACAAGTCAGGTACTTACAGTCACAAGACACTCACAGAATGGGAGCTAAGGTGGCGGGAACATATGGTTCTTACCGCAATTGCTGGAACAAACAAGGCCTTGACTGGATTATAATTCTGCTATTCAAGTTTGTTATCTTCATCATCTCTGGTGAAAGAGTTTGTTTTCTGTAGATAAATGTCTTAATAAACAGGAACACCACCCAGCAGCAAGTTTTAGTTTGGATTGTTGTTCATTGGATGCGCGTGAAAGAACATTCTAATAATAATGATGATGATGATGAAAAAGAAAAAAAAAATTACATAATTTTTTTAATTTAGTTTAATCCAGAACTTTTTCAGTTTTAGGAATTAAATAAAAACAACCGCTCCAGATGATCAGGACAGCGTGTGTCAGACATTATAGGTGTCGTGTACTAAGAACAGAACTAATAAAAGAAAAAGGAGTTTGTTATGAAGAAAATATAACCAGTAGACTCTGTAAAAGCTCTTAACCTTTATTTCCAGATCAGAACTCTGATTTGTTCAGCTCTTTCATTCTCTCTCAGCCTCTTTATCTTTTTACCACCAGAAAAAACAAATAGACCCTGCTTTACCGACACAATAGCGCCCCCTTCGGATTTTTCTCACAACAACTCCTTCAGGACAAACTCTGTATGATTCTCAGACACTCATTTACACCATTTCCTAATTTTTCCTCAGGAGTTCTTTCTTCACCTGATGAAGAAATGTTCAGAGATGACTGATTGGCTGAGAGGCGTCAATTATGGTTCTGAAAACACTCAACTGGAGAAAGATGCTGCACTGTGTATGTAACTCACATTTCACTGACATTATTGATATTTCATTTTTGTTTAAGTACTTTAACACATTTTTTTTCTTTTAATAAAATTCTCAGTTCTTTCATCCATGTATGACATCATTGTGGTCCTTTTCATAGTATTATGATGAAGCTACGCAGTCGTACTGCCACCATTTTGTAAGAGCAGGTGTTCTGTCCCCTGGATCCTTTTTTCCTTTTTTTTTTTTTTTAAACTGTTAACTGTTTATGCAGTTTGCATTATATTACTGTAACTGTACTATTCAAACTTCTGTAATACTACTACTATTACTACTTCTACTACTAATAGCAATAATAATAATAATAATAATAATAATAATATTAAAAATGAAAGGCAGCTTCAAGTTCATTCGGCAGCGCAGTGGTAGTTTTTTTTTAGATTATAAAGCCATAATGGAGCCAGCAAAGACAGAATATTTTTGGGAATACTCATTCTCATTCTTAAAGCTGGGTCCCAAACTGCATACAAACTCACTAAATAGTGTGTAAAAAACAGTGCAGTCCCTTTAAAAGTGCACTCATTAGTGTAGTAGGTGAAGTTCAGCAGTGTGTTTGAGATGCAGCGTTAGATCAGACAGTGAGCGATTCAACAGTCCAGCAGCTCCAGTGTCTGATTATATCTTTGCTGTGCTGCTCATTAAACATTTCCAAGCAAAAGTTTAAGGTGTTTCCTGATTAAAGCTACATTTATTGAGGTAAACTGGATGTCTACATTTTTTCTGAGTTGTTCACGGAGCATGTCCTCATTTTTTACTGAGTATTACAAGATTAAACCCGATTAAACTGACAGTCTGTGATAATGTGGTTGTTTTTAGAGCAGCGCCGGAGCAGTTGCCCCGTCCCACTAGACGCACACTAGAGCACTAAATTGTGTGGAAAATTAGCACATATACCATTAGAAGTACACTCATTATTGTGATAGGTGAATGCAGAGGTGTGTGGTTTGGGACGCGGCAACTGTCTTAAACGTAAATCTGTCTACTGAAGTTTTATTTTAGCGAGATTAGCTTAACTAATCAATTAACCAATGAGCTGAAATACTGAGATACGAATAAACTAAAAATATCAAATTACCAAAATTTGCTAATTATTACAGCTAAACGCCGTGTTAATCTAAACGTGTCTGACGTTATCTTACCTGGGGAACAGAGCGGCATCGACACCGTTGATAGTAGACTAAACTGGACCCAGTCTCCCCCGGGGCTGAGACCCCTTACTGCCTTTAACGAAGAGGAGAGATTCTACTGTTACAAAAACATATCGTGAAAAAACGCAAAGTATAAACAAAAGGGGTACAATTAGCTAAAATACTGATAAAATGCGTACTAGCTCTGTAGGTTCCTGCCTGAGCCAAACACGGTGCACTGTGGACTTTGTAGTCCTTCACCAACCAGTGTAGTCCTAATAAGGCGTTCACGTACACAGTTTTACTTTGACTTCTTTTACGTTTTCCTTACATTTTAAAATGTGTATCCATCTTACATTTATCTCAGGCCGTCACGTCAAATATTGATAATAGTGGAAACGGAAACACAGATCATTTCTGAAATCTCTGAGCTCTACAGCAAAACATACTCTGGAGACCGTGAGATCGCGGACCTGCACGCGGTGTGTTCAAGTAATTCGTTGCTGCAGATCGTGACTAAAAGATAAAAGTCTGATAAGTTGACATGCATCTTATTCCTATAACAGAACGTTGGTCTGTAACGTGTATCAGGTGCTGCAATTGAGTTGTTTACGACCGTATTTTCTGTTAAACTGGGCTGTTTTATGCTGAGCTGTGCTGCCCTCTTGTGGCCGCTCTGTCAGTTCTCCAGCTCTTCTGTACCGGATCAATCATGTTCTTTTGTCATTTTAATCAGTAATTTAACCAGAATTTCCTTCATTACCTCAGAGCTTTTTTCAGTTCATTAGCAGTGAGCTATCGTTTCTGTGGACATATTTTAAACTCGAAGCTCAGGATACAGAAAAGATTGCTGCCGGAACAAAGAACCAAATGCTTTTCTGTGATTTAGAGTCTCAAACATGATCAGAAAAACGCCTGAACAAAGAAACTACAGCTCATTTCAGTAAAATAAACCCATCAATGTTTTCAGTCTGTTAACACTGTTAGTTTAAATGTGTTGTATATGACAGGATGATCCCATACAAATAACTAGAACAACAATATTGATAGAAACGAAGGAATCAGATCAGATCTCACCCCATTCAACTTCACACAGCTTAAATAAAGAGCTCAGTGTAGATTTAGTATCTGATTAAGTCTGTTAAGCTCTGTTTACAACATCAACAAACGAAAAACGACAAATAGTGACTGAACCTGGTACCGTTAGCTGGCAGCTATAGCTAAG
Source organism: Colossoma macropomum (assembly GCF_904425465.1). Taxonomy (NCBI): domain Eukaryota; kingdom Metazoa; phylum Chordata; class Actinopteri; order Characiformes; family Serrasalmidae; genus Colossoma; species Colossoma macropomum. Next base: position 67,669 of record NW_023496051.1, read on the forward strand.
AATCAAAATAAGCCATTTACTGAAAAACTACAGAGAACTTCCACTGAGGGTCTGTTAGAACAGTTTTACTGCAGAACAAGACATGAACTTCACTTCAGACTGAGAAACTAAATCAACACTCAAAGTTATCAACACTGTCAAACTGCAAAAGCTGTTGATCTGAAGTGTCTGAGCTCTGAGCTTAAAGTCAACCTTAAATCAAAACTGATGTTTTTACCTTGTTAGTTTGAGTCTCTGATCATATTAATGATGATTCATAATTAGAAACACACAGTTCTTACTTTCTGTCATCTTCCACCAAAATGTAATAAAACTTGTTGCCTCTGAAACGTCTTCCGAGTTTTGATGATGTCATTAACATAATATTAACCAATCATATCTGTTTCAGCCCACACACCACGCCCACCTATCATCCAGTGAGTCTCAGCTGGTTCAGAGACCCTCCCTGATCCCGAGTTTCACTCAGAAATATGTTACAGTACTGAAGGAAATGCGTTATGATTTCTGATTGACTTTATAGTAACAGGAACTGTCTGTGTTCACACTGTCAATCACCTCAACAGCCCTTTAAAATCATTACTTCATTCATTTATAGAACAGAATAATGTAACTGATCAATAAATAATAAACAACATTCACATTCAAATGTTTCTTCTTCTCTGTGATTCGTGTTCAGTTCTAGTTTATTATAATGAAGTGAATCATCAGATTAAACTGATCATAGTTTTCATGAACTGACAGATTCTCACTGTAGTCTTTAGAATCAGTGCATCAGTGAGAGCTGATCTGTTGTTCCTCTTCTAATATTTCACATTTATTTAAGCTCTTTAACACATTTTACTCTTTAATAGATTCTCAGTCCTTCACATCCATGTATGACGTCATCGTGGTTGTAGTGTAGAGACAGTAGTTTTGGTAGAGACCTCTCTCCGGGCAATGATGTCATAATTGAGACACGCCCATTGATGACGTCACATTGTCCGACATAAAGACTGAACGCACTTTTAGAAATGCTATTTTTCTTACTTATTTATTTTACTGTGGATTTTTATTTTAATATCAAGTAGTTTTTGCTGCTCAAAAACAGAACAGAAATCTGTCACATACTACATTTTTATGACACTAAATTTATTTGCGTAAATGCATTTTTTTTTCACAAAAAATAAAAATTCCAATAAGTTGGGTTTTTACAGAAAATTGCCTTTGCAAAAAAAAAAATAATAATAATAATAATAAATAAAAATGACAAAGTCATTGGGTTCCCTCGCAAAAGTTTTGTGTTCTCATGCAGAATCTGCTGCATTTTACAAGGAACACAAAACATTTTCGAGAGAATTTCATAAATGTATTTGCCAGTGACGCAAAATTATTGTCAGAAAATGCAGTCATTTTTAACCACACCCCCTTAGAGACTCCGTAGGTTTTCACATTTCAGGTACATATAATCAATTTTTCTGCTGAGGTTGAACAGAAAAAGTATTCCTGACAGTTTCCGTTTCCGCAGCTCATCCTCAAACTTTTAGAAGCGTTAAAACACTTTTATTAAAGTCCTTTGGTTGAAGCAGCTGCTGTTTCCATCAGTTACTGATCTGCACAGATTCCTGAAGATGATGTGACCCAGTTGAGCCGTACAGTGTGAGAGGAGACCCGATCTCACCGCTTCTTCACCATCTAACCGTTCTTCTCTCTCAGCTGGACAGACTGCAGCTCTAACAGGTCAAAGAGGCGGAGCGGGCAGTGACCCGTTTAATGAGGGCTGAGGTCACAGAACCGCACCGAGCAAACAGCGATGGGAGGTTTGAGATCGAGGCATCGAAGCTTTCTTTACTTTTTCAAAGCCGCTGATTCTCTCAGTGAATCAAAGCTCGTATCAAAGTTACTGTATCACATCACTATGAAGTCTGAATCTCCGGAAAAGGACGGAGCTGTTCTGAAAGGTTTGGCACCGTCCCAAATCTCACCAGCTGTAAGAGAGGAGAGAGACCACCAATCCTGTGTTCATCACACAGAATGACCATCTTACTGAAGCTCATTCACACCAGCTAATAAATAAATGAATAAGTACAGATTAATATGAAGAAAGAAAACATTCATACACATAATAATGGACTTTTGCAGCACTTTAATAACTGAACTGATTATCAGAGGAGCACGGAGCCCCGAAGGAGCCGGTGGGAAAAATAAATATTAATTTGAGGGAACTGTTTGCAATTTGTGCGCACGTTTTCATTTATTCGTGGCCACAATTTCTTAATTGATTCCCACGATTAACTATTCGATTTTTCCTTTTCTTTTAATCGTGCGCAGGTTTTTCCTTTAATTGTGCACACGTTTTCTTTTATTCGTGCACAAACAAAATAAATGTAATATTGCATTATTAATTTTAACAATTTTAATGGTTTTATTTTCACAGTTTGCATTATATATACTTACATAATAATCTATTCTTTACATCAAATATATTTAAATACTATTTACTCCTTTTTATATTTTTTAACATTTATTTTACATAAAAAAATAGAATAAGTGTATTAAACTCTCTCGTTTTAGACCTCATTAAGTCAAATCAACATAGACATAAACAGATATTTATAGGCGTTGCTAGGCAAATTTTACGGGGGCTTTAGCTCCCTCTAAATATTATTTAGCGGCCCCTTTTTAAGTAAATTTACATTATTAGTCCAAATCATCTGTAGTTTATTCTCATTTACAATACATTGTAATAGCAGGGCGCTACCTGAGGGAGGCGCTGCTGCCTCTCTAATGCAGCGCTGCCTCTACTTCACTACCAGCGATTGACTAACGTAACGTTCGACCAATCATATCAGACCTCATACATTGTAAGCCAATCATATCAGACCTCATACGTTGTAAGCCAATCATATCAGACCTGGGGGCGGGGCTCTGTTTATGCACTGCAGAGCTGAAGACTGAAGATTTTGTCTAAAAGCTCAGTAAAATAAATATCAGACCTCATTCAGAATCTATAATATACAGAGTGAAACGGTGTTAAACAGAGAGATTATCAACCTACAGTCTGGATTTGTGGCACATTATGGTCAGTATAGCTGGATATCTGTTTTACTTGGTTGCTTAACTCTAGTTAACTAACTTTAGTTTGGTTTTAAGTGAGGTAAAGAAAAGAGGCTAAGCTAACACTGACATTAGCTAACTAGCTGACAAGCCAACTAGTTTAACCTCTCTTCATACAGAGTGAACGAACAAGAGAGATAGGAATAATGTTATTAACAGCCTTTATAGTCTTTGTTTTTAGATCTGTCTTCAGTATTTGGAAAGAATGACACCAGTATTTGATACATACTGTCGTTTACAGTGAGTTATTGTCAGTGAAAAGGTACGAGGCTGAAGTTTTTTCCTATTCGCCAGATTCTTGTTCAGATTTTCCGCTGCGAGGCGCCAAAATGAACCTGCTGCAGCATTTAAAGTGGAAAATTCAAACAAGATGCTGATTCAGCTTTGAGTGAGAAGATCATCATAACACAATTTATATCTCTCAGTTCCTCAACCTGTAGATGGAAATTAAGAGGCAGCAGCTCCGTCAAAGGCGAGTCAGATGAGAAGATTTTTACCAGTGAAAACAAAAAAATGTAATTGATTGTTCTTTATTTCTTTGAGTTCTTCTAACTATGAATTTAATAAAATTAATGTATTATTAAACACAGGAAGAGAGAGAGAGAGAAAGTAGCTGAAGGAGACTGACCGGCCTGAAGGAGCAGATCTGATCGAGGTTAGTGATCCAGAAGAAGTTTAATTTTTGGGGTAAAATTAATACTTAATTTATTTAAATTTAACTGAAAAAAATATAATCTTTGTCATCATGACTGTGAAATTCTGTCACCTAGCTTATTAAACATTCCAACAGAGAAAAATCACTCTTTCTGATTGTACCAACTGAGACTGAACTGATAATCTGGGTGTTTAAATAATATATTTAGATCCTTGCAGTTTATCTAAGTGAGAAAGAGCACTGCTGGACCTCAGTACCTTTGCTTGATCTGTGTCTGTTAAGAGTAGATGGACATAGTGTTTGTTATACTGGCTCTGCGCTTAATACAAACAGATCAAATTTGCTGTGTGCAAATTTGACCAAATGACCAAATAACCATTCTTTGATATACTTAATACAGTTGATGTACTTGAGGTTTTCTGGCTGTTGCTTCTCTAAATATGCATTAAAATATTTTAGGACCATTAAAAAATGATCTTTGGGGCCATGCCCCCAGACCCTGCTAGTACAGACTTAGCCCACCGATCCATGAACCTCTATTGATGCCCCTGCGGATATTTATTCCCTTTAAATGTGGCTTATTTTTAAAGCAGCTAATATTATTAAGCAGCTGCATCTGTGTTAAATATAATCTAACTGCACTTTTATAATATAAAAGTGCAGTTTGTGAAGGTTGTGGTTGTAGTTTATTGTCTTCCTTCATTTCACCACCAAACTGCAGCTGCACTGATGAATCTATGGCCGTTTGCTGATTCAGAAGCTCCGCTGTGAAGAGAAGCTACAGTTTCCTCATAACACCCTCAAATCAGAATCAGACCTAATGAGCATCTCTGTCCATAATCACACCAATGTAACACATCAGAACCCATCAGACAGTTTCAGGGAGCTGTTAGCTACTTGTGCACAGGACCAATAAAATGACCTGTATCTGCTACATTTACTTTGTTTGCGCAATAAAAAAGATAATGTGCGCACAATTAAAAGAAAATGAGAAAACAAACTGTTAATCATAGGGAACGAATTAAGACCAATCACCAAATGTACCAACAAATTAAAGTGCACACGATTAAATTCATTGTTAATTGTGGAAACAAATTAAGAAATCATGGCCAGAATAAAAGAAAACATGCGAAAAAACTGCGAATCGTTCCCTCAAAATAATTTTTTATCTTTACCACCGTATAAATCATCTTTAATATGGGTAGAGACTCAAACTAACAAAGTAAAAAACGTCAGTTTTGATTCAAGGTTGACTTTAAGCTCAGAGCTCAGACACTTCAGATTAACAGCTTTTACAGTTTGACAGTGTTGATAACTTTGAGTGTTGATTTAGTTTCTCAGTCTGAAGTGAAGTTCATGTCTTGTTCTGCAGTAAAACTGTTCTAACAGACCCTCAGTGGAAGTTCTCTGTAGTTTTTTTTTACTGAGTGGCTCATTTTGACACTTTAACTAACTTTAGCAAACTTCAGTCAATTTTTAGCATTTAGTGTTTATTGATGTAAACCTGACTTCATCAGAGTAGTAAATTACTAGTAAGCTTTTATGCAATTTTGTCAGAAAACACAGAGTAAAGTATTATAAATGTAACAATTGTGATAACCAACAGATAATACAGTTTTGTACTCCTTCCAATAGATTTTCATTTTCAGATTTTAAATTATAACCATATTAATTAAATAAAAGAGCAAACATTTAATTAACCCTTATCAGCTGACACAAGAAAAGCCCAGTTGGATCATGCTCTGTATGTAATACATCCCCAGAAAATGTATTTCTCAAATTAGTAACACAAGCAGAGCTCTCTACTCTCTACTCTACTCTCTACACCATGTAAGAACCAGATATCATAACGCCACTGTGCCTTTCAGAAATTGACGTCATTGCAGCTGAATGTATCTCTTAAAAAAATAAAAAAATAAAAAATTCGCTCTTTTGCTGATTAGCAGGTAAAAATAAAGCTTTGTGTTTCAGAGTTAACATTAAGTGTAACTACAGACAAAGACAAAACAAATAGCCTAGCAGGTTTCAAAGATGGACTGAAAAAATCCGCTGTACAAACCAGCTAATCCAGATGGTCAATGATAAAGAACTGCAGGTGTTTTATCCGATCCAGTTCCCTCTCAAATTCACGTTCCCTTTGACAAATCAGGTCCTCGGGCGTGTGCATTCAATGAACAATGCCAAGCAACACTCAAACTGTGGAAAGAGAAAAAGTTCAAAAACAGATTGAATAGCTGCGTTTTCACCCAATCACCAATATAAATTACCCAAGATAACACGGCATAATTAAAATTTCGTGATAAATATTATTTTCAATTTGAGTAATCAGTAAACAGTCGTAAATACTTTTTGTACTGTTCGTCACCGATTGGGTGAATACAGCTGCCGTACAAACTTGCTTGCCGTTGTTATCTGTTCAGTGAATGCGTGCGTCGAGGACCTGATTAGTCAAAGTGAACCTGAATTTGAGGAGGAACTGAATCGGATACAACACTGGCTAACATGAAAATCTCACGTGAATTAACATTTGGGTAAAAAAAGTTTACTAACGTGATTTTAGACCTAAACAAACACGGCGGATGACAGCGAGGCTATTGCTGTGCTTTCTGCACAGGGAAAGCCAAGCGGAAGGAAAAATGTGGATGAAGCCATGGCTAAAAATAAGGGGTCAACAGGGCTCATACACACTGCAACGCGAACTTGACGTGAATACAGACATACATACATATATACATGCACACATAAGGTGAATACATACGTATATGTACACACAAGGTGAATACATACTTACATACATATACACTTACACACTTTGCCTTGAGGTGATTAGTTCTCATTTAGCTGATACGCTTACAACTTCTTCCGTACACACTGACAGGTTAATCTCTGCTCTCATTGGTTGATGGTCTTTCAAGCATGACGCTAACACCGCGTTTCACACCATAGAATCAATGTCCACCCACACTACAGGATACTGAGTCGTAAATATTGTATGTTTAATATTTACGATTTACAATCAGGGCGGCCCAGACTGCACTGGGAGTAGATTGGAGGAGTGAAGATTGGACTACGGACACCCCACACCACAGGATAGTCTGGAAATATCTTCATTTAAGATCACCCTGATAACGTTAGACCTTTTGCAAATGTCAGGAGGAGCAAATCACATCGGCCTTATTTTCCTGTAATGTGGGCCAGGCATAACACAAACATGTAAACAAACTGAAATTAAAGTGATTATTTTACAGCCGGTACAAAAACTGAAAGTGAGAGGGCTGGGAGTGAAGGTGATGACTGATTGGTCAATGTGGTGGGAGGGGGAGAGAAAACATGCTAAAATATTACAGGTAAGTATAATTTTTCCTGTCTGCTGGAACATGATGATGTAAACAAACATCAGATGGTGTTTAGAAGCGTCAAAAATCACTACACTTCAAAGATCACAGAGAAACAAGTGTTTTATCTTTTGAATCAACAGTAAGAAACAATCAGTTTCCTATTAGGACTGAAATATCATGCTGAGTCAAAGTGTCTCCTCAGCTTCTCCTGCTTGATCTGGATGCTGTGTTGACTGTTGCTCCACAGATGTAGAACAGAACGTCCATCTCCCTCAGCTTTTCTCCAGGATCCAGAGCTCCTGCATCTTCAGCTCTGAAAGTCCAGTCCACTGAGCTCATGGTGAGTGTTGTGTTGTTTATGTTGGGGGTTTATGGTTGTGGATCTGGCTGTAGGTCTGAGATGATCATCAGCTGCTTAAGCTGTCAGAGGTCTGTGGATCATGAAGAGAGGATCTAGTGACTATAGTTTTCAATTAGGCAAATGTAAAACAATAAAGTTTTTAAAATGATTGTAGGTGTAATAACATCATTTACTCACTGGATGGCAGCAGTGTTTGTGCTGAAGCTCACAGAAGCTCACTGAACACACACTGAGCTCTCATAGTTCAGTGATTTTATTACCTGTTGACATATTTCTCTCCTTTTATTTTTTCTTTCAAATTAGCTATCAAATATCACAATATCTAGGGGCTTTTAGTGATTTCCAACCCTCATATTTATAGACCTAATTTGTCTTGACCAAAATAAAGAAAAACATATGCTAAATTATGGATGATTACTGACAGACCTAAGTTTGTGGTAATAAAACAATTTTTTTCGTGTTAAAATTTTTTTAAGAGTGTGAACACTGAAGAAGGAGGTAAAAAGATGTTGCAAGGCACATCAAAATAAAAAAGCATTTTATTGCAACCTTATTAAAGTGACAGAAATTATAATTTCCACTGAAAAAATGATCTATTCAGCAACTACTGAATGGATTGTGCTGTGTGATAAACATTGTTTGTAACAGTTCAATGTAGATTACAGTTAGCTTAATCATTTATGTGAAGAAGTAAGTACACCCTGTGAAAAGTTATTTGGACAAACAGATATCTGGTCTTCATTTAAACAGTGTTAATAGGCAGTGATATAATTTAACAAGTGACATTTAAAATGAATGGTTTTGTCATCCTTTATATAACTGAAATTAACAGAAATGCAATTTCTTTATGTGTAAGAAGTAAGTGCACCCAAGAAACCCAAGGATATCTGGTCTGGTTCGATCTTTGTTACTGGAGTGTGTCATATCAAAAGAGCTCTTTGAGGCCTTCAGAAGGAAGGCTGTAGATACCTATGAGTCTAGAAGGGGTTTGAGAAGTGTTTCCAAAATATTAGAAGTCAATCTTCCACCGTCCGGAAGATCATCTACATGTTGAGAAAATTTAAAATGACTGCCTACATGTCCCGGCCAGGCTGGACCTGAGAGCAGACCGTAAGATGTGAAACCCTAAAATTTCATCACAGGATCTGCAAGCAGCTCTTGCCACTGTGGATGTAAAAGTGCATGGATTTACCATTAGAAAAAAACTGCACAGATTAGATCTACATGGAAGGTACGCAAGGAGAAAACCTTTGCTGTTTAAAAAGAACAAAAGGGCAAGACTAAAGATTGCTAATCAATATCTAGGCAAGGACCAGGACTTCTGGAACAATGTGCTTTGGACAGGCAAGTCAAAGAGAGTGTTGTTTGGCCACAGTACCAGACGCCATGTTTGAGAACCTCATACCAACTATAAAATTACAGTTATAGGATACCTACATACCTACATAACCTACATAAAGTTGTTTCTGCCAAAGGGGGGACACCAGTTACTGAAGCCAGGAGTGTATTTGCATTTTCAACAGAAAAATGACATCGCAGTTAATTTATGTTTAAAGAAATTGTTGCAATTTCCTTTTTTATTATGTAACGCTTATGTATACATACTGTTCAGCTGATGATCAAACACTGATATGCCCACATATGTTAAAAGAAAAAAGAAACATTTCATGGGGTGTACTTACTTTTTTAATGTCATATAGATACTGACACAAATGTACACCCATGACTCGGAGAAAGGTCTCCTAAATCAGAGCTAAAATCATGGCTAAAAGGTCTTAATCTTTTTAAGTGTGTGAGATGTTTGTGGCAGCTTTCTAATGAAAGTATGAAGCCAGCTTTGTTGAAAAGACATTTGGAAACTAAGTACGGAAATCTGACCACAAAACCATTTTATTTATGAATTGCTATGTTTAACTTTAGCTTTCTTAATTTCTCAAACGTTACTCAATGCAGAAACTTATTTGTTTTAGATTTACCACTATTTTACTATTTTCAGCATTAGGGCTGCAACAAACGACTAATTTGATAGTCGAATAATTGATCGATTACTGAAACGAATAATCAGTTATTCGGATTATGAATTACTACACTACCAAATAACTTTTAAAGTTTAAAGCTTTTAAATTTAGCTTGAGGTTGTTTTATGGATTTGCTAACGATAAAGACCATATAGATCAAGACCATTTAAGAATTCACTGTTTTAATGAACTTTCCTGCTAATACAAAAGATTAAAAAATTAAATTCCAATATATATTTCCGGTCAAAATTTATAACCAAGGATGTGCAAAGTAGCAGCAATAAAATATAACAAAACTAAATCAGTTTTCCTTTAATCGAATAAATAAAAAAATCAATGTGAACTTAAATGTTAAATTTAACCAGTGCGGTCTGTGCTCTGTGTATTCTGCTGTCTGTCTACACTTTGCTGCAACTTAACTCTACAATCACAGGTCTTTATTGAAACGGAGGAAAGTCAGCGTCTCTCTGTCCTCCTGCGAGAGTCTCGCTCTCCTCTGAGAGCAGACATTCACCGCTGCAGAGGAGACGCGCTCTGATGGAGCGGATGGGAAAGTGGCGAATGTTTGCGGCAAACTTCTCTATGAACAGTTAAATTTGAACAGTTTTGTGTAAAGTTTCATTTCAGTGGTAACCCTTTGTCCAGCTACCCTGTCTGTTTACAGAGAACTACCTCCTTAAACTGTTAGCAAGTGGAGCCAAACATTTGCGGAAAACAGAGAACTTTGCAATCGCTCTCCTGTGTTCGCCGAATCTGAGCTCACCGGCGGCCTCGGCATTAAGACGACAATGCAGTGTTTAAAAGTGTAAACGTTATCTGAAAAGTGAACAGGGTCGCTGTGAATAATTTGCTCCTCTGTTCCAACTCCGTTAACAATTCCAGAGAACCTACATTTCGAAATAGAAAAATGTTCCAGCTCAGCTCAGAACATGAAGTGGGACGGGATTTAACATTAACATCAGCTAACTAGCTCGCTAGCACAACTATCGCCACGTCCCAAACCACACACTTCTGCACTTCACACACTACACTAATGAGTGCACTTCTAATTGTATATGCGCTATTTTTACACAGTATTTAGTGAGCTAGTATGCGGTTTGGGACGCGGCGTATCTTACTGAGATGAATCTTTATTTGGTGAGTGGATGTGTTTCCTCTTCAGATGCTCCTGTATGGAGGATGTGCTCCCACGCCAGCTAAGGTCGGCTTTACAAACAGCACAACTGACCACCTTTTTTTGAGTTTAGCTCCTGCACTTTTTAGGATTTTGCTCTTGAGGCTGCCATCGCGCTGTTGTTAACTCTTCAGTCAGCGGTAATGTCAAAACGTTCCTAGCGAGTGCGTAATGACGTCACCAACTAATCGACTACTAGTTAGTCGCCAACTAATTTGGTCGTCGATTTTAGTCGACTAAGTCGAATAATCATTGCACCCCTGATCAGCATTATGTATAACAACTCGAAAACATGTAGGTGTTCACATCACAAAAACTGAATTAAATGTAAAAAAATAAGAAATTTTTTTTTTACATAAATTATACCACACTTACTCATCAAAGGTCAGTGAGGTCACATCAAGGTTTTCTATGAAAAAAAAAAATAAGCAAAAACTTCTAATGAATTCATGCAAATTGCTGCTGCAGTACCACTAAAATGACCATTTACAGAAATGTGCAGTGGGGTGATATTGTAATACATACAAATGAACAGAATCCTGTAGAATCCTATATCATGAGAGAATTTTAATTGCATGAATACAGTATTTTATTAGGAACACAATATTGAGTTTTTGCATTTATAATTGTCCTTGGATTTATAATTGTATTGTAATTGTACTGATCTACTGAAACACTGGCTATGAAATAGGAAGTGCTTCACTGGGGAACATGGCGCCAGGGGCCCAATCTTTACTCATCATATAGATACTGACACAAATGTGGACCTGTGACTCAGAGAAAGGATTTCTTAACAACATACCTCAGCATTTAGCTTCCATCAACACTACACAGACAGCCCTAACATCTGTTTATCTCCCTCTCATTCATAATGATAACCTTTTCCCACATGATATATTCATTATATCTCATCTTAAATAGGTAATGTAAACATTTAGATTAATGCTAGTGGGCAAAGTGGTGTGCCTTGAGAACATTAGCTTGTTTGAGACGATAGTATGTAAACAAATTGCCATTTTTTATTAATTAAAAGGCAGCTGGGATGGGCTCCAGCACCCCACCGCGACCCAGAGGGATGGGCGGTTTAGATGATGTATGTAGATGACGTATTAATTAAAAGTCATTTTTTATGTGGGGCCCATTACATTTTTACATTAAGGCCCATAAGGTTGTAGTTGCACCACTGCTATCAGTAGCAGACATCAACGCATAGTTTCCCACAGCAGAATATGAAGCCTTTGCTTAAGACCCCCATGTATGTGACTAAGGGATAATGTTACCCATGAAGCAATGAAACAGCAGAGTGTCTACAATGAAGATGCTGCTAAAAAGAACCCCAGTGATATTATACAGAGCCACCCCTTTACTCACAGCTTCACACTCTGAGGGAGAAAACTGAAAGATAATGTTCATGACTAAAGTTTACTTTCACAGTTTCTAATTCAGATTCTCAAGCAACTAAAACACTACAAGTTCATTAGTCTAGTCAGTCTGACCAACAGCATCTGGTATAATAGATGACGCATGACACTAGAGAGGCCAGGCCTGACCCACAGAATCTCAAACTTCTAAGTCTAAGTTAAACTATATATGTTAAAAGAGGATAAAAGAAACAAGAGTGGTGCTACAGTCATCTGTGGCAAGACAGCATGTTTGGCCTCGCTGTCTCTTTGTGGACAGGATGGCCCTCCATCTTGTGGTCTTGAATAAAGACCCAGGAAGGAAGTGGCTGAAAGATAAAAGGGAGAAATAAAGACAGAGTGCGAATGCACAAACACACCTGCCCTGTCTCTGTTTGCTCAATCATAGTAAAGTGTAGGGCAAGTAGAGAGCAGAGGAGTGATCAACTCACTTATTATTTATAAGACTGACTCTTTATTTTAGTCAGAATTCATTCATTGAGACAATCTTAATCTCGCCTGAATCTGTTATTTTCTAGTCCTTTAAGAATCAGCGGTGTTTGAAGGGTGAAACTGTCATGTCTACCAGATCAGGAAATATCACAGCAGCAGTGATCCTCATATTACTGACAGGTAAACTTTTACAATTTTATATTCATTTGTGCAAACTTAAAAGTGTGTAAGCTAGAAATGGCTTTCAACATGTCCTGTAGTTTTAATTATGGTCTTTTTGTTTCAGAGCTATCGAAGCCCTAAAGGGCCTGGATTTGAATGTTTTTTTGTGCTCCATTTTTCCATGATAATGAGTTATTTTCATTTGTTTTCTTGAGATCTCAAATTCATATCCTCACAACATAACAAATGTTCTTTTCTCAAGATCTCGATATATTTATGCCATTATCATGACATAACGAATGTCATGTTGGTACAGCCATGTTTGTTATGTATTGTAATGATATAAATATTTTGAGATCTTGAGAAAACAAAAATCACTGTTATCACAGAAAAAAATAGCACAAAAAAGGACATGTCCTTTTAAGGCTTCCATACAGAACATTTTACAAACTTCAAATGAATCAGGCTCCAGCTATATCAGCAATGTTCCACTCCAGACATTTTTGTGCTCAAACACATTTTTGTGCTCAAACACACCTGGTTCAGCTCAGTAGTTACCTGTTAACGCCCAGGTTTATTAGGTGTGGAGCAGGGAAGCTGGACACTGTGAAAGCTTTTAATATTTGACTTGGAAATCTTCTCTATCATTTTAAACTGTACAAATCTCCATTTACAGTAATTTAAACTAGGGATGCATTGATATTTTTTTTTTCAGAAAGTATAAGTAAATTTTTTAGTACTTGCTGATACCGATACTATAACGAGTAACCTACTTGGAATGAAACAGTTATAAGTGTAAATGTGTTCAATGTACCTTAAGAGTTAAATTTTCAAAGTCTAGCTGATTTTAAATGAAGTGCTGGTAGCTATGTAACGTTACTTACCATGAATCGAGTAATGTGGGTTTTGTTTCACGTCAGAGAGTGGGTTTTGTTCCATGTCAGAGAGTGGGTTTTGTTTCATGTCCGTGAGGGGGTTTTGTTCCACATCAGAGAGTGGGTTTTGTTCCATGTAAAAGCATTTCTGCCTCTTTCAACAACAGTCTCTGTAGCCCAGTTACAGCTGAAATCACATTCCAGGCTAATGCCTCTGAAGAGCTCACTTCACTGGGGTTTTACAGCTTGTTACGAGTATTTTTGGCTGGTTGATCTGTAGTTTAATGTCCTCTAATATCAAATATTTTACAGTTTTAAATCAGTTCCTCTGTGGTTTTTAAAACCACCAGCCAAATTCACACTTCTTGAGTAGCTCACAGCAACAGCAGCAATAGTTCACACTGTGGTCACACTGTCAGTGGGAGTGTGACAGTTGCCCCTTCACACCTGAACATGTGCTCCTGTTGTGTGTGTGTGTGTGTGTGTTCCAGAATTTCAGGCTCAGCACAGTGTAACTCTCTCCTCTCAGAGTCTCTGTGTTGTTACTGGATCTGCAGTAAAAATCTCCTGTAAATATACAACAGCTGATTCCTCCAGAGTCAGAGAGAGAGAGTGGTATCAGCTCCAGAGCTCTGATGGAGAAGAACGAGTCCTGAGTAAAGATCCTCAATACTCAGCACGAGTTTCTGTAAGAACAGAGCAGAAAGACTGTGAGTTAATACTGTGGGATGTGAGAGTGAGAGACTCTGGAGTTTATAACTTCAGATTTAGAACATCAAGCAGTGACTGGATATCAGCTTCATCTGGAGTTAATCTGACTGTTACAGGTAAATAAACACACAAAAAGTTTCAGTCTTTTTCAGCCTTTTTAAATAAGATGTATGTCATATATGATGTGATGTGTGTCTAGAGTTGCAGGTGAAGGTGGATCGTATGTCTCCAGGACACAGAGAGATTAAACTGACCTGTAGCTCCACCTGCAGACCCAGTGCAAAACATTCCTACTATTGGTACAGGAATGGACAATACAAGATGGATACAGCTGATTCCACCATTCTCCTAGACACCACTCGTTCATCTGATGAGGGCAGCTACTCCTGTGAGGTGTCCGACAGCTGGCAGTTATCTCCTCCAGTGTGTAAGTGGCACTCAGCCTAAACCTCAACTACCCCAACTTTATTCCAGCATTCTTTATTCCAGGAAAACTGCAAGTCTGTAAGTTTCATAGAAAATTATTTGTAATTGCCTGAGGAATGAGAGCAATCCTCAGTAATGCTCAAAAATGCATATGTCTCTCCCATTGGCTTTTAAAAGGGGTAAGTACAACCCCAATTCCAAAAAGGTTGGGACACTGTGTAAAATGTAAATAAACCCATTTTTTGTAAATAGACCCATATTTTTTTCATAATAGAACATAGAACACATATCAGATGTTGGAAGTGAGACATTCTACCATTTAATGAAAAACATTAACTCATTTAGAACTTAATGGCAGCAACACATCTCAAAAAAGTTGGGACAGGAGCAACAAAAGGCTGGAAAAGTAAGTGGTAATAATATAAAACAGCTGGAGGAGCAATTTGCAACTAACTCACATAACTGGATATAAAAAAAGCATTTTAGAGAGGCAGAGTCTCTCAGAAGCAAAGATGGGCAGAGGTTCACCAGTCTGCAAAAAACTGCATCTAAAAATTGTGAAACAATTTCAGAAAAATGTTCCTCAACGTAAAATAGCCAATACTTTGGATATCCCATCATCTGCAGTACATAATATCATCAAAAGATTCAGAGAATCCCTGTGCACAAGGGACAAGGCCGACGGTCAGTATTGGATGCTTGTGATCTTCAGGCCCTCAGGCGGCACTGCCTTGAAAACACGCATGATGCTGTACTGGAAATCACTGCATGGGCTCAGGAGCACTTGCAGAAATAACTGTCTGTGAATACAGTTCATCATGCAGTCCACAAATGCAAGTTAAAGCTGTATCATGCGAAGAAGAAGCAATATGTCAACACAATCCACAAACGCCGTTGTCTTCTCTGGGCCAAAGCTCATTTCAAATGGACAGAGGCAAAATGGAAAACTGTTCTGTGGTCAGATAAATCAAAATTTGAATTTTTTTTTGGAAATCACAGATTCCGTGTCCTTGTTATCAGCACACAGTTCAAAAGCCTGCACGTCTGATGGTATGGGGTTGCATTAGTGCCTATAGTGTGGGCAGCTCCCATGCTGACAATGTTGCTCTCAGGGAAGGACTTGTGTATTTCAGCAAGACAATGCTAAATTATATACTGCATCCATGATTGACTTTGCCTTTACTTAGTCTAAATTTTTGTTGGATATCACACCTTTGGTTGTGTAAGTTTGATTGTTGGTTACACTTAAACTCAGTTTTTGGTGATCTTTTTGTATATTTGCAGTTTTTCAATTGTATGTTGTCATGCACATGATTAAATGCACTGTCTTGTTCACACTATCGGTTGGGCTTGTTTGGTGTGTCAGGTGGAGATTCACAAACATTCTGACAATCGCGCTTTGAAAGTTGCTAAAAAGTAGTGCGCTACTTTTCAAAAAGTAGCCAAAATATAGCCACTACTTTTTCTGGAAAAGTAGCTAAATTATAGCTAGCTACAAATTTTGGGAAAGTAGCTACAAAGTAGCTAACTACTAATTTTACAGTAGCTATTCCAACCCTGACTATTGTCAAGTATGGATGTGGATGAATCCTAAATGACAATTTTTTCCGGTATATTTTGCATTGTTGGGGTGCAAGATCCAGTATTTAAACTTCTATGTAGTGCACTATGTAGGGAGCAGGGAGCCATTTGAGTTTCAGCTCCAGCGTGAGAAAAGGGGCGCTGCTGGATTGGTGCTAAATTCAACTTTGTGGTAATTCGGTGACAAAAAAGAACTTATAAAGTGAAGGTTTTTGCATTAAACAGTCCTGTGTTATCATATGTTCATTGTTATATGACAAAAAGTTAAAAAGTTCATGAAATGACCGCAATATAAAGCAATGGCCGACCGAATATTCTTCTCATAATTCAGCGGTCCATGGTTGCTTGGAAACGATACCATACTCTAAAAGAACTACACTTCTTGGTGGAATACTTCTTTATGTCGATTATTATAAATAAGTAAAATAATAATAGAATGATCTAAAAAATAATACCTTTATTTCTTTTCTGGAAAAAAAATTACTGAAGTAGTTTATTAAAGGAATAAGCCACTTGAGGCCATGTAAAAAAATTGCAGTAACATGTGGCCTCTGGTGGCTTAATGCTTTAATAAACTACAGAAATAATCATGACTACTCGGCTCTGATTGGTCAGCCTACTGATTAATGCATCCACGAATCACAAATCTAACAAGCTTCATTTAAAACTTTCCAGCGTCTCAGACAGCCAGCTTCTGATTTCTTGTAAAAGACAGTGTTAATATGCATGTGAATGTTCTCAAATGCTGACCTGTGTTTTTTCCGTCTGTAAAAATCAGACTGCGTGAAAAGGCCTTAACTCACCACAAATTTTTTACACTCATGCAAACGTACCTATACATATTCATCATGTGGCACAAACATGCAGAACATTCTGTCACAAAGCATAATATAAGAGTCACTGCACTAAATTTTTTTACATGAAACTTATGAACACAAAGTCTTCTGTTTTTGTCTGTACTCACTCCCCTCCAGCAGCAGCTTTGCGCTCCCTGTGTCTGAGCAGAAAAACAGATCACACACGGTGTGTCTTGTGATTTCACTCAACTGATAAGACTTGCGTAAAGGAATAATAGATTTTTTTTCTCAATATACTTGTCCTTGTCAATTAGTCCAAAGTATCCGATGCTTTTTTTAAAACTGCTTTTCATCTTAAACTGGTGTTTTTCAGTCAGCGGTTTGTGATCGCCTGTCACTAGTTCAATTCAGGAAATGTGCAATATACTAATATCTGTTGTTCCTACTTGCACACTGCGTTCCACTTATTGGATTGATTGCCGTCTCCCCTAACTTACAATGCCCTTTTTGTGTTTCAGGTGTTTCTACTGATTCAAATCAGAACATCTGCTGGAGTTTGACTTACTCCCCCACAACTATCTGTGCTCTGATTGGCTCATCAGTGGTCATCCACAGTTACTACACCTTCCCTGATAATCAGAAGGTCACTAAATCAGTGTGGTTCATTAAAGAGCAGGCTGATGCTGAGCCTGTAGATGTGAGAGAGGATGAGGAGTATCAGGGACGAGTGTGGTATACACAGAGCTCCCTGAATAACTGTGTTATGATCTTCACTCAGCTGAGAGAGAGTGACGCTCAAACATACAGATTCAGATTCTACACTGATGGGGGTGAATATACTGGAGAACCTGGAGTCACTCTGTCTGTCACAGGTAGAGCTGCATAACATGAAATAACTTAGGTAACTATAGGAAAATTGTATTAATGAAAATAACCAAACTTTGTTTAAAATCTCCTGCAGATCTGAAGGTTACAGTGTCAGACACACACAGTGGAGGAAAGAAACTAAACTGTAGCAGCACCTGCACTCTGCCCAACTCCCACACTTACATCTGGTACAAGAATGGACAGCCTGTATCTGTACAGTACAGAAACAGTACAGGACAGTATCTGTATGTCAGTACTGTGAATGCAGGCAGCTACTCCTGTGCTGTAAAAGGACATGAGCTCCGCTCTCTTGCTGTCTGTAAGAACTTCACTTTAAACTTCACTCACTCTGTGATCAGTTGGCATTTTGTTGCTTTAGATTTTTCAAACTTGTTGGCCAAAAAGAGATGCCAACTGTCTGTGTATAAAAATGTGTTTTTCTTTATAGACTCTCCTAGAAATACCAGTGCAGTGATCATTCCCTCTGGAGAGAGAGTGGAGGGACTTTTAGTGACTCTGAGCTGCAGCAGTGATGCAAACCCTCCTGTTCTCATCTACTCCTGGTTTAAGCAGAGAGCAGCTGCAGACGCACCACTGACAACAGGCCAGAATTACACCATCACCAACATCAGCTCCCAGCACAGTGGACTCTACTACTGCACCGCTCACAACCAACTAGGACAGCAGAGCTCAACACCCACCCATCTGGATGTGTTACGTAAGAACATCACAGTTTCAGTTTTACATGTTGTTGTCCTACATACAGTAATCAGTAATATTTTTGAACTCACTGTGCAGCATAGAACGTGTTTTTTTCACTGGGTTCAACTACCGTCACAAAGGGTTCTGTTTAGTGTAGCAAATTAAATTGCTAGCTGAGTCTCTGTTTTGTTCAGACCCTCCCAGACCCCCGTCTGTATCTGAGCATGTGTTTGGCAGCTCGGTTACGCTGGTGTGTGTCAGTGACTCCAACCCTGCCAGCTCTTATACTTGGTATAATAAAACAGGAAGTGATGTCATATTGATTGGAAATGGCACCAGTTTAACTTTACCAGCTGGAGAATTTGGACTTTTCTTCTGCAAAGCAGAGAATCGATTTGGATCATCCAACTCATCAGAATGGTCTTTTACAGCAGGTGTGTTCTGCTTTGAATTAATTACCTGATTGCGACGGCTTACTTGCTTGCTTACTTACTAACTTACTTACTTACCCAGTAGTTAACTTCAGTTTTAGTTCAGTTTAATGAGCAGCGTCTCTTGTTGCTTCCACCCTCCTCTTTTCCTTTAGCAGTTCTTCTTATTCTGTTATTTTTCACTCATTTTGTTTAACATGTTGATGTCTCCACACTGATACAGATAACACAGCAGTGAAATATGCAGCTTCTTCAGTCACTGTGATTCTGTTTCTATTGTTTGCTGCTTTTCTGTGGATGAGGTGAGAACCTGAAACCACTTGTACAATATTACAAATTCTCTCAATTCTGTATGTGTAAGGAAAATTGCCAACCACACCACCTCTCATATCCTCCAGATTCCCAGATTCACACACATTCCTCAGTCTTCCAAAAGGGGTCTTATATTTTAGCATAATGTAGAAGCTGCTCAGAACTCAGCCAGATACACAGCCAATTCTTTCCTTTTTTACAGTCATACAGATGTATGCAATGTATTCACCTACCCACTCTGAGGCTGCTATCTATAACAGTTTACACCTGGTTGTTTAATGAAACTGGTAACTGGATTGTAACATGATTTTATCCACCACACCTACATCTGGTACACTTGGTAATCAAATGTGTCTCTGGTTTGTTAGAGTGAAATCTGACTGCTGTATGGCTAGTAATATGCCAATCAGCTCACATACAACAACCAATAGCCTGCATTGTTTCCTGTTTACTCTTGTATTCAGAAGATGATTGCACACTGAACACACAAGGTGGCAATCATATAACACAGTATTAAATTGGCTTTATACCAAAGTTTACAAATAGACTTAAAAATATTAATATCAATTTAAAATATTTTTTTTGTGTATTTGTCATAGTGTAAGTATCAGGTATAAATGGGGTCTAAACATTCTGACCTTTGCAGGGTTGAGTATGACTGTGTATGTGTACTATGTGCTAAATCGTGTTATGTATAGGTT
The DNA here is from genome assembly GCF_904425465.1 of Colossoma macropomum. Lineage (NCBI taxonomy): Eukaryota > Metazoa > Chordata > Actinopteri > Characiformes > Serrasalmidae > Colossoma > Colossoma macropomum. The sequence goes on from NW_023496051.1 coordinate 87,726, forward strand.
AATTATAATCTCAACTTCAGCCTCAAATAAGAACTCAATTCTGTAAACGTTAAGAACCTAAAATAGAGTTAACAATCATTTACTGGATTTTGTGTGATCAGGAGGAAGAGAAGAGCAGAGAGATGCACAGATATTCAGGTACTGAGAGAGGATTTCACTCTTTCTCTGTCTACATACTCCTAAAAAGCTGCTACTGAATAAAGACTGAAGTTGTTTTCCTCGTCTCTCTAAAAGACTCCAGATCCTGCAGACCACACACACACAGCACTGAAGCCCACCACCATGACCTCAGATTATGACACGCAAGTAAGTCTACAGTCTTTATTTCTGTGTGTGTGTGTGTGTGTGTGTGTGTGTGTGTCTGTGTGTGTGTGTGTGTCTGTGTGTGTGTGTGTGTGTGTGTGTATGTGTGTGTGTGTGTGTGTGTGTCTGTGTGTGTGTGTGTGTGTGTGTGTGTGTGTGTTGCCCTGCAGAGTGTGTTTGGTTGTGTAAGTTTTCATTTTTGTCTTCAGCATCTTACAGACTCTCCCAGTGACACGTACTCAACCTTAAACCCTGAAACCATGAGCTCTGATTACAACACTCTGACAGTAAGTCTGCAGTGGGAGAGTTTCTTTCTCATGTGTGTGAGTTTGTGTGTTTATTCACTAGTTCAATATATAATAGTTTCTGTGATGTGATTTTTTTCAGGCTGTACATCCTCACAGAGAGATGAGAAGAGCTCCAGAAATGAAGAATGAGAGGAGTTTTGTGATTAAATAGCTTTATGGGGGTCATAACAAACCACATACTGTCTTACAGTAGAATTTTTCAACTGAGTTATTTTTATTTCTGAAATATCTTTTTCAGGTGTTGTGCATATTTACATAAAAATAAGCCAGAATCAAGCAGTTCTACCAATTCCGTCAATAGACGTTAGAGGTTTTGAACCATGTATGTACAACCCCATTTCCAAAAAAGTTGGGATGCTGTGCAAAATGTAAATAAAAACAAAGTGCGATGATAGAAAGATTAAGACAGCTGGAACGAGGCCAGTAAAAAAGCTCAGAAAAGCATCAGAGGAAGGGTCACAAAGGCAACCCAGCTGAGTGACTAACCACAAGTGTGAACCAGCAGCACATCTGAGATTAAAGCTGTTTTCTTAGACAGACAGTATATCTGAGCTATATAGACAGACAGGGAATCTGAGCTGTATAGACAGACAGGGTATCTGAGCTGTACAGACAGACAGGGAATCTGAGCTGTATAGACAAACAGGGTATCTGAGCTGTACAGACAGACAGGGTCACTGATCAGATGAAGTTTCTCAGGAAAATTGTTAAAATGTCTGTAGCGTCACTTCATCAATAAAAGATTAAAACAGTGTCTGTAAGTGACCACACTTCAGTAACAATGTGAAAATGACCTGCAATGACCTCACTTTCTCATTAGAAATGCTGAAATGTTTGTAGCTCTAAGAAGTTTGTAAACATTAGGAAAAAAATAAAAACAAAGTGGGCTGTTTAACATTCAATCAGGGCATCTCTACTCACCTGCCAACCAATCAGGACAAGCAGGCGTATCTACATGTCTGTCAGTCATGTTGTGCATCCACAGCAGACAGCGGGGAGCTGTACCTTAGTTATCTATCTACAAACTTGAGTTCTGATAAGATATGAGTTTTTCAAAGTAACAGCGAAGAAAATAAACCCAAAAATTGCTCATTTCCTCTACCACCACAGCCACTACCTACGGTAAATACCTTTTTTAATTTTATATATGTTCAGTTTTCACAGCTAATATTTCTATATGCTTCTCGATTTTTCCCAATAATGCATCATAGACACACTGTCTTAGCTCAACACCTTTGAGGTAAAATGAAAGCTTTTTACTCCGTTGTTTACACATTTGTAAAAAAAGTATATACTTGCCATTAACATAGTAATTCATCAGAAGCAGAATAATCCTACCTGAAACACACAGCAGGATGATGAGTTATAACATCCCACATTCAGAGCTCATGATTCCACTTTTACTGTAAAATAGAGAATAATATGTTTGTGTAGTTCAACACATGAATGTAACAATCTAACAATCAAATGCTTCATAGTTATTTTACAGAGAAAACTATAGTCCTTTTTTTGAAAAAGAAAAAAAAAAAACTTGTATATATTTATTGACAGAAAATTATGTAGAAAACAGTGAAGATGAAAATCTTTACTACTTACATTCTTCTGTAAAGTCTCTCACAGCTGTGGAACTGAGTGGACAGAGCAGAGTGTGAGCAGAGTGAATGAACAGTGTGTGGGTGAGGGGGGTGTTTGTGGTGGTGGAGTAAGTGTTCAGTGTTTCAGGCAGTGGTTTTTAGTGACTCTTTCCTTCCCTTTTATAAGAGCTCATAGTTAAAAACAGAAGGCACTTTAAGTGGACTGTCATTTATTTACTGTTGTCTGTTGACTGTTAAACACTTCAGGCTGATTAATAAGAATAAAACTACACAGATTGAACATGCAGACAGATATACAGACTAAACACACTAATGAAGAAGTGATACAGAACCTCTGTGTAGATTCATTTCTGGCCAAAACTACATGATCCACAATGCTTTGCTGAAACAGGAAGATGAGGTTCACAGTAGAGGGAGGATCTCCAGCAAGATGGCTAAACGTAATTCCAGCTAATCATTGCTGTAGCTAGAATGTAACAGTAATGCTGGCTAGTCAGTGAAACTCTAGTGGACATCTTTGTGTTTTTATAATGAAAATTTAACTAAACGATGTATGTGTGTTAACATGCTGAAGGGGGGCCTTTTGCCCCATGTCTGCTGGGACCCCCTGGTCTAGCTTTACACTTACATTTCAAAAGAAATAAATTCTCTAACCCAAATGCATCGCTCTCTCCTCAACTCCTGCCTCACAATCACTGACTTTTAACAAATTTACTTGTACCATTTTGTATAAATGCACAGAGCACTATTATACAATGTCACAAAAGTTCTGGGGTAATAAATATCAGGAATGCAGTGACCCAGAATAAATGCAGAATAAATTTAAAATAAACTATAAGCAATCAGTAAATGTGTCAAAATTAGATTTGACCCCATAATTTCATCAGGAAAAAAGGTGGAGTAGAATATTATTTTGGGTTCTTCTACCCCAAGTTACACTATTTCTATGTCATGGTATCAAAAAGGTATGTATTAAGATGCAAAATTCTATTGATACATTGATGTGGATATTTTCACACATACTGGCCCTGCTGGATTTCAATAGAGAGAGACCACAGTTTCTGTTTCAGCAGGTTTACAGGAAAAACAAAGAACAATAAAGAAAAACATTTAGAGCTGTAATGTCTTTGATTAAGAGTGTAATGATGAGACTAAAACTGATGTAAGCTACTTCTGTTTCTGACAAATTCACATCTTCCTGTTTCACAACCACTGCTGTGTTACGCAACACACTCTCTCTCTCTCTCTCTCTCTCTCTCTCTCTCTCTCTCTCTCTCTCTCTCTCTCTCTCTCTCTCTCTCTCTCTCTCTCTCTCTCTTTGTGGAAAGGGCAGTGTGGTGTTTATCGGCATGGTTCATCCTACACTGTTAGCCCCCAAAACCCCCTCTGACTCTGAGTGTGCCTCACTTTCACATCAGCTCTGTGCACACACACTGCTGCCCTCCAGTGACTAAATGATGTTATTACACCTACAACCATTTTTAAGACTTTAATGTTCTACATTTAGATAGATAGATTGATAGATTTGGCTGACTGGAAAAACAATCACTAGATCTTCTCTTCATGATCCACAGACCTCTGACAGCTTAAGCAGCTGATGATCATCTCAGACCAGATAAACAACACAACACTCACCATGAAACTTATTTAAACCTGCATGTAGAAAAGGTGGTAATTTTTGGCTAGATAACTCTATTTAGGGAAATCTTTCCACAATTATTTGGTCTTTTGTTCTTCTAAATGTGCTTTATGTGAATAATAAATAGCTTTACAACTTAAATAAAGAGCTCAGTGTAGATTTAGTATCTGATAAAGTCTGTTAAGCTCTGCTTACAACATCAACAAACGAAAAACGACTAATAGTGACTGAACCTGGTACCGTTAGCTGGCAGCTATAGCTAAGTATCAAAATAAGCCATTTACTGAAAAACTACAGAGAACTTCCACTGAGGGTCTGTTAGAACAGTTTTACTGCAGAACAAGACATGAACTTCACTTCAGACTGAGAAACTAAATCAACACTCAAAGTTATCAACGCTGTCAAACTGTAAAAGCTGTTAATCTGAAGTGTCTGAGCTCTGAGCTTAAAGTCAACCTCAAATCAAAACTGATGTTTTTACCTTGTTAGTTTGAGTCTCTGATCATATTAATGATGATTCATAATTAGAAACACAGTTTTTATTTTCTGTCATCTTCCATCAAAATGTAATAACTTGCCTTTAAAAGGTCTTCTGAGTTTTGATGATGTCATCAGTGGGCAGAAAAAATAATATTAACCAATAATATCATGTTTCACCTCCCCCTCCCACCACGCCCACCTATCATCCAGTGAGTCTCAGCTGGTTCAGAGACCCTCCCTGATACCGAGTTTCACTCAGAAATATGTTACAGTACTGAAGGAAATGCGTTATGATTTCTGATTGACTTTAAAGTAACAGGGACTGTCTGTGTTCACACTGTCAATCACCTCAACAGCCCTTTAAAATCATTACTTCATTCATTTATAGAACAGAATAATGTAACTGATCAATACATAATAAACAACATTCACATTCAAACGTTTCTTCTTCTCTGTGATTCGTGTTCAGTTCTAGTTTATTATAATGAAGTGAATCATCAGATTAAACTGATCATAGTTTTCATGAACTGACAGATTCTCACTGTAGTCTTTAGAATCAGTGCATCAGTGAGAGCTGATCTGTTGTTCCTCTTCTAATATTTCACATTTATTTAAGCTCTTTAACACATTTTACTGTTTTTCAGCTTTAATTATTCAGCATCATAACTGCACTCAGTAGAAGTAGATCTGACTAAAAGTGATAATTAAAAATGACTACTTCACTGTTCACAAGACCTTTTTAAAACTAATCAAGGGTTTTTGTGAGACACATAGTTTAAACAACAAAACATTAATGTTGGTCTTTCAATGTATCATTAGCTCATGTTAATTTATGATTTGTTAAAATGCTCATCAAATATCAAACGAAAGATTTACTGAAACCAGCAAGAACACAAAAGATTTTACCAGCGGCCAATGTGGACTTTATCCTAATAACAGCTCTGGAATTTTTGTGGATAGTCCCTTTTGGTTCCATGCCAACCTAACTATGACCTGCCCAGTCTCAAAGGACTTCCATAAATCTACCTAGAGTGCATTATCTAAAATATAAAGAATTAGATCCTCTACTATTATTTACAGAAACAGGTATCCTCAGAGAAGGCGGGAGGCAGCACAGCACACTGTGTTTGTTTTGATCAGCAGCGTTAAAGGGGAATTCCACTGATTTTTAAAAATATCTGTATAATTAAATCGTTAAGACAAGTCCTTTAGTAGAACAGTAGAGTCGAAATGCTCCTGTCAAGAGAAACTTGCCAACTCAGAATTAAACATTTTCATTACAGTGTTGGATTTGGATAGTAAAAATAGCTATATTTGTGTTTTGGACCCCTGATTCCTATTACTGCCATTATAAAGACGTTTTTTCTACATTGAACCATTTCACATCTAAATGTTTGAGTTCTACTGAATTTTTGAAAATTTGGTGAAATTCCCCTTTAATTGGAAGAGACTCCTGCTGCATCACTAATGTATGCCTCATAGCAAGCCATAGAGAGACAGAAGTAAAGGCAAGAGCTGTAAATTTCAGTGTCTCAGTAATTTGAGCGTTTGACTGGGATTCTGTTGTATTTTTCTAAATATGCAACATTGAGGTTCATCTTTTCTGTTAAACCAGTGTTTCCCAGCTCCAGTTCTCTGGTCCGTCTGCACTGCACAGTTTCTTGTTTTCTCATCCTCAGTCACATCATCAGCTAATCATGACTTCCTTCTGGAGCTGAATCAGGAGGGTAAGAGCAGGAAAACACCACACTGTGCGGTGCAGCTGGGCTACAGGACTGGAGGAGGGAAACACTGTTACAGAGCATCCTTTCCTGTTCCCTCCTTAAATAAGTAGAAAGTCTCCCTCTGTGCACCTCCAAGATCAGCGACTTGGAAATAAATGATTAAGGTTCAGGTCTTTGACTGTGCTTTCATACCTTGTTTGCTCCAGACCTATCAGAACTTCTTCTTTAGTTCAATTTGTTTTGACAGGTGTGAACACTCCACCTGTACTCCCAAATAAACTCTGGTTCAGTTTGCTGCTTGTGGGAATGCATTTTTGTGATGGTCCTCATCAACTGAGGGGAACGTCAGAGCACTCTTTTCTGCTCCTTCTAGCAGAGAGCTGTCCACAGTCCAGCCCAAAGACCAAATACAGTCTGTGGACACATTTTAATCGGCCCTTGGCCTCTGTTTTAGAGCGTGTTATGAATGGCCTGTCTGTCAGTACGCTGCAGTTTTTCCTCTCACCTGATGGTGGCAGCAGTGCTGTAAAATTACAGTGTAATGCACCACACTGTAGTAACAAAGTTAGCTAAAGTTTAAGGGCTTTTGTTCTCTGAGAGCTGCAACATAATTTACTAAATGACACTTTAGTCAAGACTTCAGCCATAAGACACAAAGTAACACTGAGAACCAGCAATTTTGGCAAGACTGAAATTTGAATACTTTTTCATTGAGAGCCACAGCAAATGTGTGTCCCTCATATTTCATAAGACTAATGAATTTAATATCAGCAGACATGAAACACAGCATAGACGTTACAATAAATATTCAGGAGAGGACAGAGAAACTGAAGCAGCTGTATATATTAACCCTTTAAGTTTAAACAAAAGCTTATGCTGTTAAATCTCATTTAATAAAGTCATTTCTGAATGTTCTCGCTGCATTTATTTGGTATGTAAAGAACATTAACAAAATGAAAAATTATAGATTTTAGTTTATCTTCTAAATTACATATTTTCAACTAGTAAACACTTGAATACGAATATAATTAAACATGTTTTATTGTTACTCTTAAACAGTTGAATTATTTGTTGTAAGCGCTTACTGATCTAAATTGCTCCGAACAATCCACCAATAAAAGAAGCCTTGTGCATCTTTAACACAGTGATAGGAAACACAGTAACACACACAAAGCTCTGATTCTGTGCTGACATATTGAAACTTTAATTCATTTGTAAATAACATTTTGGCTCTCAGGTTTTATGATACAGTCCAACTTACACCTCTTTGAAAACATTTTAGACCTCCCTGTTCTAGTAGCACATCAACACTGAGCTGTCTGCACAATCTGTGGTTTAACATCTGACTCTGCACTGATGCTCATATCATTCCTGCAGCACGAGCTGCTGATAATAACAGCACAGCAATAAAATAACAGAAGCAAAGCATTTAATTTTGGCACATCGTATAAACTCCTACTGCAGATATATTTTTCTTAACTACACTTTCCATTCTAAGCCTGTACAGCTGTATGCAAAAGTCTGGGTGCCTCCAGTCAAATTACATGTTGTGTTAATTTTCTAAGTGAAAAGAAAGAACACTACAGAGACACACTTCTGCACACTTCACAGCTGCTACTTATTTGTTAAATCTAAAATATTGGCAAAAATGTTGCATATACCAAGCTTACAGCACATTTAATGTGTTTTTTGAATTTTCCAATAAGTTAAATTCAACAAATAAATAGAAAGTGTGCTCTAAAATGTATTTAAGTATTTAAGTTTGTTAGCTGTCAAGCAGGGGTTTTGTCCTCAACCTTTTTTGTCAGCTGAACCTTTCTGCCCTGAACTATTTGCCTTAGAGCCCCTTAAGTTTTTGCGCAGGCTGATGTTAAATGTAACCATACTGTAAATGAAACACTTAAAAAAGTGCCACAAAAAGGTTCTTCTAGCAGAGTCACAGAAATATTGTAGTTTCCTAAAGAAAAATGTTTGTAAATGTGTGATAATTATAGCTAATCATAGGTAGATCATTTATTCTCTTCATTTACCTGCATTTTATTTTACTATTTCTTCATATTGTTTGAGTTAAGTGAAGAACCCCATGTTCAAAAAAATGATAAAATCATGAAACCATCACAGCACATGTGTTTGTTTTTATATGTTAAAGAGACATAACTGGAAATAAGCTTAGTCACTTATATATAATAAAAAGGCTTTTAAACTTCTAACTGTGTAGCTTCAGCTTAGCTACTGCAGACAAAATGTAAAACCTGGTGTCACAGAAATGTAGGAATATTACATATAATCTAAAATGTGTAAAATGATTTTAAAAACTAAATGATTACATTTAAAAGAGAAAAGATTATTTAACCCATTTACAAAAAGTACATTAGCATGAAATATTTTTATTTATCTATTGGTGTTTTAATACCTGGTTAATATTTCAGCTCAGTTAAATCTTTATTTAAATATTTAAGAAGTGATTTAGAACCTAATGGTGCAAACTAAAGCTAAACCAACTAAACAAACTTTAAATAAACTTACTAAATTGAAACTGAGTTAAATAAAGGTTTGATTTTTTCAGGCTCCAGATAAGTTGGCATTAAATGAACCTAAAATGCAACACTGCTTTGATTTATAAAATGAAATAATAATAAATGTCATTTTCATTAAATACTGTAATTCATTAAATATTTATTAAATGATTATTTTCAATATTTTATTAGTTTATCTGAAGAATTTCTACCTTTATTAAACAGTTGTTTGCAAAAAATTTAAACACTTATTTTGTTGATTTCCTAAGTAAAAATAACACATTCTTCACAGAACAAACTTAAATACAGCATTTTTCTGCAAATTTTTAGAGCACGATTTCTATTTATTTTGACTAGAATAACACTACATGGCTGTAATAATCAACCAGGGGTGGCCAAACTTTTACATACTGTAGAACTGACATACTGAACAACTGTAGAAAGAACATTTATTCTTAAGATTATTTATTTTATGTCATGTTTATATGTTTAATGTTAGCATTGAATGTTTTTTATGAAATATTGTGTTTACAACAAATGGTCAGATTAGCACTGGACTTAATACAGCTCCTCACAAGAGTGAAGTACCACACAAGAAAAAAGTGCTTAAGTTCAAAGTTTTAATGGAGGAGAACTGAGACGCCTCTGTTTCGCACAAAACGTAACTTGGTAAATAAGTCTGAAGTCTGAATGATGATGTGGTCAATTTCAGTATAAACTCTTCATTCAGCTTAACTCAACTCTGAATATGACAGGGTGATATAGGTGGATTCCAAATGTTCACAGGTTCAGTGTCTCCGTCTGTGAAACAGTAAGAAAAAGTAAGTAACATTTCTTGATTAGGGAACAGACGCCTGCCTTCACATATCAAACATACACACACTGTTCAAGTAAAAGTCTTTCATAGAAACAGCTTACCTCGTCTCTAATGTTGACCGTAGAAAAAGACCCTCTATTTACTGATCATGGGAAGATTCCTTTACTTCGGAGGCTGAGAAAAGAGTGATGTGAAGAAACTGAATTCAGAACTGGCCATCAAAGTGTGCAGAGTTGCTTATGACCATATAAACAACCAACATGCAGAGGTTCAGGCAATTACAGCAAATCAGAAAGAGACATACTGTTCTGTTGTTACCTCATCACTCGAGGCTGCTGTCAAGGTTTCCTGTTGCCTGGCTCAACATGAACAGCGAGGTTGAGGCTCCACCATGCGGACATAAACAGAGAGAGGAAAGAGAAACTGAGGGATCAGACAGGCTCTGTGTGTCATTCTACACATCCACATCTACACATGGAATAGTAAAAAGTAGCCGAACATGAGAAGTCTGACTGACTGGATCATTTACTTACAGTAGGTTGTGGTGGAGGCCAGTCAGTCCAGCAGAGTCGATGCACTACTGGACTGACTGGCATTTGCTAAAAAAGTAGTGCGATACAGATGGAAATGGTTTCCTAATATGAGAAAGAGAAAAGTCATCAAACTAGATGTATAGATATTTATTGTTTATAAAGTCTTGAGGGAGATGGCTTTAGGTGAGAGTTCTGTTAAAGATGAGTTTTACTGATGTTTCAAAATTTCTTCTTAATTCGATCACTGAGATGTACAGATATGAAGTCATTCAGAGTGGTTTGATGTGAAACGGCACACTGTACAGAAACTTACTCAGACTTCATGTCATGATGTGTACTAATCAAACATAGCCACTTCAGTTACAACTCAAAATGACCAGTGAATGTGAAAGTGAATGTTAATAATGGTAAAATAGTTGTAAATCATTGGGTACTATTTTGCTCACGACACCCTCAATGTAACTTTCTTCCATGAATGGATTTTAAAAAAACATTTCATGCAACTATCACACAATGTCTCAGGCTTCAGACAGTGTATTTGTAAGCATTCAATGTAAGAACTTTCTTAAAGGAGCTTTAAGAGGCATTAAATGCTTCAGACGTCAGTTTCCTATCACCACCATGTTGATCTTGGTGAGCTTCCCTAGAACAGTACATTTCACATCAAACCACTGTCAATGAGTTTATTCAAATCTTGACAATTAAATTTTAAATGGATCAAATCTAGAGAATTCTTATTTAACCTGGGCAAATAAAAAATATCATTGTCCATATTGAGAGCACAGTGTAAACAGATCCATGATTCAAAAACCAGGTAAACAGGCAGGCTAAAGACGAAAACACAAAGAAAACACAATCACTGAAAAAGACATGAAACATGATTAAGAATGACAAAGTTCAGAACACAGTCAAAAAAAAACAAACCAAAAGGCCGATGTAAACAGATGATACAGGTGAAAGTAATGACTAAGCAGGGCTACACAGATGTAGACAGTAACAAATAAATTGAGGAGGGGGCATTTATACATCTTCATCAAAGAACCTTTTATCCTGCCAATCTTCAGAATATCATCCTGCCTGACTGTCTGAGGCAGCAGCTGTGTTGGAGTTCAGAAATGTATAAGAGCGAAACAGAATCTGATGGTTAAATAAGAACTAATACTAATTTTAAAAAAAGGTTTTTAAATTGCAGTACAGCACTTACAGCATGTCTACCATCATGCAGGGAGACGAGAGGAACTGGCAGGAACCCTGCAAAAAACAGCAAAAAGAGAGGAGAGACACTGCATACAGAGATATATTTAAAATATACACAGTATAATATCCGGTATCAGCATCGTCCCACAATTCCCATATCAGTGCATCCCTAATTACAACTGCACAAAGAACATTAAAGCAATACTAACTGTACCATTAGTAACACATAACTTACCACTGATGACATTTCTTAAAACAATATTACATATGTCACATTTAAAAAATACATTATATACATCTACATATAAAGGATATGAAAAAGTCCTGGCTTGTTAGATGCCCTCAAGACTGTCCATTAGCTGCTTAATGTGGTGATGGATTTCCACACAGCTGTGTCCAGTGACCCAGGATCCACATACACACTCTCCTCCAAACTGAAGATGTCTTGCAGGAGGAGCATCATCCCTATCTGAGAGAAAGAGGTGGAGACAGTTTTTAAATGATGCAAAGGCATCATTTCTGCTACGAATGACTGGATGTTTATTTGATGGAAACTGATTGTTACCTTGAGAGTGAGTAGGTATTTTTCAGCCTGATGACAGATAATAATACACTATTTTCAAAAGTGTCATTTAATGTGAGTTGCTGAATAACTACCTCAGCCTGGTCTACGTCGAGGTGTCCGATGTAGATTCTCAAGGTGTCTGATGTAGATTCCGGCAGCATGCAGAGCTCTGGGCTCAACCAGATGAGGCGCAGCCTGGAGTCCAAGAACCGGGTCTGAAAAACCGGCCAAGACATCCCAGAAAGTAACAGTTTAAATTCTGTAATGTTGAGTACAGACTAACATGAGTTACAGTCTACTGAATGCCTAATTTTCTGTGGCACGACCTTAAAAAGTATGAAGATAACTGCTCTAATAGGTATGATGACAGCTACTTCAACAGGAATGATAACTATTCTAATTGCAGCTGTAGCTGCAGATGTGCATAGTAACTCAGGCTGAATCACAAATGGCTCCCTTCAAACTATATAGTGCACTGTAAAAGTCAAGAAATTATGGCTTTTACACCCAAATAGTGCACTAAATGTTAAATAGGGAGTCGTGCGGCTTATGGCTGAATATAAATAGCTTTCTACTAGACATACAATGAAACGTGTGGGCATAGATTTGTTATTCTACGGCCCACATAGTGAACTTCATGGGGAACATAGAGCCGTTTGGGGTTCAGCCTAAATTACTTCTACTCCATTTCATGGACTTAAGTGAACTTTTGATGGATTTGTATTTTCATTAGTGTTTTCAAATAATATTTTTACACATACTTTATTGGTGAGAAATGTAATCTGCCCTTTTTTCATTTCTATTTCAGATTTGTTCATTAATGTCTTTTTAGGTTTAATTTCGTACTTTCTTAATAGTGACAGCACCTGCTGTTGCTCCTTTATCTCACATTTGAACTGTATCATTTGATTTTATTACAAAATTATTCCAAAAAGAGAAAAGAACAGCACTTAACAAACTTCATGTCCTGTGCTGGTTGATGCTGGATGTATAGGAACTTTCACTGCAGGTATTTAGAGAATTCAGTATTTAATGTTGTTATTATTTAAATTGTACTATTAGCTCAAGCTAGTTTTAGGCGGTTCTTGCTCTCCTACCTAAGTCATTATTTTACTGAAGTAACAAGACTTTTACTGGAGGACGGTTTTTAAGCTAGCTAGCTAACTAACTGCTACTCCAACCTCCTCTTGGTAACTTTAGCTGTAGTTTAACCAACTTTATCTAAATTCCTTCATAGTTTGTGCTCGTTAGCCGAGCTAGGTTAGCTAACGCTAACTATCGTAGCTAGCTAGCTACATCTTCATCTTCATCCACATAGACAACATCCAGACAGGCTAACTCAGCTGGCGGCTAATGTATTCAGATAACCTAAATGCTAACGAGCATTTTTAAACTGTTCAGCCTCTCAGCTTGTTGTATCTTTTGTTACCTTCTGCTGCGATCCGGACATCAGCGTCGACCGTCCTCCTCCTCCGCTGGCGATCTCCGAACCTGGAAGAAAACAAATAATAGGCTCCGGTGGCCGCAACTGCGGCCCCGGCCACGAACAGCAGGGGTCGCAGGGACCTGAACTCCGCCACCCGAGATAGGAGAGTGGGTACGCCGGAGACGGGGGTCTGCATATCCAAAGAAAGGTGAGTTTTCAGAGCACAGAAAAGCACAGCTTGTCGCCAGAGGTGTCAGTAAATGACTGAAGCTCAACGTTCCTTTCTCAGCGCTTTAGACCGCATTGGGCTCCATTTCGATGGAGTCATAATGAGGTTTAAATTAGAAACGTAAACTTGTTTACAGATGCTGGGTTACCGCGCCGTCTGTGGCAGCATTAAAGGGGAATTTCACGATTTTCTGCCTGTATAGTTAAATGTCAAGATGTAAACAAAGTTTTTAGAGTGGTTTGATATGAAAAACTCCTTTCTAGTGAAACTTGCCCACTCAGAGTTTTTGAGCTAAGTTAAGTACCTTTTTTAACCGAGACTAAAATAAAACAGGACTAAAATAAAATGAATAAAATCAATTCAGACACCATTCTTTATATTGTTTCTTTAAAGCAGGGGCGTCAAACTCAACCACTAAAAGGGCCATTTTAAAAAATCTCAACAAACCTGTGGGCCAGAGAACGGCTTTGTTTTTATTTCATTTTTAATTAATGTTGTGCTGTAAACCGAACTGACCAGTGTTTATTCAGAATACGCAAAAAATAGCAGTAAAATAGGCACTTGTAGCAGACCTTGAAATATTACATGAATACTTGAAATATTCTAAATGTAAACGTCCCCAGCAGCTCAGTCTTTTAAACCTACACATTTGCTTGAACTACATCTGACATCTTTGCTGCAAGTTCATTTAGACTTGGGCTCAGTTTCTGAGCCGCTGAGCTGATGTTAGATGTTTATACTGGTTGAAATGCAGCTGGTGTGTTTGGTGATATGACTGGTGTGGAACTGTGTAGAACTGAGGTGGAACCAGAGAACTTGTAGAGAGGAGAATTTCCACTCTGCAATGTCTTCTGGGTTTCTCAAACGCTAGAGGGCGCTCCCGAGTGAGTCCAAAATGAATGGGTTAAGATGGAGTATTTGAGCAAAATCATAGTTTATAAATGCTAACAAATACATTTTTAATGTAAAATAATGAAATCACTTCCTGAACACATTTTAACACTGCTGTTATATTTTTAAGAGCTTTTAAACTCGAGCTATAGGAGTTGAAAAGGGCACCTCATGTATGTCCATAACATCTGTGAGTGCGAACAGCCAATCAGCTGCTCCGCTCGCCAACCAAACAGCACTCAATACCCGCTGCTGCCCAAAAACCTGTTTTCTTTGTTTTTTAGTGAAATACATGCTTCTACTTTCTAAAATTAAAGAAACGTTCTGGGCGAGTGATTAGAAACTATTTTAACTTTTCATTTTTATCCGTTGAGCGCCATTTACTCCCATTCATTGAGGACTTCCTCGTGGGCCCTCCGTCTGCTGTTTGGCATTCCTGTTTTTAATATAACGGGGGGAATAGGAATTTGCCAGGTTCCTCATTAACCGGCTCTGGTGTAACCGCTGTCCCATAGACTGCTGTTGGGTGTGGAGAGTTGGAGCACACATTACATTGCAATGCATGCTGGGGACTGTAGTGCAGCGCATTGTGAAACAGGCTAATATTAATAGAAAATTAAAATACTTTTGCAGGCTGGATAAGATTGTAATCTGGCCTAATCTGTGTTCAATCTTGTGTTTGACACATGAGCTTTAAAATGTGCTGCAATATTGCTCATGTTACTGAAAACCCGCTTTAACGTTATGTGACTAAACTATTAATATAAACATGATTTCCAGAATACAAATTTTGTTCAATTTATTTCATTAAAACTGAAGGCTTCTGACAAAACATGGCACGGATGAACACTGAAACATTTTTAGTTACCTAAGTGGCTAATTTAGATACTTCAGTCATTATTTGGTATTTGTCCTCTGGTAATGTTACATAACAGAACTTAACCTGACTTTGTCAGATTACTTAATTACCCATAAGCTTTTTGGTCTGTTAAAAAAAGCTCTATATATTTTAAATTTAAAACACATTTAGGAAAAATAAATAAACGATTCAGTAGAAAAGACATTGAAACATCAAGCTGTATCAAAGTGTCTCCTCAGCTTCTCCTGTTTGATTTGGATGCTGTGTTGTTGCTCCACAGATGTAGAACAGAACGTCCATCTCTCTCAGCTTTTCTCCAGGATCCAGAGCTCCTGCATCTTCAGCTCTGAAAGTCCAGTCCACTGAGCTCATGGTGAGTGTTGTGTTGTTTATGTTGGGGGTTTATGGTTTTGGATCTGGCTGTAGGTCTGATATGCCATTGTAGGTGTAATAGCATCATTTAGTCACTGGATGGCAGCAGTGAGCAAATGCTGTTATTCCAGAACATCAGTATGTTGTCAGAACTGTGAGAGACACGAGGAGCTCAACTCAAACACTCGAACACTCAGTGCGAGTGATAAAGAGCATAAATGAATCACACTTTTCTGTAATTTATAATGCAGTTTATTTGTGAAGGAGCTGAAGTTTAATTTTTACGTCACGTTTTCTGTTGTATTGGCTGGTTGCAAAGCAGAAATCCAATTACTATCTGACTCATGTAGACCAGGAGTTTCCCATTATCTGATTACTCAAGTGTATGTAAACGTGTTGATCTGATTTTCTGCATTTATTGGAATATTATGTGCACTCAATTTGTGAATCTCTTCTAATCTTACAGTAAGAAGGATGAAGCTAAATTTGGCTTCCTATTCGCCAGCTTGTTGTTTGGGTTTTCCTGTTTCACCTTAAATGGTGCAGCGGTCACTTTCTGGTGCCTGAAGTTGCACCATTTAAGGTGGAATGGGAAAATTCAAACAAGAAGCTGGCAAATAAGAAGCTAACTTCAGGTCCGAAGGTGCTAACGTTAATGTATTATGAATATCTACACGGTTTAAAGAATTCTATTATGTTAATTCCTATTGACAAGAGAGACACTGACTTATTCAGTTATTGTCTTTATTTTTTTTTATTTTGCTGTTTTGTTGGAATACGCCACCTTTCGTCCAGTGTGAGGTCATTTCTGGAGTCTCTGGAGATTTTTATCTGTACAGTTAAAAGGAGACACAATCTCATTAATAACAGTTTAACTTCATATAAACATCATAGACAGTTCTGCTCATTTATTTATGGGTCACTTCCTTGTTCTTGTTCTTACCTGCTCTTTGTGATGATGTCTTTAATAGATGTTTTGTCTCTTGGTGGCACAAATTTCTCCACCATCTTCATAAAGTCTTTATGGCTGCCCAGAAATCTCAGAGCATTACGTGCATGGAGTCTGTGGAGGAAGAATGATAAAAATGGTTTTCAGTGCTGGTGGATAATGAAACATGTTCATGGGGGACAGTACTGACCCAGGGGGCCGTAAAAAGCAGGAGAGCTGACATACCTCACTTCCTGTGCAGAGTCCAGGGCCAGTTTGCTGATGGCGGTCAGGAACCTGCAGGTGAAGTCCTTTTTGCCGTTCAGCAGGCGTGAAGCCCCCAGCAAACACGCAAGCTTCTCCAGATGCTGCGCAGTGCATCTTCTCACAGCGGCGTTTCGGTGGCTGGAGAGTGAAGAGTGAACACACAGTGAGAGACACAGCCAGAGTTTACATACAGGAGAAATCTAGACTCACATTTTATGAAGATGTTGCCCAACAATTAATGAAAATCAGAGTATGAATAGTCTCAGTGATGCATCAGTGCAGCTGAGAAACCAGTTTTAGTGGTGCTTTGGAAAAACTTTAGGTAACACAAATTTAATCTACTATATAATAATAAACAAACTAATGAAAATAGTAGTTTAGTTCCCATTTGTACTGAAAACTGTCTGCTGTAATATTTACACTGACTGCATGTCATTTTTACTAAAGTTGTCTTTGACAGTTCTGTTTATTTTTGTTTACAGTTTAATCCTAATAATAAATGTGTAATGTGATGTTTACCTGAATCCACCAGTCAGCAGAGCGTGCAGGACCCGGCCAGGTGAGCAGTTCTGCACCATCATGCTGAGGGCCACCTCCACATCCTCTCTGATGAACTGGCTGGACTCCCCGGCCTTGTGCAGCAGGACACAGGCAGTGCTCTCCACCTCCTGGTCCATTTTCCTCTGCAGGTGGGCATACAGGTGGGCCAGAGTGGTCATGGCAGCACGAGACACCATGGAGCGCAGGTTCTTCACCTGAGACAGTGAACACAAAAGAAGCACAGTGAGTCTCTGTCTGTAGTTCAGTCACTGACTTTGGTCTTAGAACATGAGTGACTATGACTGTGTGTAATGAAATGAAAACTCTATGAAGAAAGAAATCTTTCTCAGGATTTTAGTTACAAACTGAATCTTTTCAGTACAGATGGAAAATGTAAAGCTGCTGTTTGGAGTCTTTTTACAGAGCACTCAGTTATCACTACAGAAGCTTTTGTACAGAGTGTGTATGAAGTGTGTGTCTCACCTCCTGGATGACGGTCAGGCAGATATCGTGGAGCTCAGGTAGCAGGACTTCAGCGTGGTGCTCTGCCAGAGCACGCACCAGTTTCAGCCCCTCTATCTTCCTCTCCCTGTTTCAAAAGAGACATTAGAATGAGATGAACATCACAGTAAACATGATAAAGACTGATTCAGCCAGTATGTTAAACATTTAACACAGGAGCAGCACTAGCTGTGGATAATGGACATTTTCAGTGGAAACATTTGAAGATTCTGATTATTAGGAGAATCAGTCAATAATTGTTGTGTGTATATTCCACAGTATTTAAACTGTATAATCTCTGGTATCCTCAGCTATTATAACTCTAGTCTGAACACTGTCCTAAAACACATCACTGCTCCATTAGAATCTGATCTTCATTCTGTCTGCACACTGTAAGTTTGGTGTTTCTACTCTGGTTCACTAAAGTCATACCATTCCTCATCCTGCAGCAGTTTAAATGCCTGTCTGACAGCAAGTTCAGCAGCCTTTGGAGCAGCTCTTTTGACTTCAGGCTCCACCTGGGCTTCAGTTTCCCTCCTCTGATGAAACAGAGCCACTTTTGGCGCAGTGCTGTTGTCTGCAGGCTCCACTTCAGCTTCCTCTGATCTCCTCCTCTGTCTAACTAGGCCTCTCCATCTGGGTATCTTGCTCCCTACAATTATTTGTACATCATTTATTAACATTTGTATATCATCTGTTTGTTAACAGGCACAGTACTTAAAGTCAGTCCTGTTCATAAAAATCATGAAAACAGGATTTTTAGTTTAGTTTAGTTACGTTTCTTATTAAATATTTTATTTTTGCTTCAGGTAGAAATGTTAGCTGAGGTAGCACTAGCTGTTGGGTGAACGATTTAATCTTTCCTTTCTACATATATAATCCATTCTATATATATGAGGTTAACAGGACTTTGCTGGATGCTGCATATGAGCCATGTGTTCCCTCCTGCTCTAAATACTAACTACTTCTAAGTACTTTCTACTAAACTAAGACAAATTCTTTAAATATTTGAACTTACCAGGTGCAAAGTAGGCCTTGTTCCCTTTCTTGGCCAGCATGTGCAGATTCCTCGGTCTGGGCAACCTGCTGGGTTTCGCAACAGCTGGAGGTTCAGGTGTGCAGAGCTCTGGGGAGGGGTCTTCTGGCCTGAAGGGGGAGCAATCCTGCTCAACAGCCATCTTCAAGCCCCGAACCCTGCGGTGGGGCCTTTCCCTTTTCCGGGGCTCATCCGAAGGTGGAAAAGGCTCCATATACGGTGGGTCCACATCAGAGCCAGACAGGCTCTCCACGCTGCTGCACGCTTTTTTCTCTCTTAAGGGTTTCAGCAGAATGTGGCCCAAACCACCTCTTTTCATCTGGGGCTCCAGACAGATGTCATTTGACCTGTGGAACCTCCTGGTGGACTGGTGGTGCAGTGCATTATGGGTTGAGGGGTGATCACGATCCTGGATTGAGCTGCGGATCCGTCTGAGGATGACCTCCTGGGTCTGCTCATATTTGCTGTTCATTTCCCTCAACATACGACCACGACCCTCCAGATACTCCTGCCTCTCTCGCTCCATTCTATCCAGACAGGCGAGATCAGGGATAATGGGGCTCTTCCGAATGGAATCCTGGACAAAAGAACAGGGAACACATGTTCCACTGGTTAGTCTACACACCAGGGTAAGTTAGGATATGTGATGTGATGTGTTATCATGATACTTTAAGACAGTTTCTCGATACACAATATGCACAAAAATTAATACGTTTGAGCAAGTAAACAAGAATCAGTAGAGCCACATTTAATACATATTACTATCACATATAGCAATATACACACTATTCTTGTTCTCTGTTTCTCTGCAGTGCACTGAATCCAGTTAAACTGGACTGATTTTGCTCTCTTTGTAATGAAATATGTAGTTGTTCAGTGTCTATAAGCACTGATGATCCACAATATTCAATAATATAGAGAACCATATTGTAATTTGTCATAATAAAGATATATACTGCCAACCTCTACTGTATAGATTTCATTTTAATTTTATTAAATAATAAGAATAAATGCTTTTATATTTGTTTATAAATGTTTTCTTTATACTTTAATCTCTATGTGGAACCCAGTTTACAGCATTTACTGTAACTTATTTAGAGATGAACAGTTTTTAATTGTACCACATTCATTTGTCACAGATCTGTAGGGCATATAGACCTGAGATCTGATCAGAATATCAATAAAGAACATGCTTTAGATTTAAGAGTAGATTAATAAGTGTGAGTTCTTTTAAATACCGCTGTCGTCCAGCTGTTCTTCTTCTGTGAATCTTCTCTCCTCATCTCTGCAGTCAGTTCTTACAGTTCATAATAATCATCTGAGATAATCGTTCCTCCACAGTCTCATCACATCGAATGATTAGAATGTTAAAAGACGGTCTTTATGTCGGGCAATGTGACGTCATCAATGGGCGTGTCTCTATTATGACATCATTGCCCGGAGAGAGGTCTCTACCAAAACTACTGTCTCTACACTACAACCATGATGACGTCATACATGTATGTGAAGGACTGAGAATCTATTAAAGAGTAAAATGTGTTAAAGAGCTTAAATTAATGTGAAATATTAGAAGAGGAACAACAGGTCAGCTCTCACTGATGCACTGATTCTAAAGACTACAGTGAGAATCTGTCAGTTCATGAAAACTATGATCAGTTTAATCTGATGATTCACTTCATTATAATAAACTAGAACCGAACACGAATCACAGAGAAGAAGAAACATTTGAATGTGAATGTTGTTTATTATGTATTGATCAGTTACATTATTCTGTTCTATAAATGAATGAAGTAATGATTTTAAAGGGCTGTTGAGGTGATTGACAGTGTGAACACAGACAGTTCCTGTTACTTTAAAGTCAATCAGAAATCATAACGCATTTCCTTCAGTACTGTAACATATTTCTGAGTGAAACTCGGGATCAGGGAGGGTCTCTGAACCAGCTGAGACTCACTGGACGATAGGTGGGCGTGGTGGAAGGGGGAGGTGTAACAAGATATGATTGGTTAATATTATTTTCTCCGCCCACTGATGACATCATCAAAACTTGGAAGACGTTACATTTTGATGGAAGATGACAGAAAATAAGAAGTGTGTGTTTCTAATTATGAATCATCATTAATATGATCAGAGACTCAAACTAACAAGGTAAAAACATCAGTTTTGATTTGAGGTTGACTTTAAGCTCAGAGCTCAGACACTTCAGATTAACAGCTTTTACAGTTTGACAGTGTTGATAACTTTGAGTGTTGATTTAGTTTCTCAGTCTGAAGTGAAGTTCATGTCTTGTTCTGCAGTAAAACTGTTCTAACAGACCCTCAGTGGAAGTTCTCTGTAGTTTTTCAGTAAATGGCTTATTTTGATACTTAGCTATAGCTGCCAGCTAACGGTACCAGGTTCAGTCACTATTTGTCGTTTTTCGTTTGTTGATATTGTAAACAGAGCTTAACAGACTTTATCAGATACTAAATCTACACTGAGCTCTTTATTTAAGCTGTGTGAAGTTGAATGGGGTGAGATCTGATCTGATTCCTTCGTTTCTATCAATATTGTTGTTCTAGTTATTTGTATGGGATCATCCTGTCATATACAACACATTTAAACTAACAGCGTTAACAGACTGAAAACATTGATGGGTTTATTTTACTGAAATGAGCTGTAGTTTCTTTGTTCAGGCGTTTTTCTGATCATGTTTGAGACTCTAAATCACAGAAAAGCATTTGGTTCTTTGTTTCAGCAGCAATAAACACCAAAGAGTGACAGCGCCATCTAGCGACCAATGAAATACTGATCTATTTACAAAATCATCCCTTATTGGGATGCCCCAAGAGGGCAGCACAGCTCAGCATAAAACACCCCAGTTTAACAGAAAATACGGTCATAAACAACTTAATACACGTTCTGATATAGGAATACGATGCAGGTCAAAGTATCAGACTTTCACTGCGCTGTTCTTTTAGTCACGATCTGCAGCAACGTATTACTTGAAGTCTTGAACTTCACATGCTCATTTGCGGTCTCCAGAGTATGTTCTGCTGTGGATTAGTAGCTCAGAGATTTCAGAATTGATCTGTGTTTCCGTTTCTACTTCTGTCAATATCAGACGTGACGGCGTGAGATAAATGTAAGAACGTATCCGATACACATTTTAAAATGTAAGGAAAATGTAAAAGAAGTCAAAGGTATAAGGCTGTGTACATGAACGCCTTATTAGGACTACACAGTTTGGTCAAGGACTACAAAGTCCACAGTGCACCATGTTTGGCTCAGACAGGAACCTACAGAGCCAATTTTACTTTTTTTTACACATTTTAGAAGTATATGTTTTTGTAACAGTAGAATCTCTCCTCTTCGTTAAAGGCAGTAAGGGGTCTCAGCCCCGGGGGAGACTGGGTCCAGTTTAGTCCACTATCAACGGTCTCGATGCCGCTCTGTTCCCCAGGTAAGATAACGTTAGACACTTTTAAAAGAACACGGAGTTTAGCTGTAATAATTTGCAAAATGTGCTTAAATTGACACGCAATGGTGGATATTTTGTTTATTTGTATCTCAATATTTCTGTTCAGTGGTTAATTGGTTAGCTAACCTAATAAAGCTAAGCTGAAACTTCAGTAGACCGATTTGCGTTAAGACAGTTTCCGCGTCCCAAACTACACACTTCTGCACTTCACCTACTACACTAATGAGTGCACTTCTAATGAGATATGCGCTATTTTTAAACCCCTATTATTTTTACTCTAAAATACTGCGTACACTGGTGCATTTTGCCCTAACAACGACTTTGGTTTCAGACAAACATACCTAAGCTAACTCCTATGAATAACTATCACACTCTCATTACTACAGGACTGTTACACTACGTAACCTATTAAACCGAACTGAATCATCAAATTGGGAATTAAAGCTCCAGCGCTGCTCTAAAAACAACCACATCACAGACTGTCGGTTTAATCAGGTTTAATCTCGTCATGCTCAGTAAATAAAAATGAGGACATGCTCCGTGAACAACTCAGAAAATATGTAGAAAAAATGTAGAAATCCAGTTTACCTCAATAAATGTAGCTTTAATCAGGAAATACCTTAAACTTTCGCTTGGAAATGTTTAATGAGCAGCACAGCAAAGATATAATCAGACAGTGGAGCTGCTGGACTGTTGAATCTCTCACTGTCTGATCTAACGCTGTTCTATCAGACCCTCAGTGGAAGTTCTCTATAGTTTTTTACTAAGTGGCTCATTTTGATACTTTAGCTGCTCGCTAACGTTAACAGACTAGATTCAGTCATTATTTGGTGTTTGTCGTTCATTTATGTTAAGTAAACAGAACTTAACCTGACTTTATTAGCTAGAATACTTATACTTACTGATATATCAGACTACAGAACAGTTACTAATAAAGTCTTCATTCAGTTAGTAAAGCTATTTATTATTTACATGAAGCACATTTAGAAGAACAAATGAACAAATGATTGTGTGGAAGAGATTTTGCTAAATAAATAGTTAACAATGCTGCTTTTTCTTCATGCAGGTTTAAATAAGTTCAGAGTGTTATTTATCTATAATAAATCTACATTGAGAAACAGTCAGTTCTCTATAAGGACTGAAATAACGTGCTGTATCAAAGTGTCTCCTCAGCTTCTCATGCTTGATTTGGATGCTGTGTTGTTGCTCCACAGATGTAGAACAGAACGTCCATCTCTCTCAGCTTTTCTCCAGGATCCAGAGCTCCTGCATCTTCAGCTCTGAAAGTCCAGTCCACTGAGCTCATGGTGAGTGTTGTGTTGTTTATGTTGGGGGTTTATGGTTTTGGATCTGGCTGTAGGTCTGAGATGATCATCAGCTGCTTAAGCTGTCAGAGGTCTGTGGATCATGAAGAGACAATCTAATGACTGTTTTTTTCCAGTTAGACAATTATAAAATATTGTCATTAAAATGTTTGTAGGTGTAATAACATGATTTAGTCACTGGATGGCAGCAGTGAGTGTGCTTAAGCTCACAGAAGCTCATTGAAAACACTGAGCTCTCATAGTTCAGTTATTTTATAACAGAGATTTCTCTCCTTTTTCTTTTTTCTTTCTCCTCCATTTTTAATTCTTTATTAGCTGGTAAATAAAACACTACACTATATTGCATCCTCACAAAAGTGACAGAAAATTAATTCATTTAATAACTACTGAGTGAATTATGTGATAAACGTTGTAACCATGTGAGTTTAATGTAGATTACAGTTGATAATTAGCTGGCTAAATTATTCTTCATGACTAAAAGGTCTTAATTGTCTTAAACATGTAATATGTAGCTTTATAATCAGCGTATTAAGCCAGCTTTCTTGAGAGACATTTGAAAACTAAATATGCAAATCTGGTGGTACAGTGATGCCAGAACAGCCCCCCTGTAGATCAGTGTTGAACACTAACTTCCATCATTCTCTTTTATCATGAGAGAATTAGAATTGCTTGAATATTGTAGTTTATTAGAAATTAAGTATTTTGTGTTTCTTTGGATTTATAGTAATGTACTGAAACTCAAAGATCCACAATGCATTGCTGAAATGAATCAGGAGCATTAGATACACAGTAGTGGGAGGAGCTTATCTTCCTTCATCGTGTTAATGATTAACTTTTATCTGTTTACAGAAATGTCTTGAAAAGCCTGTTCACTTTTAAGGGTCTCAGTGAAGCTGCTTTAAACTCCCCACACTTATACTAGAGTGAGTAAAGCTGAATCACAGACGAGGTTGATTTCAGTACCATGTGTAGAAGAAGAGACAGATTAAGTTTCTGGACGGTGTGAATCTGTTTCATGTCATGTCGGCTCTACAGGAGAAGAAAAAACAGCAACTGTGCTATAAAAATCTCTGGATGTTCATGATCGCCTGCAGCTAAATGGTCACTGCAGGCACTCCGTGTTTGGACCTGAGGTTGAGAGTGTGAAGTGGGGTAAATGCCATGATTCTAAATCTGTACTGACTGAAGGTGCCTTTATAGTTCTTGTTTCATGACCAGTTACACACAGATACAGTTCTACATCACTCCTGCATTAGTGTATAGCTAATCTTTCAGAGGTCACAGAGTACTGGACAAAATCTTTATTTTTATTTTCCTGTGGCTAAATATTTACATTTTATGGGTAGATTTGTTTCACCCACTGGACATGATGGCTGGTCAACTAACAGAATCTATATAAAATCAGCTTAGTCTGAGTGTTGTTGTCAAGAGAAACAGTACAAATGAAAACTTCACACAGCATGAGTGCTGCACTCTGAGTGAGCATGGCTGTAAATCTTAGCAATTATTCTAATTTAGACTGATAGCTAAATCTGCCTTTGTCGATTCATTCTTGAGATATTCCATATTTCAGTGTGTTACCAATCAAAGGGAGAGATGCCCTGGAAGTGTAAGTATTGTCCTTTTAACTGTGAAAAGGGAGCACAACTATTTAAGCATTATAGATTAAAGCATGCAAGAACAGAACCATTTCCTTGTTTATATGAGGAATGTGTTTGTACTTTCAAATCAATTAATGCGCTAAAAGTACACCTATCCCGCCTTCACTCCAAAACTTTGGATAACCAGCCACGTGTAGATGAATCAGTCACGTTTTGCTGTCTGTCATGTGGGTTCACTGAGTCCTGTTCTGAAACTGATTACTTTACTCACCTGCATACTGTAAAGTAAACCATAAAGTCAGGTTCCCTTTTAAAGACTGTGACTTTGAGACCAGTGCGTACTCTACTTTTAAAGCGCACAAAAATAAAGTACACAAAGGGCATAGCTGGAAGAAGTTTAAGTCAGAAATTATTGGCTGTGTAAGCCATGACAGTGATGCGGTTCAGGTGGAAATGTCACATCTTGAAGATACAGAGAATTTAGAAAAGGTGAGCGAAGAAGCCAGTGAGCAGGATCTTTGTGACTTAGGAAGACAGCTTGAGCACAACATAGCATCTCTTCTGTTAAAGATGCAAGCAGTTTTGCACATGCCAGAGTTCTGTGCAGGAAGTAGTACAACAGCTTTATCAAATACATACAATGTCACAACCACTTCTGCATAACAGAGTGAGAGAAGTAGTGCAGAAATATTATACTGATGTGAATGAAACCGTAGTGAAAGACGTTACCAGCGCTGTGTCAGAAACTAACATGTCATTTTGTGACAAACATGGACCCTTAGGAACTTCTAAAAGGAGAGCAGCCTATGTACGGAGAGAGTTTCCTCTGGTTAGCCCCATAGAATATACTGTGGAAAAGCGTCAGAAACCACTTGCGTATGTCCCCATTCTTCACATGCTCCAGAAGTTGCTTAACAAAACTGATATACTGGACAAAGCCATGTCAGAAAAAAATCATTTCCCACAGGAATACAGGTCGTATGTAGATGGACTGTACTTTAATGAAAACACTTTTTTTTGCTAAGGATGAGTTCTCAATTGCTCTTGGCCTCTACATAGACGACTTTGAAGTTGCTAATCCTCTCGGAACGTCAAAGCTGAAACATAAAATGTGTGCAGTATATTGGGTCATTGCCATCATGCCTGCAAAATACAGGTCAACCCTCAACTCAGTCCAGCTTGCTCTGCTGTGTAATACCTCCACTGTCAAAGAGTGTGGTTATGAAAAAGTGCTTCAGCCACTTATCTATGACCTAAACTTGTTGGAACAAAATGGTGTTTATCTGGAGCAACTAGGTGCATGTGTAAAAGGCACAGTCCTGTATGTTGCTGCTGATAATCTTGGTGCCCACTCTCTTGTAGGATTCTTGGAGAGCTTCACAGTTGACAAATTCTGCAGATTCTGCTTGGTAAGCAAGAGTGACATTCAACAGCACGAGGTACGTTCTGGTTTCTTTAAACTCCGAGACAGAGACTCTCATGAGCAGCAAGTGCAGGAGGTGATAAAGGACCCAGAACTGAGTCAGTCAAAATGGTTTTCCAATAAAAGGACAATTGGAGGAAATGCTAATGAGAATTGGTGCCTCATAAGGCTCCTTCTATTTCTTATTGGCCACTGTGTCCTCGAAGGTGACTGCACATGGGAAATTCTCATGCTTCTTAAAGACGTTATTGAACTGGCTGTGGCACCAAGGCATACTGAAGAGACACTGCATTTCCTGGACTGTAAGATAGCAGAACACAGAGAGCTGCTGCAGTCAACATTTCCAGATTTTAATTTGAAGCCAAAGCATCACTATTTAGAACATTACCCTCAGCTTGTAAGGAGGTTTGGTCCCCTGTCTGAGGTATGGACAATGCGCTTTGAAGGAAAGCATACGTTTTTTAAGAAGGCAATTCGTGATGCTCAAAATTTCAAAAATGTTGCCATGACACTTGCTACCAAACACCAGAAAGCACTCAGTTAATATCTTGACTGTAGCTCATTTTTTAGGCCATCAGTTGAGATTACAAAGGCTACCCCAGCTTTGCTCACTGCTTTCCCTTTGAATGTTCAGCAGGTAATCGCTCAAAACTTTCCAAAGCAAGGGTCAGTTCTTGTTGCATCCTCTGTCTGTGTAGATGGAATCAAGTATCATCCAGGTATGATACTTTCTACTGGCTCATCCTCAGGTCTCAGGATTTGCCCAGATTGAAAAGATTCTTGCGGCAAACTCAGAAATTCAGTTTGTCTGCCACAGAATGACAACATGGTACTGTGAGCACTTGAGATCTTACCAACGTCTCTATAGTGACACCCCCTCCATGTATGTGGTCAAACTGTCAGAGTTGAATGATGTCTTTCCATTATCAGCATACAGGGTACAAGGAGAACTTACGACTTGATGTCTCCATCAATGCTGGTCAGCGTGGAAAGCACACTACAAATGGAGACCCTCCTAACAAAAAAACATCAAGGAGCCAAGGAAGGGGCACGGTACAGATCACCTAGGGTTAGCACACCATAACTTATTACTTAAACAGTGTCTGCTTCAGTATTAGTATAGTCTGTTTTATGGCCAAAGATTAACATTTTTACATACTAAATCTTCTTATTGATCTGTCATTTGTTCATAGACAGATCATAAACGGAAGTTCTGTTACATTTTTAAATGAGCAAAAAAAAAAATTAACAAAATAGTAATAATATTGTATTCTCACTTTACCTCTGTGTGAGATGAGGGTGTAAAAAAGTGTGGCTTTTTGCTGTGGCAGTACAAATGAAAAGAAACAGAATTACTCACTTTTTAAAGAAATAGTCAACTTAAAAATCAAATTTACGTGTTTTTTCTACTTCCTTTTGTACACTATTATTTGACACAGTTACATAGTTTTCAGATAGTACAAAGCAATTCTGAGACTGGGGCTGTTGAGAAAAGTTTGTAAAGTAAAAAAAAAAAAGTAGTGATGTAAGGCAGGTTTGTCCGTAAGTAAAGTAAGTTTCTTTCTTTCCTTCTTTCTTTGTTAGGATGTAACTGACGAGGACTCCTACGGTCAGATTCCTGTGGGACTCCTCTGTGTTGATCAGGAGCATCTTCAGCACAACCCATCCAAAGTGGGGAACATCTTGGAAGGGAGTGTGGTGATGGATGACCTAACCAGCCTGCCTCAGGCCTTCTGCCTGCTTTTCGGCCTGATCTATGCCCTCCCCTTAGACTACCCAAAGGGCATGAAAAACACATTTTACTTTATTCAGCAGGTAATGCTCAACCTGGGTAGTCGTGAGCTGGCACCCAAAATTCAAACCTTAAAAAATCAGCTTGCTGTGTGAAACTGGGTTCAGGACAGTTGCTGTAACATGGACCGAGTGCTTTGTTTATGCTGTTACTCTGTTGCACTGTTTGGCAATGTATGCCTTAAATTTAAAAGTGTAAAAGCTTTTTACTGTTACACTGTTCAAATTAACATTAGAAAAAATACTGAATTCGCTTCAGTCTTTGAGATGGGGGAGTAGAGAAATGTGGCTTTTATTTGTTAACATTGTTACTAATACCTGTTTGTGTTTAATATAATACTCTGAGTTTGTGATTGGTCACACCTCTTATTTAATTGTTTGTTTATTTATTTATTTTTTGGAATGTAGTTTGATTTACTCAGGCGTTGTGATTGGTCATACTTCTGACATTTGAGGTTTAGTTTAGTGTTTTGAGTAAATCAGGACAATGATGTTCCCTTGACCATTATTCTATGTTGTACTCTCATGTTAATACATCTGAACTGCAATAAAACACAAAAACAATTTTATTCTTGTTAATTAATATGTCTAATTTGATATTTTAGTTAAATGAACTTAAACAAAGAAATCATGATAAATCGAAATGGTATTACCTTGGACTTAAGATACTAAGTGGAATTATTGGGCAGTGTAATTGGTTTAACAAAAAGAAAATTACTAAATCAACTTGCCATTTAGGCATTACAGCTTGAAGTTAAGTTGAATTAACTCAAGTTTTCGTAAGACATTACTTAACTTTTTTAAGGCAACCGGTTTCCTCAAATTGTTTAAGTAAATTCAACTTATCTGGGCTTACAGTGCAGGTAGTTTGTTTACAGTTTGAACATCTGTAGATAATCTATTGGGGGCTTTTCAAATAAACTGGAACCTGCTAAGTTAAGTTGTACGCTTTATTTAAATAGCCCACTGTAGATGTTTTGTAGATGCTTGCTTTGCACTTACATTCAACTAAATTGTTTAAAATTACTAACTCTAAACCTAACTGACACTAATTCACTAACTAAACCTGGTCTTAATCCTAACTCTAACTTTATAAACTCAAAACCTTAACCAAACTCTGATCTTGGTCTTAAACCTAACCATGGTCCAACCCTCAGACACTGTTGAGAAGTTTCAGGTAGTTTGTTAACTGTTTGAACATCTGTAGATAATCTATTGGGGCTGTTCACATAAAGTGGAACAGGTTTAGTGTATTTGTGCATTTATTTGTCATGAGGTGAGGAAAGTTAAGGTTAATTTTAATTTGCTTTCTATTTCTGGGTTGTATTTTTTGTAAAAGGAGATCTGGATATTTGTAAAGTGTATTTTGTAGATATTTCCATTTGCAGTGTCTCATCACTCTTTCTGTGTTTTTGCAGGTCTTCCACTGGATCTGTAGTCTCCTTGCTGCTCTTCATAAGAGTGCTGTTAATGCTTATACTATTTATTTAGCTGTAAAAATAGATTTTAGACTCTAAAATGGTGAGAAAGCTGTAGACAACCAAGAATTATTTTAAAAATGAGCCCTTAAAATCTGTGACGCAGTAATCAAATCTTGAGATCCGGTATCGACCAGAGGAGGATGGGTTCCCCTTTTGAGTCTTGGTTCCTCTCAAGGTTTGTTCCTCTTGCTCTGAGGGACTTTTTCTTGCTCATCTGGCGCTCAGACATGGATTTTCTGTGAAGTTGCTTTGTGACAGCACCTGGAATAAATAAATCTTGAATTCAATTAAATTGAAGATTTAAACAAATTCATTCAGGTTGATTTAATGTGAAATGTTCAGTAAAACAGAACAGTGATTAAATTTACAGACTCACTAGATACACGATCCAAAGTTCCTTCTACAGAAATTTCTAAAGCTTCATAAAAATAAACAAATAAGTGAAAACATCAACAAAACAAATGTGATTAGAAGAATCTTGGACGCCTAAAAATACAGTAATTAGTCGACTAGTCCAGGAAACAGGCTGAGCTGGAATACAGAAAATGCTGTAAAAATGTACAGGGTGTCCCAAAAAAATTGACATTATTTGCGATGTGAATATCTGAGTGACATGACCTGGCAAATGAAGTTAAATAAGCTTCATGTTGAACAATACAAGATTTATTTATCAAAATTTGAACAAGAAATTCAGAGGGATGTAGATTTTATAACCGATTTCACAAAGTATGTGCACCGCCTGTGACACGACACGTCAAGTCAGTAGTCCAGCTCCTGCCAAACACGCTGCATGTCTTGCGTGACCGTCTCCAGTTGGTGCATTTTTATTGTATATTTTATTGTATGTATTATTTCTCGAAAATGCACGCTGCATACTCTTGTTTGACTGTGTTTGAGCATATTCTAACACACAACATGCCTTTTCATTTCTAGTGAAATTAAACTTGGTTCGTTTTTACACATTTTGTTAAAATTTGAGATCATTTGAGGGAGAATTGGCTACGTAATTAGACTACAAAATTATGTCAGTTTTTTTGGGACACAAAGCTGTATTTTTATCCCTGTTCACATGTTTATTTACTTCTTAAAAGAGTGTTTCTGGTGTTCATAAGCTTATTAATTATAAAAATGATTTGTTTTCAATAATGGTCATTTGTACACTTAGAGCTGTTTGTCTTTTTTACACAAATTATTATTGTACACAGTTTGTTTACTTGTGTTGTTTATTAGTGGTGTTGTTCTTCACAGTGTGGACTAAAGAGTAAAGAGGGAGATAAACAACTGAACAGCTAATGTAGTTTATCTGTATAGAAATGAAACAGAACATGATAAAGTAACAACATGTCAAATCACTTTAACAGCACAATATTCTCTCATAGTCACTGCACTAAAACTGATGCAGTGAGATCAGCTTTAGCTAATAATGCTAATAAAGCTAACCAGTCCGTGTGGACGGTCATCAAAGTGCCCGTCCGCAGGTCTCACTGTTAACTGCAGTGCTGCTCCATCACACAGACGAATGCAGGTAGAAAGAGAAGGATAAAGAGAGAAATCTGTGCTGAGAGGGTCTGTTAGTGCTTTTTAGACATACAGACAGATTGATTTACCCATCATACTGTTTTATTAGCAGATAGTCATTAGATATTAGTTTAATTAGCAGATAATTAGCTAAATTCCAGTCTCTAAGTTAGCTCTGTCAGTCATCTAACATTCTTTAACAGATATTTTTCTTTATTTTGGTCAATTATGTCTATAATTATTAGGGGTTGGAATAACCAGAAGCCCCTGATTATGATACTGTCATGACATTTATAAGCTAATAAGGAATAAAAATAGAGGAGAAAGAAAAGAGAAAGTTAAAAATCTCTCAACAAGTAACAATATAACTGAACTCTGAGAGCTCAGTGTGTTCAGTGAGATTTTGTGAGCTTCAGCACACTCACTGCTGCCCTCCAGTGACTAAATGATGTTATTAAATTTAATTAAAGGCTAAATTTCCTTCAGGATCAATTAAGTATCTATCTATCTATCTATCTATCTATTACACCTACAATCATTTTAATTACAGCTTAAGACAAAACTCTGTATTAATAAATCATAATTAAACACAAGTGTAATGATCTGTTTTTGGAATAATCTAATGTTTCTGAAACCAACATTCTGTTCTTGAAACATTAATTTTAAATATATTTTCACCTCTGAATATTGTTTAATCACTCCACCTATAAAGTCCCTTAAAGGAGCGTCTGCTGATTTGTTGGGGATCAATGTTAAAGTCAGTGAGTCTCAACTCTGGATCATTATGAGTGTTGATTTATTGGTTATTGATCAGAGCTGTTCACTGAGCTTAAGGATGATGAAATTATCTCAGACTCCAACAGAGTCGCCTTCCTGGAGCTGCTGAACTCCATAACTGACCATAACTGGTCATTTTATTCTTTTGTTCTTTATTTATTTATACATTCTGAAAAATGTGACTTTTTGGAAATGTGAGCTATTTTAATGCAGCACAAACAGTAATAATGAACTAAACAGCTAAACAGAGGATCATCCAGGATCTTCTGAGACAGTGAAACTCATCTCTGCAGGTGTTGGTCAGATGTCAGTCATGGTCTCCAGCAGGTCCAGAATCTCTTCAGAGCAGAAAAGATCCTCTTCAGATGAAACTATGGCATCATAGTGGAGTCAGTTCAAGGTCGATTATGTGGAGGTTCTACTGTGGCCTCTTTATCAGAGGTGGAGTGACCTTCATCAGAAAAGCCCCTCTTCATCTTCCTCTTCCTCTTCTCTCGCTTCTGCAGCTGCTATAGCAGAAACATTTCAACGCGGCTGTTACAACTTCATTTAACTCTAGTTTTAGAACGCTGGACGTCTTATGTACGTTCATGACGTCAGTGAGTGCGAACCGCTTCACTCCTCAATAAGGTAATCGGCTCAGCAACCAGTCATCACTTACTACCAGTAACGCCAACCAATCAGTACTCACTACCAGTAACGTCAACCAATCAGCACTCAGTAGCACTCAGTAACGCTAGCCCTACTGCCCAAAACCTGTTCGCAGCAAAAAAACAAAAATATATGGATGAGTTTTATTTACATTTTTTTTTATTGATACATTCTTCTACTTTGCAACATTAAAGGAATAAATGTTTTCTACATTTAGGACATCAAGTCTGAAAACAGAAAGTGAAAAACAAACCTGAGCCTGACAGAATTATTGTCCAGAGTTTATGGGGAACCTGTATAAACTAGATTTTCTGTAGGTCTGAAATGGTCATTGAAGGTGTATTAACATTATTTGGTCACTGGATGGCAGCAGCGAGATGATGTCAGGTTTTGAGAAGGACTGATAATGTCTTAAGAGAAACTGCAGCTCTGAGGAGAGTGGACATTTATTCTCATGCAGTTATTTATCTCTCTCAGTGTTCAGTACACTGCTGTGAACACACACTGCTGCCCCCCAGTGAGCAAATGAAGACAAATCATCTGTACTGATTCTAAAGTGTGCTAGTTTATATTCTGGTTGATTATTGTTTAAATTAATTTTACATAACATATAAATCATTATTGTAGGTTCAGCTTATCTATTCATGTTTTATGCCACTTGCTAGAATGACCGTCTCAGTATACACACACATGGGAAAATATACTTCAGAAATAAAAGAAATCAGTTGATAAATATTACTGTAAGACAGTATCTGGTTTATTATGACATTCATAAAACTGTTTAATCACAAAACTCCTCTCATTCTTCATTTCTGGAGCTCTTCTCTTCTCTCTGTGAGGATGAACAGCCTGAAAAAATTACATCACAGAATCTATCATACACAAACTCAAGTGTACGTGTCACTGGGACAAAAATGAAAACTTACACAAGTAAACACACTTACTTACAAGACTTACTTGTAGAGTGTCATAATCTGAGGTCATGGTGGCGGGATTCAGAGCTGCGTATGTGTGGTCTGCAGGATCTGGAGTCTTTTAGAGAGATGAGGAGAACAACTTAAGTCTTTATTCAGTAGCAGCTTTATAGGAGTATGTAGACAGAGAAAGAGTGAAATCCTCTCTCAGTACCTGAATATCTGTGTCTCTCTCTGCTCTTCTCTTCCTCCTGATCACACAAATTACATTTAAAACATGGTTGTTAATCCTTATTTTGATTTATACAAAATGAGGACATCCAGGGTAGGCTTGGGCAATGTAATCAGATACTGACAATGATGGATAAGTAACCTGATGGCAGTGTGTAAAAGGTGATAATTGTCGTTTTGGGAAAAGAACTGAGAGAGAATTTATTGTTAACAGCTCAGCTTGTAAATATGTTGGGAAATTGGGGTCCACTTTTAAGACGTGTGTCGGCAATAGTTTTTTTTGTTTATGAGAGAGAGAGAGAGAGAGAGAAGTTTCTTAACGAGCGGCCTGTTAGCTCTCTGGTATGCGCTAATGCTAGCTTTATCGCACGGCTCTTCCCTTCTACTTGCTTTGGAACTTCGGCTTGTGTGACTCGCTGCAGTAAAAAAAAGCTAAAGAAACCAAAGAGATATAATTGATAATCACATTTTTTAAACAGAAAGTATTGTGCATCTTTTTAAGTATTTTTAAATATTATTTTTTTTTAGATATCGCCCAGGCTTAATCCAGCATAAGAGCTTCCATTTGAATGTAAATTTGATGATGTTTTAATATGATGTTTAATAAAAGGTTCAGATATTCAGAGTAAAATCTAAAGAATACAGTCACTCACTTAATGCACAGAATGGCAGTAAGAAGAAAGAGAGCCAGAACAGGAACGACTCCAACAGCTCCCCAAACAGCATGCAGCTTCCACAACTCAGCTGAGCCTTTAAAACACCACACACACACACACACACACACACACACACACACAGTGCAGCACTTAACAATGACTGAAATGTTAAGTGGGTGTGGAGCTGCGCTGTCCAAGCTGGTTATGAGCAGTTAATTAAAAATGCCCAGCAATTTACCCTGTAATTTGAAAATCACCCTATATGATAAAGTACTACAGATAACTGTGTAGATTGGTGCACAGAAAGCTGCCTACTTACACAATGGAGGAGAGATGAGGCTCACATGACCTTCAACGGCACAGCTGTAGCTGACTGTACCACTGACCACAGCCACAGAGCAGAAGGCAGACTTGCAGTGAATCACAGGTTGTCCGTTCTTGTACCAGATGTAAGTGAGGTTGTTAGGCAGAGTGCAGGTGCTGCTACAGTTCAGTTTCTTTCCTCCACTGTCTGTGTCTGACACTGAAACCTTCAGATCTGCAGGAGATTTCAAACATGTTTGCTGTTAATTTCATCAATAGAATATTCTTGCAGTTAATGAAACCTGTTTTACTTTAAGCAGCTCTACCTGTGACAGACAGAGTGACTCCAGGTTGTCCAGTGTATTCACCTCCATCAGTGTAGAATCTGAATCTGTATGTTTGAGCATCACTCTCTCTCAGGTGAGTGATTCTCATACTACAGTCATTCTGGAAGCTCTGTCTGTACTGCACTCGTCCCTGATAATCCTCATCCTCTCTCACATCCACAGGCTCAGCACCAGCCTGCTCTTTAATGAACCACACTGATTTGGTCACTGTGTGTCCTCCAGGGTTATAAGAGCAGGAGAGATCAACTGATGATCCTTTCAGAGCACACACACGTTCAGGAGTGTAAGTCACACCCCAACACTCTTTACCCAAAACACCTGAAACACACACACACACACACACACACACATAAACACATACACACACACACACACACACTTACAGTCAGCAAAAAATTAAAGATAAAGCAGATAAATGCAGGGTACAGGTAGATTCTTTTCATCAAATCCTATGCAAATTTTTAAAGGAAACTATATTCAGAAGTACAGGTTTTTGTTTTCCTATTAGTTTGTTTTAGTTTTAGTTGTATTTAATAGGACGTTGCTCAAGGTAGTCCCACAGATTTTTTATTTTAATCTGGGGATTTTGCGGGCCAGTCCAGATACATGAATGCTCCAGAATGTTCATCATGCCAATCAGTCACATTTGCAGCCCTGTGAACATGAGAATTGTCATCTTGGAATACAGGGATAGGAATGTTATCTTCTTTGGTAAGATGATAAGCAAAACCTGGTTGTCCAGCAGCTCAATGTAGGCACTGTATTTAAATTTACTGTGACTTCAACCAAAGGACCCATTTCCAGGTAATTAAAACACCTCCAGAACATCACAGAACTCCTCCAGCCAGAACCACACCTTGGAGGCTTCCTGAGTTCTACAATAAGCATGATGCCTGGCATCATTTACATTCAGGCAGAAACGAAACTCATCTGACCAGGTAACACATTTCCATTCATGAACAATCCAATTTTTGTGTCTCTTCATCCACTGTAACCAGGCAACTTTGTGAGCAAAAGTGAACAAAGGCCTTTTGCGTGCCACTCTGCTCCAGATGTTCATGGTATGCTGTTCTGTGTGGAGTGTTCTTTCAGAAGTTGGTTGTGAAGAACTTGCTATGACTTCTAGAAGCAATTCTTGCACCTACAATACACCTGCAAAATCAGCTACTTCCTTCACACTATGGCCTTTGGTACACCCAAATGCAACCACTCCTTTTTGACAATCAGTAACATCTGCTTTGCGACCCATGAATCCCGTCGCACACCCCACAGGTATTTATCAGCCGAATATCCCAGTGCATCCGCCATCTGCAGGAACCTGAAGTTACTGCCACCTTAAACATACAAGGTGACAAATTTTTTTCTGTAGCAGGTTTCAACTTTGCACTTGTTACATTAGTAACTATAAAACATCAACTACTGATAGTGCGAGTGGACATTTGCAGACACAGTAGCTAAAGGCACACCAGCATATGGAGTCTGAGTGATCTGAGGTTTAGTGACTGACACTTACACACTGAAGGAGAGCGGTGCCGTTTACCGCTGCTGTCTTCTACCTGACAGGAGTAGCTGCCCTCATCAGATGACCTGGTGGAGTCCAGCACAATAAATGTATCATCTGTATATGCCTTGTATACTTCATTTCTGTACCAGTCATAGTGAGGATTTGCACCAAGGCTGCAGGTGGAGCTACAGATCACTTTCACCTTTCTCTGTCCTGCAGTCTTATGATCCACCTTCACCTGCAACTCTACACACACATCACATCATATACATGAATTCAGTAAATCACATTTTATATGACAGCACAGAGACTGTGTGAGAGAGCATGCTTGATTACCTGTAACAGTCAGATTAACTCCAGATGAAGCTGATATCCAGTCA
This sequence comes from Colossoma macropomum, assembly GCF_904425465.1. NCBI lineage: Eukaryota > Metazoa > Chordata > Actinopteri > Characiformes > Serrasalmidae > Colossoma > Colossoma macropomum. The sequence continues at coordinate 124,814 of NW_023496051.1, forward strand.
CTGCTTGATGGTCTAAATCTGAAGTTATAAACTCCAGAGTCTCTCAGTCTCACATCCCTCACTGTCAGATCACAGTCGTTCTGCTCTGTTCTTACAGAAACTCGTGCTGAGAATTGAGGATCTTTACTCAGGACTCGTTCTTCTCCATCAGAGCTCTGGAGCTGATACCACTCTGTCTCTCTGACTCTGGAGGAATCAGCTGTTGTATATTTACAGGAGATTTTTACTGAAGATCCAGTAAGAGCACAGAGACTCTGAGAGGAGAGAGTTACACTGTGTTGAGCCTGAACTCCTGAAACACACACACACGCACACACACACACACAAACACACACACCCCAGAAGCATAAGTAAGTTGAGAGAGAGAAACTCTTGTGCTCTACCTGACAGAGTGACCACAGTGTGAACTACTGCTGCTGTTGCCATGAGCAACGCAAAGACGTGTGAAGTTGGCTGGTGGTGTGAAAAACGCAGACAAAGTGGCCTCCGGTTGTTTTTTGGCAACAAAAGGATTTGATGTAGTATGAAAACACTGTTCAAGTTTCAAAACGTAACATTTGCTTAGATGCAAAAATATTTATAATGTTTTTGTCACTATTCAGCCAACAACAGTTTAACCCCCCGCCCTATTTACACTGCAGTTATAAGGAGTGTTTTAGCCCAGACTGCTTTTTAAATCATGAACAATACAGGCCAATCAGAACAGAGGTCATTTACATAAGCAGTTTTAAAAGCACAGTAGCAAAAACATCCTGTTTAATACTAAGAGAAAGAAAGCTTAGATCATGGTCATTTAAAAATTAACTACCATTGTTTAGGTACATAAAATCACACAAACACCATAAATGGACCCCAGGGGAGGAAATAAAATACAAGTAAATGTAACATATGTGTCCTTTAAAACAGTGAAGAATTGTTCAGTTTAAAATACATGGACTCTGATAATGAGTATCTCTACTTTATATATCGTCGCTGTCCAAAGAAAACCATGTATCTTCATTGTTCTACATCATGTCGACACACAAGCTGTCCTTTACATTGTGCTAAAATTTCATGATAAAAGGACCGATAGGAAAGGTCTAAAATCACTTGGAATAAAATCTCTCTACATTAACTTATTCAAAGGTATGAGTGTTTTTGCCTTTTCCTGTAAAGTTACTATTTAAGAGATACTTGTTTTTCTTTGGACAGCGACAAACCGTTAAAGAAACCAACCTCAACCTCAGATTTACACAGTTTAGAAAGCTGATAGAGCAGATCTCTAAACACATAAAATGGTGCAATTATTACCTGCTACTGTAACTGTTGTACATTTTATTCTAACACTTATTTGCAATTAGTCTCATCCAGATGTGTTCAGTTCTGGAAGCTTCCTGGTTAAAACACACCTTAAACCAGGCAGTTAACAGTAAACTGTAGAGCTGAACCAGGTGTGCTTGAGCAGGAAAAACCTCTAGAAAATTCAATATCGCTGATTTAACTGGTGCCTGATTTATTAGGAGTTTATAAAATGTACTAACACCATTGCGATGGGTGGGATGTGTCCTACCTAATTTCGGAAACAGCTGCATTTGTCCCACATAAAAATTATATTGTGGGGAAGAAAAATAAATTCTGAAAGTGCGACACTGAGGGCAGCACGTTTTGGAGGAAATCACACAACCCTCCTATTTCAAGCTATGTTTTGTGTTGGTTGGCGCTGGACGTTCTTTTAGCCTTTGTTAAGGTTTGTGTTCAAAAACAGCTTTTGTTTAAAATAACATGCTATGTTTGAATATCCACCAATCACCAGCTTCACTGACTTTCGCCTCGTCGGAGCGTCGGGCTGATAGTGAGGTTAGCTTTCACCAGCTTTGAGCTTGAGGTCAGAAATGATGGCACAACAAAAAGCAACGACGGCTAACTGTAGCTATGAAAACAGCTTGTTACAAGGTGGGTTTGGGTAGCTAACAATGTCAGAACACATTGTGAAACGCCACGTAACCTTAGTTTCTGGCCGCGTCCCAAACTGCATACTGCTTGTTTAGGACGCAGCCTCACTTGCAGCCTCACTTGCAGCCTCACTTACATGCACTTAATAATTCAATAACTGCAGAAATTCAGATTTTATCAGTAATCTGATGAAGGCATTTACATGTTACTTGAGTAATCAGATAATGGGAAAACTCCTGGTCTACATGAGTTAGGCAGTAATCGGATTTCTGCTTTGCAACCAGCCAATAAACTCAGAAAAGGCCATGGCATAGACGCATTCGTTATGCTGCTTTTAAAACATTGAGTGACTTTACCTCAAAATATGAACATACATGTAAAAGATAAAGAATATTTAAATCCTTCATTTTGTCAAGCATGTAGATGACTTCAGCTTCGCTCCAAAAGTGTTTTGCTGCCATCTCACGGGTGCTGTGTCAAACGCTGCTTACTTATTTCTGGTAAGAAAGTGCCGAGAAATCTGATACCTGAGCTAATATCCAGCTCTCTGTATCAGATTTCTTAATCAGATTTCAAGAACCTACTTCAACCTAAGAAATTGGACTATGCTGTTTACATGACCATTTAAATAATTATATAACTGCAGAAATCTCATTATGATCAGAACGTGAAATGCATGAAGTGCTTTCTCAGTGCTTACCTTAATGTAAATTGTTTTGTCAGTTCATTTCAGTATAATGCCACCAAAAAAGGTCAATAAAACCATCATAGGACACAGTACCGAGTTTTTTTTTTTAAAAAGTAGCCTTAAGCTCTATTCAGATGGGATTAATTGGTCATGGTTAGGTGGGGTAATGCCAGTTTACCTCAGGACATCTGTAATGTTTAAAATGTTTAATTTATTAATTTATTTATTTCCTTTACCATAGCCATTTACCTTTCTGTCTTAAGTGAATGCAGTGTGTCATTAGCCTAACTATAGCTTGGAAATTCACAGCAAACAGTCAACTTCACTGCATAAAATCAAACTGTAATTTTTACATGTTCTGAGTTGTACATGTGAGACACCACAGTAATATTACATATTGGCCTGATTTCAGCCTCAGAGAACAATGAGGCTTCCTATTCGCCATCTTCTTCCATTCCACCTTAAATAGTGCAGCAGTTCCATTCTGGTGCTTATAACTGCCACACCATTTAAGGTAGAACAGGAAAATTCAATCAATCTGGTGAATAAGAAGCTGAATTCAGCTTAATCAGAGAACACTTCTTAGAGTGTCTCCATACTGCTCAATGCTATTTTCTCATATCAATAAACCGAAATTATATTATATGCTTAGTGTCTCATGAGCCTCTTGAGTCCCTTCAGAATTGTTTTCTAGCAGCTATTCAGCTCTCTGACTTCAGTGGCAGATTCATAATAGCAAATAATGTGTCCCCCTCAAAGTCAAACTCACCTCTACGCCCTTGACTAAAACTAAAAAGACTCTCATTAAAACTGCAGGAAATGCTGAAGGGCTTTTCTAACTTGTACACTTTCCAGTTTACACAGATGCATATAAATATGTAAAAGTTTACCTGTCAGTAATATGAGGATCACTGCTGCTGTGATGTTTCCTGATGTTCTGGAAAACATGACAGCTTCACCCTTCAAACACTGCTGATTCTTGAAGGTCTAGAAAATAACAAATAACATCATTTGACTGATGAAGTATCAAAGAATTTAATCTGATCAGGTCACTCGTATAGGTGGTGAGTGAACTGATCACTCTGCTCACTCATACTTGCCCTACACTTTATTACGATTGAGCAAGCAGAGAAAAGGAAAGAGCATTCGTGAATTTTGCACTCTTTCATCTCTCCTCCCCCCTTTAGCTACAGCCACTTCCTTCCTGGGTCTTTATTCACGACCACAAGAAGGGGGCTGTCCTGTCCACCCATAGAGAGTGATGCCAAATATACTGTCTCACCACAGCTGGCTGTAGCATCACTGATCTTCCTTTTATCTTCTTTCTAACAGTTTAACTAGTTTATCTTAGAGTTAGAAGTTTAAGATGCCCTGGGTCAGGCTTGACCTCTCCTGCGTGCTGCATGATCTTTTACACCATTATCATATTATATTATATTATATTATATTATACAGTGTGTTTGTATTTCGGGTCTCTGTCCATCAAGTTAAAGGCCTTGAGCTCTGGTCAGTCGGGTATGAGGTTGGTCAAACTGACTGGTAATGGACTTCTAGTGTTTTACTTCCCTAAGAGTCTGAGCTGGAAATTTAAGGTAATCTTTGCTCATAATGGTTTCCCAGAGCCTTTAGTCATAAACATCACCCCACAGTTTTCTCCCTCAGTGTGAAGCTGTGATTAAGGGTAAAGACTCTGTGTGCAACCAGTGGGATCAGGATCTTCACTGCTCTCACTGTGCACTCTGCTCCTATGGGTTTATGTCTGCTACTGATGGCCTTGATGTAACTATGACCTTATGGGCCAAAAATGTAATAGGCTCCACATTCACAGGTTACCTTTAATTAATCAAAGCGACAAAATTATGAGTTGTTTACTTGCTGTTGTAATGTCTCAAACATGTTGACGCTTTACAGGCACAGAACTCCACCCGCTAGCATCTAACATAAAAATATGATACTTAATATTTTAAAATGATAAATAGGATTTAATTGAAAAGAGTTATAATGGATGAGCTGCAATATGAATAAGAAGGAGATCACATCAAGCATCAGGGCTGTCTGTGCAGTGCTGATGGAGTAACTGGTGCAGTATGGTTTTTATATGGGTGTATAATTGTATCTGTATTTATATGATGAGTTTGGGCCTCCAGCACTAAGGACTCTAGCGAAGCTGTTCCTGCCTCATAACCAGTGATTCAGCGGATCAGTGTAATATTATAAATACAAAGACACACATACATAATAAACAACTCTATTGATGCAATTTAATTCTTTCATAATGAGAACATAATGGGAGTTAGTATTTTACATAGATCTTCAAGGGTCTGTTTGTGTTCATCACAGTACAACCTCACTTCACATCCTCTTGATTCTGTAAATGGTTGACTTAGTGGCTGTAGCAGCATGAACTAGATTGTTTTTGCTTGATTTTTTTCATGGAAATCCCTGATGTGACCTGATAGGCTGTAGATGAGTTAGTGTGGTATGACCTAAAAATAAACTTAAAGGGTAATTCTACAATATTGTTAATATTTTTGTGATGTAAACAAAGTCATTTAGAGCGCTTTGATGTAAAATGGCATGCTGAAGAAAAACCTACCTCTTTACAGTGGTGGTGATGGGAACCAGGAGTTCTTATGTCTACAACTACTGAAAAAAACTAAAAAATTAAGTAACCCCTTTTTAGTAGGTCAACTTTAAATGAAGCAATTTGTAAATGAAATGGTTTTGTGGACAGTTTTGCATGTTTAGTTTACAAATGCCTTTGATTAGAAAGCTGCTACAAACATCTCACATCCTTAAGACTTGTGATGCATCATCAATCTTGTTTAGTTTACTTATCAAAATTTCAATGTCAGTAATTTTTCATTCTTTACCAGACACTTTTCTTCATTTTGATCAAGATTAATTATGTCTATACACTGACTGTCTACTTCAATCAGTGTATAGACATAATTAGTACACATCATTTTCCATTTTATCAGCTCCACCAGCTAGTTCCTCTCTGTAGTTCTACAATTACAGTCTGTAGTCCATCTGTTGCTCTACATACTTTGTTAGCCGACTTTTACCCTGTTCTTCAATGGTTAGGACCACCACAGGACCCACAATAGAGCAGGTTTTATTTGGGGGGGGATCATTCTCAGCACTGCAGTGAACCTGACATGGTGGTGGTGTGTTTGTGTGTGTTGTGATGGTTCGAGTGGATCAGAGACAGCAGTGCTGTGTTTTTAGACACTTTGCCACTCACAGTCCACTCTATTACACCTACCTAGTTGATCCACCTCGTCATCTGTAACTGCACAGTTTGTGTTGGTCATCCTCTGGTCCTGCATCAGCGGTCACAGGACACTGTTGGTGGACTATTCTCAGTTTACACACTGTGTAGATAAAAGGAGGTGTACTTAATAAGGTCAGTGTATATAAAGAAAGGAAAGAAAAGAAAAGAAAATCTCACTGCAGAAAAAGGAGAGTAACATCCCAACAAGTAATAAAGTAACTAAACTATGAGAGCTCAGTGTGTTCAGTTTCTGTGAGCTTAAGCACACACACTGCTGCCATCCAGTGTCCAAATGATGTCATTACACCTACAATCATTCTAATGACATTGATGTTTTATATTTGTCTAACTGGAAAAAACAGTCATTAGATTCTCTCTTCATGATCCACAGACCTCTGACATCTTAAGCAGCTGATGATTATCTCAGACCTACAGCCACATCCAAAACCATAAACCCCCAACATAAACAACACAACACTCACCATGAGTTCAGTGGACTGGACTTTCAGAGCTGAAGATGCAGGAGCTCTGGATCCTGGAGAAAAGCTGAGAGAGATGGACGTTCTGTTCTACATCTGTGGAGCAACAACAGAGCATTTAAATCAAGCAGGAGAAGCTGAGGAGACACTTTAATACAGCATGTTATTTCAGTCCTGATAGAGAACTGACTGTTTCTCAATGTTGATTTATTATAGATAAATAACACTCTGAACTTATTTAAACCTGCATGAAGAAAAAGCAGCTTTGTTAACTATTTATTTAGCAAAATCTCTTCCACACAATCATTTGTTCATTTGTTCTTCTAAATGTGCTTCATGTAAATAATAAATAGCTTTACTAACTGAATGAAGACTTTATTAGTAACTGTTCTGTATTCTGATATATCAGTAAGTATAAGTATTCTAATAAAGTCAGGTTAAGTTCTGTTTACTTAACATAAATGAACGACAAACACAGAATAATGACTGAATCTAGTTTGCTAACGTTAGCGAACAGCTAAAGTATCAAAATATTAATGAAACACTCCAGAGAACTTCCACTGAGGGTCTGATAGAACCGTTTACTGCAGAACAAGACATGAACTCCACTTCAGAACTGCTAATCAACATTTAGAGTTATTAACAGTGTCAGTCTTTGGAGAAGCTCACTGTGGAGTAATAAAACCTTCCTGCACAAACAGGCTGTCAATCACCTCATCAGCAATGCCTTATAATAATAACAATAATAATAACAATAAAACGGATCTGCATAATATTAATAACATTCTAACTCAACATATAATAAATAAACAACATTTATATTTAAAATATATCTTTTTTACTGTAAGGTCTGCTGTCAGTGTCTAATTTGATTTCAGTGTTAATTAACAGGATATGTAGACGTTGTGATTCAGAGTAAAAACATAATTTGTGATCAATGGTTGAATTATGAATTATACATTCTGTATGTTTTGGCTACATAAAGCCAAATAAAAACATTCTGTAACCCACGTTTACATTAATCTTTAAAGCAGCAGGTTTTCATGCCTAATTAGGAGGTTTTAGCGACTGAAGCTCCAGCTGAGCTAATGCTAAAGCTAATGCTGGAGCTAGTCAGAGCACTGTTGGATGCTGAGGAGAACTCGGCGTCTTTTACACATTACATTAATATTGATGTTTATACAGAATATTTTAATCACAAATGTGAGGCTGTACAGTCCTGTTTAATCTGACTGACCTGTCAAACTGTCAGCAGCCAAATTAAGAAAAGCTAACTAGCTTAGCTAACTGATCTCAACCTTTGTACATCTGTAATGTTCTTTATCATTGGTCAATATATCAAATGATTTTTATCAAGTACAGTTACTTGATAAACTAGTCTGTTACTAGTTCTGACACTGAGCTGTGAGTTTGCTCTTCCACAGAGTTTAATCCAGAACTTTTTCAGTTTTAGGAATGAAATAAAAACAGCAGCAGCTCCAGATGATCAGGACAACGTGTGTCAGACATTATAGGTGTCGTGTACTAAGAACAAAACTAATAAAAGAAAAAGGGGTTTGTTGTGAAGAAAATATAACCAGTAGACTCTGTAAAAGCTCTTAACCTTTATTTCCAGATCAGAAATCTGATTTGTTCAGCTCTCTCATTCTCTCTCTCAGCCTCTTTATCTTTCTACCGCCAGAAAGAACAAATAGACCCTCCTTTACCGACACAATAGCGCCCCCTTCTGATTTTTCTTACAACGACTCCTTCAGGTCAAATTCACTTCTTCTTAATATTTAACTATAATACACCACTGAACGATTCTCAGTCACTCATTTACACCATTTCTTAGGTTAATAATTCAGATTTTTTCCTGAGGAGTTCTTCCTTCACCTGAGGAAGGAAAGTTTAGAGATGACTGTGATTGGCTGAAAGGCGTCAATCATGACTTGGTAAAGTCAACTGGGAAAAGACGCTGCACTGTATATGCAGCTCATGTTCCACAGACAATGTAGATAAAACATTTAATTTTTGTTAAAGTAGTATAACATTTTTTTCTCATTTAAATTCTCAGTCACTTCTTTACATCCATGTATGACATCATCATGGTTATTTTCATAGTGTTAAGGTGACGTCACGCAGTCGTGCTGCCACCATTTTGTAAAAGCATGTGTTCTGTCCCCTGACTCCCCTGTCACACTGTTTTATATTTATGCAGTATATATACTGACATTACTGTAAATAAATAAAGGCAACTTCAAGCTCATTCGTCAGCATAGTGGCAGTTTGTTATGAGATAATAAAGCCATAACTGACCCTATTAGGCAGCTGGGATTACTGAGTTTAAAGCTTTTAAAGCTTCTGCTGCGTCCCAAACTGCACACAAGCTCACTAAATAGTGTGTAAAAACAGTGCAGCCCCTTTAAAAGTGCACTCATTAGTGTAGTAGGTGAAGTTCAGCAGTGTGTTTGAGATGCAGCGTTAGATCAGATAATGAGAGATTCAACAGTCCAGCAGCTCCAGTGTCTGATTATATCTTTGCTGCTCATTAAACATTTCCAAGCTAAAGTTTAAGGTATTTCCTGATTAAAGCTACATTTATTAAGGTAAACTGGATTTTTACATTTTTTCTGAGTTGTTCACGGAGCATGTCCTCATTTTTTACTGAGTATTACAAGATTAAACCCGATTAAACTGACAGTCTGTGATAATGTGGTTGTTTTTAGAGCAGCGCTGGAGCTTTAATTCCCAATTTGATGATTTGGTTTGGTTTTAACAGCCTATGTAGTATAACAGCCCAAAATGCACCAGTGTACACAGTATTTAAAGGTAAAAAATAAAGAATATTTATTTTATAAAGGCTGGAAAACAAGTGGCTAACCGTTCAGTTACGACTGGGGGAGTCCAAAGGCTGGTCGACATTAACGCTAGCTAGCCGGCTAACTTTGAATCGGCTATGCTGGCTAAATAATCAGTTGCCCGTCCCAAACCTATTTATTTATTTAGCTAGCGCACTAAATAGTGTGCAAAATTGGCACATATATCATTTGAAGTGCACTCATTAGTGTAGTAGGTGAAGTGTAGAAGTGTTCTTTCATTCATCTCACGCCGTCAGGTCTGATATTGATAGAAGTGGAAACGGAAGCACACAGATCAATTCTGGCATCTCTGAGCTGCTAATCCACAGCAAAACATGCTCCTCAGACATTGGGAGGCGCTAATGTGTTCAAGTACTGCGTTTCTGCAGCGCAGTCAAAGTCTGATACTTTGACATGCGTCTTATTCCTATAACAGAACGCTGATCTGCAACGTTTATCAGGTGCTGCAGCTGCGCTGTTTTATGCTGAGCTGTGCTGCCCTCTTGTGGCCGTTCTGAGCTAAATGTCTGAGGTGGACAGAGCTGGTGTGGTCAATTCTCCAGCTCTTCTGCAGCGGATCAATCATGATCTTTTGTCATTTTAATCAATAATTTAACCAGAATTTCCTTCATTACCTCACAGCAGTTTTCATTAGCAGTGCGCTATCGTTTCTGTGGACATATTTTAAACTCCATCCATATTCAGCTCGTCAATCTTCAGATCTTCATCATCCTAAATTTCTCACTTGTAGAGATTTAGGGGCACTAAAATATGGAATAGACTTTTCCATTTGGCAAAGAAAAATCGTTTTTCTATTGTATTATTAGCTTCATTTATTGTGGTGTTTATTAGTACTACTGCTCAGGAGTTAATATGGTATAAAAATCTTTATCATTTCATAAACCTATATATTTATATCTCATATATGCATGGATGCTCTTGTGCACATACACAACACACATATATGCTTACACATTTAAATGTTTTATTTAATGCGTTATGTCAAAGGTAATATTTAACTTAACCGAGGTTTGTTTTATGTCATTATTATGTTGTATATTATTTTGTATTTTTATTATATTGTGTAATTATATTGTTATTTAGGTAGAGGCTTCATTTAAGCCTATTAGGTTCTTAAGCCTCTCCCTGCACTGCATGTTATCTTAGTCTATTTGTGTGTATTTTAACATTTTAAAAATATACTAAACTAAACTAAACTTGAAGCTCAGGATACAGAAAAGATGTCGCTGTAAAAGTGAAACAAACACACATTTAAGAAATATCAGTTAATAAAAGTTGCATTTTTTACTAAAAACCTCAACAGACTGTCAAAATTATAAAGCAAACGTCCACATAAAGGTGTCCATCAAAGGTATTTACAGACAAAAAGACGTAATAAAAAATCTGCTTGGAAAAAATTCATAATTAAAATAAATGCAAACAATTATTAATAAATGCAGTAAAAAATAACAAGAGGTTCATATCTGGAATATAATTATTATAGTAGTAAAAAGTCTGGACTGCAGTTTTTACCCTGTGTTCTGTGGGGGGAGAGGCAGTGAACCCGCCTGTGAAGAAGGAATCTGTCCTGAATAAACACTTTATTTTAAGCCGGTTTGGGTTCCTGTGGTTTTATTAAATAAACACTGTTTTACTGACCTTCATTTTGCAGACAGAAATGGACTAATCAGTCTTACCTGCTTCATTATCTCGCGTTCAGCCAATAAGGGATGGTTTTGTAAATAGATCAGTATTTCATTGGTCGCTAGATGGCGCTGTCACTCTTTTGTGTTTATTGCTGCTGGAACAAAGAACCAAATGCTTTTCTGTGATTTAGAGTCTCAAACATGATCAGAAAAACAAATAGTGACTGAACCTGGTACCGTTAGCTGGCAGCTATAGCTAAGTATCAAAATAAGCCATTTACTGAAAAACTACAGAGAACTTCCACTGAGGGTCTGTTAGAACAGTTTTACTGCCGAACAAGACATGAACTTCACTTCAGACTGAGAAACTAAATCAACACTCAAAGTTATCAACACTGTCAAACTGTAAAAGCTGTTAATCTGAAGTGTCTGAGCTCTGAACTTAAAGTCAACCTCAAATCAAAACTGATGTTTTTACCTTGTTAGTTTGAGTCTCTGATCTTATTAATGATGATTCATAATTAGAAACACACAGTTCTTATTTTCTGTCATCTTCCACCAAAATATAATAACTTGCCTCTGAAATGTCTTCTGAGTTTTGATGATGTCATCAGTGGGCGGGGAAAATAATATTAACCAATCATATCGTGTTTCAGCTCCCCCTCCCACCACGCCCACCTATCATCCAGTGAGTCTCAGCTGGTTCAGAGACCCTCCCTGATCCCGAGTTTCACTCAGAAATATGTTACAGTACTGAAGGAAATGCGTTATGATTTCTGATTGACTTTAAAGTAACAGGAACTGTCTGTGTTCACACTGTCAATCACCTCAACAGCCCTTTAAAATCATTACTTCATTCATTTATAGAACAGAATAATGTAACTGATCAATAAATAATAAACAACATTCACATTCAAATGTTTCTTCTTCTCTGTGATTCGTGTTCAGTTCTAGTTTATTATAATGAAGTGAATCATCAGATTAAACTGATCATAGTTTTCATGAACTGACAGATTCTCACTGTAGTCTTTAGAATCAGTGCATCAGTGAGAGCTGATCTGTTGTTCCTCTTCTAATATTTCACATTAATTTAAGCTCTTTAACACATTTTACTCTTTAATAGATTCTCAGTCTTCACATCCATGTATGACGTCATCATGGTTGTAGTGTAGAGACAGTAGTTTTGGTAGAGGACCTCTCTCCGGGCGATGATGCAATAATAGAGACACGCCCACTGGTGACGTCACATTGCCCAACATAAAGACCGTCTTTTAACATTCTAATCATTCGATGTGATGAGATTGTGGAGGAACGATTATCTCAGATGATTATTATGAACTGTAAGAACTGACTGCAGAGATGAGGAGAGAAGATTCACAGAAGAAGAACAGCTGGACGACAGCGGTATTTAAAAGAACTTACACTTATTAATCTACTCTTAAATCTAAAGCATGTTCTTTATTGATATTCTGATCAGATCTCAGGTCTATATGACTACAGATCTGTGACGAATGAATCTCTAGATAAGTTACAGTAAGTGCTGTAAACTAGGTTCTACACAGAGAGCAAAACATTGAGAAACAAATTTAAAAAACATTTATTCTGATTATTTAATAACATTAAAATGAAGTCTATACAGTAGAGGTTGGCAGTATATATATATATATGGTTATTATGATAAATTACAATATGGGTCTCTGAGAACATTGTGGATCATCAATGCTTATAGACACTAAACAACTGCATATTTCATTACAAAGAGAGCAAAATCAGTCCATCTTAACTGGATTTAGTGCAGTGCAGTGAAACAGAGTACAAAAATAATTGTGTTTATAGTTTTTATACACTGTTAGAAATAAAGATACTATGCAGGTACATGATTCATTCATACCAAGAATGTAAGGAGACCCTCAAAGGTACAACAGCGGTTGTAAGTCCAATTGTGTGCCTTAAATAAGTTTTTCCCCGGGGAAAATTAGATATTAGTATCTTTTTATAAACAAATGTTTTAAAACAGAGCCATTAAATAAAAAGCCTGGAGACGAGACGGGGTGTGTGGAGTCAATACAAGTTAGAAAATATAATTTCAATGGATTATGGTACAATTATCTTCCCTGACTAAAGGTACTGAGATGTACCCCTGAGGTTACCACCACAGTGACAAGAGGGGAACTGCCCCAGTGACAGTGTCATACCTTTTTTCTGAGAGTGTAGTATGTTTTAAATGTGGCTCTACTGGTTCTTGTCTGCCTTTTCAGACATATTAAACCAAACAATTTTATCATATTGTGTATCGAGAGAATGTTTTAAAGTATCATATCATATTTTTGCCATATTGTCCACCCTTACTTTGTAGATCCTAATTTACCCTGGTGTGTAGCCTAATCAGTAGAACATGTACTCTCGGTTCTGTTTTCCAGGATTCCATGAGGAAAAGCCCCATTATCCCTGACCTCACCCATTTGGAGAGAATGGAGCGAGAGAGGCAGGAGTATCTGGAGGGTCGTGGTCGTATGTTGAGGGAAATGAACAGCAAATATGAGCAGACCCAGGAGGTCATCCTCAGACGGATCCGCAGCTCAATCCAGGATCATGATCACCCCAAAACCCATAATGCACTGCACCACCAGTCCACCAGGAGGCTCCACAGACCAAATGACAATAACTGCATGGAGCCCCGAAGGAAAATGGATGGTTTGAGCAACAGTCTTTTGAAACCCTCGAGAGTCAAAAAGGCGTGCAGCAGCATGAACAGCCTGTCTGGCTCTGATGTGAACCCACTCTACATGGAGCCTTTTCCACCATCGGATGAACCCTGGAAAAGGCAGAGGCCACGCCACAGGACTGTGGGCTTGAAGATGGCTGTTGAGCAGGAGTGCTCCCCCTTCAGGCCAGAAGACCCCTCTTCAGAGCTCTACGCAGACGCAGAAGACATGCAGGACCACCTGCGTAACCAGGCTGAGCTTACAGCTGGGATTGCAAGGTCAATGGGCCGCATTGTGCGCTCCACTGAGGTGGAGAACCACACACCCATGGAAGTGTATCCACCTGTTGACTCCTGCACACCTGAAGAGCTCCGTGCACTTCCCTTTCTCCACACACCTGTCCCTCCACCTGCTGCTGCCAAACCCAGCAGACTGTCCAGACTGAAGAGCCTGCTCATGGGGGCCAAGGATGGGAACAAGGCCAACTACACACCAGGTGAGTTCCAGTATTGAAAGAATTAGTTTTGGAGTATTTAGAGCAGAACTGAACACCACAGAGTTCATATGCAGCATCAAAACAAACAAACTTTCTCTTATAGAATAACTTTCTATTTGCAAATTCATGTATTAATTAAGCTTAATCACTGTTAAGGATCCTTATTCCTTTTTAAGGAAAACTAAACTTAGGCCTAATCCTAAATCCGCCGTCAACTATCACCAGATAGTTTGTTAACAATTAAAGCATCTTTAAATCATCTATAGGGGACTTTCAGAGTGACCAAATTCTGTTTTTACACTTTTTGTGAAGAGGAAAGAGAATATTTTAGTTACTGTAACCACAAATATAAACTGTGTACTTGTAGGCAGCAAAATACTCAGATTGAGAGGCCTAGTTAGGCAGAGGAGGAGTCCAGGAGAAGGTCATGTGGAGCCTGTAGAGAGCAGGAATGTCCCAGAAGTGGCTGGATTTAACCAGGAGAGGAGAACAGAAGCCCAGTTGGGTCCTACTGGCAAAAAACCTGCTGCAATTCGACAGAATGGGAGAGGAGATTCACACCTCAAGCCTGTAGAAAGCAGAGCTGCTCCAAAGGCTGTTGAAGTTAGTCAGGAAAGAGCAGAGACACTGGAGACTCCAGCCCTGAACAGTGAACAGCCTCTGAAAAGTCCTGAACTGGCTCTCAGACAGACGTTTAAACTGCTGCAGGATGAGGAATGGTATGACTTTAGTGAACAAGAGTAGAAACACCAAACTTACAGTGTGCAGACAGAATGAAGATCAGATTCTAATGGAGCAGTGATGTGTTTTAGGATAGTGTTCAGACTAGAGTTATAATAACTGATGATACCAGAGATTATACAGTTTAAATACTGTAGATTATACACACAAAATTAACCATCTCTACTGAAAATGTCCATTATCCACAGCTAGTGCTGCTCCTGTGTTAAATGTTTAACATACTGGCTGAATCAGTCTTTATCATGTTTACTGTGATGTTCATCTCATTCTAATATCTCTCTTTTGAAACAGGGAGAGGAAGATAGAGGGGCTGAAACTGGTGCGTGCTCTGGCAGAGCACCACGCTGAAGTCCTGCTGCCTGAGCTCCACGATATCTGCCTGACCGTCATCCAGGAGGTGAGACACACACTTCATACACACTCTGTACAAAACCTTCTGTAGTGATAACTGAGTGCTCTGTAAAAAGACTCCAAACAGCAGCTTTACATTTTCCATCTGTACTGAAAAGATTCAGTTTGTAAACAAAATCCTGAGAAAGATTTCTTTCTTCATAGAGTTTTCATTTCATTACACACAGTCATAGTCACTCATGTTCTAAGACAAAAGTCAGTGACTGAACTACAGACAGAGACTCACTGTGCTTCTTTTGTGTTCACTGTCTCAGGTGAAGAACCTGCGCTCCATGGTGTCTCGCGCTGCCATGACCACTCTGGCCCACCTGTATGTCCACCTGCAGAGGAAAATGGACCAGGAGGTGGAAGGCACTGCCTGTGTCCTGCTGCACAAGGCCGGGGAGTCCAGCCAGTTCATCAGAGAGGATGTGGAGGTGGCCCTCAGCATGATGGTGCAGAACTGCTCACCTGGCCGGGTCCTGCACGCTCTACTGACTGGTGGATTCAGGTAAACATCACATTACACATTTATTATTAGGATTAAACTGTAAACAAAAATAAACAGAACTGTCAAAGACAACTTTAGTAAAAGACATGCAGTCAGTGTAAATATTACAGCAGACAGTTGTCAGGTAGCTGTACAAATGGGAACCAAACTACTAGCGTTGCATTTACTATTATATAGTACATTAAATTTGTGTTACCTAAAGTTTTTCCAAAGCACCACTAAAACTGTTTTCTCAGCTGCACTGATGCATCACTGAGACTATTCATACTCTGATTTTCATTAATTGTTGGTCAACATCTTCATAAAATGTGAGTCTAGATTTCTCCTGTATGTAAACTCTGGCTGTGTCTCTCACTGTGTGTTCACTCTTCACTCTCCAGCCACCGAAACGCCGCTGTGAGAAGATGCACTGCGCAGCATCTGGAGAAGCTTGCGTGTTTGCTGGGAGCTTCACGTCTGCTGAACGGCAAAAAGGACTTCACCTGCAAGTTCCTGACCGCCATCAGCAAACTGGCCCTGGACTCTGCACAGGAAGTGAGGTATGCAGCTCTCCTGCTTTTTACGGCCCCCGGGTCAGTACTGTCCCCCATGAACATGTTTCATTATCCACCAGCACTGAAAACCATTTTTATCATTCTTCCTCCACAGACTCCATGCACGTAATGCTCTGAGATTTCTGGGCAGCCATAAAGACTGTATGAAGATGGTGGAGAAATTTGTGGCACCAAGAGACAAAACATCTATTAAAGACATCATCACAAAGAGCAGGTAAGAACAAGAACAAGGAAGTGACCCATAAATAAATGAGCAGAACAGTCTATGATATTAATATGAAGTTATATTGTTATTAATGAGATTGTGTCTCCTTTTAACTGTACAGATAAAAATCTCCAGAGACTCCAGAAATGACCTCACACTGGAAGAAAGGCGGCGTATTCCAGCAAAACAGCAAAATAAAAATAATAAAGAAAATAACTGAATAAGTCAGTGTCTCTCTTGTAAGTAGAAATTAGTAGAAAGTAGTGCTGGCTGAGCAATGATAGCTTTACAGTTCACTCCTCATAAACAGAAACTGTTCTCTGTCTGGTTTGGAAATCAGGTCTAAGAAGTTCCAACCTACATATTAAACAGTTCAGTGAAAAATGTACACAGTTTTTCTTCAGAGGTGTTGAAGTAAAGCAGTTCTCTCTCCTCTCTCTTAGAAAAGCTGCAGGTCTCAAATACACAGACTGTAGGTTTGCTCAGTCTCGAGCAGAGAGAGTGTGATTTTGCTCTGTAGCTGCTTCTTTCTCTCTCTCTTCTTGTCTGTGTTTAGCAACATTTAGCAACTCAGATTTACAGGAAATTGAGGCTCAATGAGAAACAGTTAAGTTTTTATTTGAACTGCCAAAATCTTCTCACCTGAATGACCATCAGTTGTGACCCCTTCTCGTCCCGAACTCTTCATATGTTGAAGCTGGAGCAGAACCCCTCAGCATTAGAATACAGACAACTGATTTCTTTTAAAGTGAAGCTGAAAGGTTTTAACTTTTTAAGGAGTTTAATTTTTCAATAAAGAACTTTATTTATTGATTTCCTTCATTTTCATGTCAGAGTTTTAGTCTATAGTTCATAGGCGGAGACTTATTTTAGCCACACCCCTGCATTTTAGAGCAGGAAGTGAGACTGCATCCCTGTCCCTTCATGGCCACATGAGCAATTAGATCCCATTGTTTTGAATTAAATGTTTCACAAATCTGAAAATCTGTTTGTAACCATAAGAACTGCCATTACTGAAACACAGTTCTGCAATTAAGAAAACGTTTTTGTGTTTCAGTGAAAAATATTGTGATTTTATGTGCATAACTGTTCAAAGCTATGTTTGCTGGTCATGTAATGGCTGGTGTTTTTGAGTTTTGCTCAGAATCAGCTAAAACTGTCACCACCAAAACAGTTCGTGCAGAAACGTTTGGTCTGAATTCCAGGTCAGTTAAAAGTCAGAAATATGTTTTCAATTCTGACATTGAACCAGTTCAGTAGAATAAACCATATAGACTCCAATTTAAAGATGGTTGAACCCAAATAAACAAACAGAAAACATTTCATTTAGTGTTCAAAGCTTCAGCACTTAAAACACAATTTAATACATTTATACACTCTGAATAAATTTCACAGAGTCTGAATAAATGAATCTGTTTCTGGGTCTCACTGTGGAGACTCTAATGGAGACTCTAGTGGCAGAGAAGTTTACATCACTACCAAAGAAGAAACCTAAATCAGTGTTTTTAAACATAGATATGTTGTTAATAATACTTACAAATGAATATTATTTTATTTAAATGTTTTGAGTTTTATATTAAAGTTCATTAACTCAGTTGTCTAATCAGAATGGTCTAACTGACCACATTGAGCTCTATTACAATTAGTCTCCTTTAGTTATTTATATTGAAAGACGCTTTTTTGTTTATTTATGTGTTTGTTTGTTTTATAAGTTTTAGATGTTGAAGCAGTGCCTGTGGCAGACACGCCACTGTCCCACTCTGAGAGAGGAGGAGCAGCCTGATGGACAGCTCGGCGTCACTGAGGGCTTCAGCTCACCGACGCTGAGAAGCTTCGCTCCTCTCATTGAAGTGGACATCAGTGAAGAGTCCGTCCATAAACATCCTCAGAGGTCACGACAGTGAAGAGCGTGGAATATTTTACTATTTATCATCATTGCTCTTATTGTTATGATCAGGGATGGCGGAGTAACTAAGTAGCGCTACTTTTTGTACAAATTTTTGTAGCTAGTAGCTGTAGCCGCTACAGTCTTATGAAATGTAGCTAATAGCTGTAGCACCTACAATTTTTTCTGTAGCGAAATTTGAGTAAACGGTCACGCACTGATCACCCCTTACTAGTAGGCTCAGCTCAGGGGTCACAACTGAAATGTTAAGAAGAGCCATTTTGCCCTTTCAACAAAAATGAAACCACCTTGGGAGCCACAACATTTTATATCCGTTTTCCTGTCTTGTCTGTAAATGTATCTCAGTATGTGCTGATAGTTCAGGCTAAAAATTAAATAAACACAAACTCAGATTTACTCTGCTCTGCTTTAAGCTTTAGCTCAGCTGTAGCTGCTTTTCTCGCATCTCAGGAAACTTCTCCTCGAGTTTCTTGTAAAATCTCTCTCAATTTTCAACTTTTTTACGAGGCTGAAGTCGCTTCTCATTCTCCTGCTTCTTGTTCAAATTGTCCCGTCCCACTTGTACTGCTGCCTCATTTAAGGTGGAACTGGAGAATTCGAATGAGAAGCAGGAGAATGAGAAGCGACTTCAGCTTCACTAGTTGTTGCAGATTAAACGTATCAGGAAACCAGCTGGAGTGATTAGAACTGCAAATAAGTCCATTCATCTCCAAATTATCGATGTTCATCTTAAATCTTACTCTTTGCCTTTTCGTTGTCTGCGTTGCTGTGGTGTCCAGCAGTCTGTGCGTCAGTCTTCAGCGTTAAAGGGTGAATTAGCAGTTATGCGTTAACTCCAGCGTTTAAGACCATTTATTGTGAAAACTGTTAGAACTGTGTGTTATAATGATTTTACAGTAAAGGAGGATCATGTTATGTTATTTTAGCTAAATATCTAGTTCTGCTGTGGAGCCACAGTAGCTCTGCAGCAGTGGAGAGATAATTCAGGCCTGATTCTCACCCCAAACAGAGTCAGTCACTGATGATTTTGAGGCTGAAGTGTTGCTGAAGTTTAATAAAGGACTCTGAATGTCGTGTCTGTACAGATCCTGCTGAAATGTTTAAATTAGAGCAGTTTTATTTCAACAGTTGACAATGTTTTGCACAAACTTAGGATGAATATTATACAATATGGGAACAGAGACCGAGAGAGCCTCCAGTATATAAACTGCAAGATGTCGATGGTGAAAATATAGAGGGGACGTTTTATGAACCAGAGCTGTAAAAATTATAGTCAGAAAAGACAAAACCTTTAAAATAGAGAAAATCTTGGATGAAAAGATACAAAACACTGCCAAAGACATCATTGTCATTGTGAAAGTTTAAAAAGGATTGATAGGAACAAAATGAAAATTATAAACACCACAACATGGAAGAGAGTGGATTCTTTGTGACTCTCCCGAAGAGCTCCTCCAAAAGCATTTATTCCCATAATAAGATTGTTACACTACAAAATTAGCGAAACCCATTGAGTTGATGGGTGACTGGGAGGTTAACTCAGAAGTGCAATATCCCCATACTTGGTACTCGTTGACGGAGTGGGAAAGCCTGTTTTTCGCTCATTACAGCAATGGAAAAAAAAGAATTTTACACCTGTCAAATCAGTCAAGGGTATTACGACAGTGCAGAACAACTCGTTCAGGAAATGAATAAAGTTGTAACAAATTTAGCTACTCAAATAAAAATTGGTTATAATATTAAGATCAACAAAATCTGTATGGAAACCGACAAACCTTATTCACTGGGTCCTCAGGGAAATTTATCATGTATGCTCTGTCTGGAACAAAACAAAGAACTCACACGTCATGAACCTGAGGCTCCCTATCCAACTGACATTCATGCAGGATTTTACACCATGTTTGTGTACACGGATATCATTCATTATCAAAGCATTGGGGACAGTTTTGTGCCTTTGTTGAGATGCGTACATATAACTGGTGAGAATAACAAAATCGTCACATTAACCTACGGCAAGCTGCACTACGTACCTGTGAGTAAGAGTCTTATTAGCGATACAGTCATCGAAGTCTAATCCGACCAGGATAAGCATATTCCTTTTCTCTATGGAACATTTGTCATCAAACTTCACTTTAGACCCGCAAAACATTCTTTTCATGTTTAAAAAATGATTGGGGCAAGGTACACTGACCCTCAGCTCTATGTAGACTACTATAAAGGCCGGCAATGGACCATGTATGGAGCGGGATTCGGTAGATTCTTCAAATCACTTTTTAGGATGGCGGTTCCTATTATTAAAAGAGGTATATCTATCATAAAACCTCATTTAAAAACAGCGGCAAAAGGTCTCGTAAGTGATGTGGTGAGTAACACCAAGACTCAAATGCGGAGCAGCATGGGTCGGCACTCGCGGCGATTGCCTACAAGAACACTAGGTGGCCTCCTGGGAGGCGGATTGTATTTTCAAATAAAAATGTAAGATCACCAAAGGTCAGAGTAAAAAAGAACAAACGAAGAGACAAACATTCTTCTTCTTCCACCCCCTCTAACAAACAAAGAAGGCTGAACATTTTATAACGCCATGGCCTGTCTGCACAGTCTGACAGTGGTCCATTGGAGTTTTATGTGGCCAGCAACGGTGAAGATTACCTAGACTTGAACAACACCTTTTTACATGCAAGGTGTAAAATCACAAACCCTGACAGACCCAACAAAGCTAATGATGCTAATGACGCTAAGGTCGCTAAACTATCCTATAGCATCTCTGTTTTCACAAGTAGATGTTACACTCGGAAAACATCTCAGTCAGAAATCTTTAGAAACGCAATTTTCAGCCTGATTGCTTTACAAAGACCCGGCTGGTCACATGGATACGACAGATCCTCAAGGCCGTAACAGCGGATTCAAGTCCAGGGCCCTTTTCAGCACAGACAGCAAAACCCTTGACTTGATGGGGCACATTCACGCAGATATTTTTTTTAGGATAAACTTTTACTGAAGGGAGTTGATTTGAAAATTAAAATGGTTTGAAGTAAAGATGAGTTTTGTCTAATAAAAGAAGGAGCCAGGGATTACATTCCTTAATTACTCACAGCATCTCTGTTCATGAAAAAAGTAACCGTGTCTCCGGCTGTAAAGTTGGGTCATGCCCAGGCGCTACTCAATGCCACCGCTAAATACAAGATCTAAAGAGTACGTATGAAGACCTTCAGTCTACTGGCGGGCAACCATATATACACCCAAGAGAACCCGTTCCTCGGCCCACTTCCTAAAACACTAATTTTTGGAATGGTCGATGACGCTTTCAGCAGAGTGTACAATAAAAACCCTTTTCATTTTAAACATCGTCAGTCACCCCGGTCACCGTCTTATTTTCAGATTCAACAGACAGGGATAGGTTGGAGCTGTTTTCTCATCTCCTTGTTTGACTATGTTTAAAAATCTTTGCAGGGCTGATGCATAAAGTTTGCCTTTTCATAAGGAATCAAGACAGATCTGGTCAAAATATGGCACATCATTTCATCTAAATCATTTTCCACCATCTTTCTAAAGTTTTCTTTACCACTCATCATGGTTTAAGCTTATCGAGTTGGTGCTGCTGAAGGGAACCGCTACACTCAGTAAAGGCAGAAGAAATCCTCCAGTCTGATTAATGGTTTTTCTTTTAGACTCTACAGTCGTTCTTTTATTGACAAAAGGTTGAATTATTTTCCCTCTTTTCAATTGACAATATTGTTGCGCCGTTAAGGGAATGTTTCCTCTCAGTAGATTTAGGGCTATTTCACAGATGGCTAGTATGAGATCGGTGGGAGCTTTACATAACCATTTTGTCTCCCGGTGAAGCCTGACAGAGCTCAAAGCCTGAAGCCTGTAGTTGAACAGACATTGTCTTTTTCAGTATTTTAAAGCTTTTTTCTTTGGCACATACTCCGCAGGATTCTCCCAGGAAAACAGTCCTGACCCGAGATTAAATTCTTCTGGCGTCGTTGCTTTCAAGTCTACAAATAAATATCCAAACAGTCTAGCGGTAGCTTGTTGCCTGGGTACATTTGATGTGTCAGTATGCTGATCTGTAATTTTTCTCTCGGATTTTTAAACAGTACCATGTAGTTGGTGTTTAAATTGATGGTTCTGCTACTTCTCCCTTGGAAAAACAGATGTTGAACCAAATAGATGACTCAGGTTTCGATGTTGAGTATATTTTGTAAAGACTTTTTCCACTTCCTCATTCTTGCTGGCGGTTTCCATCAAATCATCAATCACCAATAAGTTTGTTTTGTGGGGAGGAAAAAGTTCATCACAGAGTCGGGTATTCCTTGAACAAAGGGGATGTTTCTTTTGTTCAACAGCTCATCGTAGAGAGGCTGCCAGCACCTATAACACCATACAATTTGTTCTGGGATTTTTGACATGGAACACACACAATTTTCCAATAACAATCTGATAAGATTTCCACTATTGCTAGGTCCACAGACAATACAAGAAAATGGCATTTGAAGCCTCATATCAAACCCTTTAGGCACAACCATTTTAAAAATGAATCACTAACCGTAAGGTAAGTTTGTAAAATCTGGTAATAGAACACGTTTATTGTACACAACTCTGAATCTTCATCTGTGCTTTGTTTTTCAAGTGAAAGCCTCTTATCTCTGACAATTTGATTGTGGGCGGTCATTATTTCTCTAGTCTGATTAGGGTTTCACACATTCGTCAACCAGGTCTGTCAAGGATTTCAAGTTCAAAATTTCAGCGTTAGTGTAGTTTAAAGTAATACCCTTGACTTTCATCGCAGTCTTACCTTCAAGAGTGTGATAACCGTAGGTTTTTGGACCTCCGCTGACAAATTCTACTATTTGATCATCCGTGTCCAGTTCGCTTGTAAGGCCGCCTAAATAATCACCCAGTGGCATCGTCACCTTTCACTTTTGAAAACGACGCTGTCAGTATCTGTGTACAAGCACTGCTGTTACAGTCCAGCTATCAGGTTGTACAGTTCAAGTCTAGCATAGGCTGTAGTGAAGATGCTGATAAAAACCATTAGCTTTACCTGGTTTGAGACACCTATCGTCCGTGTACCGCCACTGCACCATCACCACCTCATCTTTCAGAAAAGAGAAATGATTTACATCATACATATCTGAGAACATGGACTGTAAAAACTCGCTAGGGTCGGACCTGTCAGGTCTGACACATCTTACCCCACAAAGAATTCAAAGCTAGTTTAGCCACAGATCTCTTGGCAGGTTTAACAACTATGCGAGATTCATCCAGCTTGATCCCCTCATTCTCCTCATACTTTTGAACATACTATTTTTTACTAGACTCAAAAGCTACCCAGGAGGGGAACCCTGCGCTCTCCTGTTTTGTCTTCAGAAACATTTTGATGTAATCTGCAAACAACTCATCTGACTGGTTAGGAAGGTGCCAGATTTCAAACACCATCACTCTGCAGCCCTTCAAGGGCTTTCATCATCCCCACGCTACAACAGCTACCCGTCAGAGCCCTCTCCTCATCCCTGTGGTTACAACTTTGCAGTTGCAGTTCAGCACATGTTCAGTTGCCTTGCAATTTGTTCTACTTGAAAAATGTTTATCAAATGTTTCATCTTTTTCTGAACAAATTCAGAGTTGAAGATGTGTCATAGCTTTAGCTGTCCTCCCCCTTGCAGGGCGCACAATTCAAATCCCTAGTTGCAAAGTTTCATCTGAAAGTACTTGAAAATTTCAAATAACATTTTTAAGCAACGACAAAAGAACTAAACCTGATTATCCCACTGTCTACCTAAACACGCGATGAAATATTAAGTGAATCACCTTGAATTTCAACATGTACATCACTCGGTCCTACTTCATCATCAGCCACATCCAACATTTGGTCTGAAGAACATAATTGTAAAATTCAGCAAAACTATCAACATTACCTAGTGAGGAAAAGTTTACCCGCCTTCTAACTTCTGTGGTGTTGAACCTGTCCAGACTATGATATTTGGATCTATACTATTTCCCATTTGCTCATTTCCACTGTCACAAAGGAGGAGAAAGTCATTCCGTTCAGCCTTTTTCAACGTTAGATAATTGAGGAGAAAAGTCATTCAGTTTAGCCTCTTTCAGCATTAGGTGCTGGGGGATTACTGGTTTCATTATCAGCCTTAACAGAGTTATGCTCATCATGAACAGGACTGGTTGATGAGTCCTGACTTAAATTTACCAGATTATCGTTTAATCTCAAAAGACTTTGGTTTAGTTCAAAGAAAAAATCCTGAGATGGCACATTTTCTAGGCTGTGAGGCGTTGGTACAGACTCAAAATTAGAGTTGTGTTCGTCGTTTATCAAGTTGGTTCACCGCATCTATTAGAAAAGGGTTCAACTGAATAGATGGTCCTTGTTCACCTTGGTAACCTTGACAGACTTTGGTTTAGCTGATAGAGCATCATGCAGAGTTTCTGGTGTGATTTCTAAGGTATTATTAGGAGATGCTACAGATTCAAAGTCTGAGCTGTGTTCATGAGTTAGACAAACTTTCATTAAGTTGATTCACTGCATCTAATGAAACTGGATTCACAGTTGTGTACGTATTGTGTTTGATGAGTATTTTGTAATCTTGACGATTTATGATCCAGTACAGACACTAACTGATTTGGGGTGCTTGAAAAAGGAGTGATGTTAGGCTTCTTAGTATCATCGTTAAAAAGATCACTGCCAGGGCGTTTCTGACTATTACAATGATTAATAAACAGATTTACGCGCTCTTTAAACATGAACAAAGCAGAACAAGCGTCTTGCCTTGATCTGTGTGCCGTCACGTGTTTCAATTTTCGTAGTGACACATCGACGCCCGTGACAGATACAGGAAATCATAGACATTGACTTCTTCCTGCCAAAATGGTTCCTGGTGGGAGGCGTG
The DNA here is from genome assembly GCF_904425465.1 of Colossoma macropomum. Taxonomy (NCBI): domain Eukaryota; kingdom Metazoa; phylum Chordata; class Actinopteri; order Characiformes; family Serrasalmidae; genus Colossoma; species Colossoma macropomum. The sequence goes on from NW_023496051.1 coordinate 150,086, forward strand.
ACTGAAATCTGAAGATGAACAAAACAGAATTAGGATGGTGGGGGGGGGGAATAAAAGTACAATATAAAAACACTTAATTTACTTACTCAAAGGTCTTTTTCTTGGATCAGTGTAGAAATTTGCACCATCGTCTTGATCCATTTCAGTCCTAATAAATTAATAAATATAAATAAACTAAAAATAAAGTAACAATAATTATCTTGAATTAAAGACACTTACGTGGAGAAGTTGGTTGATAAAGCTGAAACATACAATTAGGACTTTGTAGACAGATGTAGAAAAGTATAAAAAACATTTAAATTTTACTTACTCAAAGGACTTGTTACAGGATTGAAGTTAACCTGAAGTTGATTCTCATCTTCACTGTCCAGTACTAAAATCTCTTCCACATGTTTTTCCACAACAATTGTGTCGCCATCGATCGGTTCATGTCCTAACAAAAAAAAAAAATTAATAAATAAAAATTCACGTCAGTTGTGGGATTTCCGGCAAATACAAGTTTGATTGGTCGAAGGTGCAGGACTTACGGCAAATGCATGCTTCTGACTTGTTCTGGGGCAGTGTTTATTGCGCGCATGGGGCGTGGTTTGAGGACTTGGCATGTTCTGAAGCCACAGCCTTCGACCTGTTCAACCCTGTTTCCAAAGAAGTTGGGTCGCTGTGCAAGATGTAAATAAAAACAGAACTGAATGATGTGCATATTATTTAAACCCTATATTTAATTGAAAATAGACAACAGTGTTGATATTCAGAAATTGTTTTTGAAGTTTTGAATTTGATGCCAGCAACATATTTCACAAAAGTTTGGACAGGGGCATGTTTACCACTGGGTTGCATCACCTCTTAACACTCAGAGTTTGGTAATTGAGGAGACCAATTCATGTAGTTTTTAAAGTGGAATGTTTTCCCATTCTTACTAAGTATAAGAATTCAGCTCCAACATTTTGGGGTGTCTGTTGTTATATATTTCATAATGCACCACATGTTTAACAGGTGACAGTCCAGGACTGCAGACAGGCCTGGACTGTCACCTGTTAGCACTGGGACCTTTACTATAAGGCCATGCTGTTATAACATGAGAAGCAGGTGGTTTGGCACCGTCTTGCTGAAATAAGGAAGGTCTTCTCTGAAAGAGATGTCATCTGGATGGCAGCATATGTTGCTCCAAAAACCAGTACATATTGTTCAGCATTAAAGGTGCCTTCACGGATGTGAACAGACAAGGGTTTTTTGGAAGATTTCCTGAGCCTTTTTTGAAACATGTTTCTGAAACATGTTGCCAGCAGCAAATTCAAAATAGGCTTTCAATTTTCAAACAAAAGTTCTCAATCTAAACACTTCAATTCTTACTTCAATTTTGCAGTGTCACAAATTTTACTGAAAACAGGGTTGTATATAGAGTTCGGTGTAGAGAGGACAAAACTGAACTACCTTGTAAACTCCAACCTCATATCGTTCAGGTTCTTCTGAAGCCAATCCATGATGCAGACAGAAAGAGAAATTGTAACCACATTGTAAAAATTGTGGTCCATGTCAAACTCAAGTGGAACAACAGACCGCTGCACTGAAACCGTGAGGACATCAAGGCATTGATCTTCAATGAGACATGACTCAAAAGGACTACAGAGAGCCAAATTTGCCATATAAGAGGAAACCACCGTCCTGATACGATCCAAGGAGAGGTTTGGCATGTGCATACTGAATAGACTTAAGAAAGGATTTAAAGTTTATAGTTCAGGTAAACACTCCATATATTCTAGCAAATAATATGCAGCTAAACCAACTACAAGGTGTAAATAGGTATAGTGTAGTGGGATAATTGTCAGGTATTACATTTGGCACCCATTTGTATACTAGGAGGACACAAACTAGAAACATAACTGCAGTTAAATTTACAGGAAAAACAAAAAAGAAAAACCTCAGAACAGACAGAGACAGACAATCTCAAAGACAGCAGAAGCCAGAGGAAAATATGGGATCCTACCAAGCTAGTTCACCTCTCTGAACACTGACTTGCACTTCATCCTCTGGTCAGCCCAGCCAGGCACAGATGTCAGCAAGACCAGGCCAGGAAGAACCTAGCTCTCACCCACTTTCACACCCCAGGGTTTGAGGTTTTTTTTGGGACATACTGCTGGATGGACAGGTGGCCCTCGAAGATTTTAAAGAAATCCCTGAGGCAGATGGAGTTTCACCTTCTGTCAGCAATTTTGAGTTACCACATGGCTTGTTGCACTTGCAATTATTGGCCAATACAGAGTTTGTTGGTAACAACCCATTAAATGGCTTTCATGCATCAATACCAGTAAAATCTACTCACAGAAGATAATGACTTGAATAGCCTAAATAGTTTAATATCCAGAACTCAAAGCAACCAACAATTAACACCCCCCTGCCCCAAACCCATTTCCAAAAAGGTTGGGATGCTTTGCAAGATGCAAATCAAAACAGAATTTAATGATGTGCAGATTATTTAAACCCTATATTTAACTGAAAACAGCACAGAGACATACTGAATGTTAAAAGTGAAAAATTGTATTGTTTTCATAAAAAATACATGCCCATGTTGATTTTATGCCAGCAACACATTTAAGTTGGGACAGGGGCATGTTTACCACTGCGTTGCATCACCTCTTTCAAGAACATTAAGCAATCAGGAACAAATTCCTGTAGGTTTGAAAGTTAAATGTTCTCATTCTTGATATAGGAATTCAACAGTTTTAAACAGTAATCAAACTCAAACCTATGCACAAGTTAATGGCAACGATTTCATGTCAATAATTTTCCTACCAACATCTGTCCATTCACACAAACTGTAGTACATTAAGACCCATGAAATCAGTGGAATTTACTACTCAAGAACGTTATTTCAGAGAGAACACCTCATTGAAATGAGGACAAAGAGGGAGTTTTATTCTAGATTAAAGAGAGTATTAAACACCATTTACAATAACAGCCTTGTAGAATGTAAGACTGATGATGACTACGACCGAGTCACCATCACCAGACAAGTTCTGCAAGGCTACACCTCCTCATAGGAAAAGAGAACTGACAACTGACTTGAGATGACGATGTATGACGAGAGGACGTGATTATTCGTTAAATGTCTCCGTGAAGAGTGTACATATCGGAGCGGGCGGCATAAACTTACACTTTTAAAACGCGTGAAATGACAAAACTCAAACATCTAACTTGGTACACAAAGAAACCTAAGAAGGAAAACAAAAGAGGACGATAAAAAAAAAAAACAAAAACGTATACTTACCTTCAGACCCCGGGGGAAGAAATTCAAAAGGACACGCGCGCGCTGAGCACCGTCCTATGAGGGGGGAGTAGAAACCACCCGTTTTCCGCCAGGGGGGAGCGGTTTGGTTTTCCGCAGCTCTCAATACGAACTGGCAAACGAGTAAGGAGATTATCACCGCTGGGTGGAACAGTCCGATCACGTTTGGCGGGAAGAAGAATGCATAAAAGCGACAGAGCTTAACTTAGCAGGGGGAGGGCTTGCTCGAAGCTGAAAAGAGGTGGACTGAGCGAACCAAGTCCTCCTTAAGTGTCCTACAGACAGACAAACAACAACAACAGCAGCTGTTGTGAGAGGACAAAATCTATAGACTAAAGCCAGAAGTTATTGCCGTCAAGCCCTAAGTCGTGGGGATAAATAACTTGTATTAAGGCTGCATTGAGCCTCATTTATTGTGTAAATATATTTCAGTTTTTTGTTTGCTTTTTTTTCTCTTTCGTTTTACTCTCATCACTTGTAAATAGTGCACGTATTTGGTGGGTTCAGAGAACTAATAAAAGGCGTGGCCGTTAAACTGGAACTCCTAGTGTCCTGGCTTCCCTAGCACCTCCCCTTGGGCGCTATGACCACACGCTAAAAGTACCACAAAGACATGTATCTGCCTGTCAGACAGTGAATTACCATGAAAGCAGATTTTCTGATCTCCGTTAATAGTCAGTATTACTTGCCTGTTTACAACAACAAGTGTAACATAACATTTAAAAAGATAAAGTGAGCTCAATGTGTAAAGGAAATGTACCCATGTGTTAAACTGGGTTTGAAGGAAGAGATCAGAAATCAATAGATTTAAACTTTTAAACAAATAACTTAAATTTTAAATAAAACTAGTTTTTAAAAGTGTTTTTCGTATAAAGGATTTATATCCAAGTCTGCGCTGGTTTAACTTCATTAGGACAATCAATGGGTTTGATAGATTTTTGCTGATTAAAGTGAACAAAAACATTTAAAATATTAGTAAAATAAGTATTATACACAAAATCACTATATTCAAAAATAAAGCCTGTAAAATATCAGCAACTTGTATTAATTTGTTTCAAAGTTTGGTAAAATGAAGTCATGGTGAGATTCACTATTAACATTTATTGTAAGAATATGAAATTATTTACAAAAAAGTCCTTTTACAGAAGCATTTATCTTATTTCTAAACTGACTTGATGTGAGAACAGTTCAGGAAGTTTAACAGCTTCGTTTGGCAATGAATTCAATCTAAAATGAATTAATCTTTGAAATAAACGTGAAAATACATTGAAAAGCATCAATAAAGGTGTTAAATATTAGTTTCTGTTCAGTTTATTAATTATTACGCCCACCAGCTGTATTAAATCAATAAATCTAAATCTAAGATTTCTAAATCTAAAATAAATAACTTTATAAAGTGTAAATCTGTCATTATTTTACAGGAACTGATCAGTAGTAAACTGTTACTCTCAAACACAGATATAAAACTGTGGGGAAAAAATAGAACATTACAGAAATTATAATAAAATTCAGGGTCATTTTTCAGGGAATGTGGTTCTCCAGAGCTGCTCTGATGGGTAAAGTAAACATCTGTATTCCCGCCAAAACACTTCACTCTTCTTACGAGGCTTTAATTCGTATTTGAATTTTATGTTCCGCCTTAAATGACCTGCAGTTACAGCCTGGCTTCCGTTCCACCTTAAATGGCGCCTGAGGCACCAGAATGTGACTGCTGCAGCATTTAAGGTGGAACGGAAAACTGGAATAAGAGGCTGGAGAATCAGAAGCAGCTTCAGCTCGGCGCTTTTTCTTCTCGTCATTTTGGGGCGGTTTGTAAAGCTGAAGAGAAACGCGGGAAAATTAGGGTGACGGCGCGCGCTCTAAAGGGCTTAATCTGTGCGCGCGCTCTCCTGAGTGTGATTCAGTGACGGTTTAATTTCCCACAGAATCAGAGATGAAGCTCCGTTTGGAGAAGCGCTGAGGAGGAGCGGAGAATAAGGAGACTCACAGCAGTTTAACTCTCTCCTTCACTGAGCTGAGAAACGGACCTCTCAGAGAACCATCCTCACTGTTCTGCTGAAGAACACAGCTCGGTTCTGCACTCACACTGTTCAGAGAACCGTCCTTACTGTTCTGCTGAAGAACACAGCTCGGTTCTGCACTCACACTGTTCAGAGAACCGTCCTCACTGTTCTGCTGAAGAACACAGCTCGGTTCTGCACCCACACTGTTCAGAGAACCATCCTCACTGTTCTGCTGAAGAACACAGCTCGGTTCTGCACTCATACTGTTCAGAGAACCATCCTCACTGTTCTGCTGAAGAACACAGCTCGGTTCTGCACTCATACTGTTCAGAGAACCCACACAGACCTAAAGTGAAGGTCAGTTAGTCACAGAGAGCAGCAGCGCAGATCTTACCTGACGAAATATCAGCCTAAATAAGTGAATCTCCGTATATATACACCTGTATATATACTGTTACAGCCTCCCATGATGCACTGCTGCTGCACCACGTGTTCAGAATGCACTTTTAGAAACGTAATTTTTCTTATGTATTTATTTTACTGTGGATTATTTTTATAGCGAACAGTTTTGCTGCTCAAAAAACAGAACAGAAATCACATAATAATTTTTTTCAGACACTAAATTTATTTATGTAAATTATAAATAAATAAATAAATAAATAAAAAATCCAATAGTTTAGGTTAGTTTAGTTTTTTACGGAGCCCCTAAAATGCCTTTGCAAACGAAATTAGAGTCATACATATGTATCAAATACTGGTGTCATTCTTTCCAAATACTGAAGACAGATCTAAAAACAAAGACTATAAAGGCTGTTAATAACATTATTTCTCTCTCTTGTTCGTTCACTCTGTATGAAGTGAGGTTAAACTAGTCGGCTTGTCAGCTGGTTAGCTAACGTAGCTACCCCTAACATCGGCCGTCTCCCAATATCGGCCACTTGCGCGCATTGCGCAATTCCTCTCTCTCTCTCCGGCAATTGCTCAGGCGAAATTCAAAACACATAAGCTTGCACCTTACAAGAGCATCTAAACTTTATTCTAGCAAAAAATCATATCTGAAAACAATATTTAAGTATCACTAATGACGTTGTAATTCTGCGTATACAAAACCGCATGGAACACACAACTCATTTCCATTCCGCGATGGATATTGGTCTGTGTAGAAAGTTAGCTTATCGGTTAGCTTTCTCTTCTCTGAGGTAAAAAAAAAATCCATCGTGGTGTTATGTATATGTATTATATTTTACAAGAAACTGATCTACGTTTGAGGAAGTTTCTTGCCGGAGATGTGAGGAAAGCAGCTATAGCTGACCTAAAGCTTAAAGCAGAGCGAAGTAAGTCTGCATTTTCGCTTATATTTTTTACCCTGTACTAGGACATTAGCACATACTGAGACATATATACAGCCAAGGTGGTTAAAAAGACATAAAATGTTGTGGCACAACAAAATGGCTCTTCATAACATTTGGGTTGTCGACTGACCTAACCTAGCTTTTAATGTAGAGGGTGCCAGTCGGATTTCTTGCTCATCCAGTTGTGTTTTTGTTATGTGCATGTCACAGAGTGTCCGGACGCTACACTTCCACACCTCCAAGTTCTGCCTTTTGTGTTCCGCCAACATTACATTATCAATTAAAATTTAGAAAATCGATTTTTGACATTTGTGAATCGATTCAGAATCATCCACGTCCGCATCACGATCCATCTAAGAATTGATCCCCCCCACCCCTATTATACATACTGCAATGCTAAATTGACATGAATTCATACATAAATACATAAATACGGACATGCATATATACATATACACATGAGTTGAATACATGCTTGCATATGTACATACACACATATATACTTACACACATGAGGTGAATAGTTTTCATTTAGCTACTATGCTTATAACTTCTTCCGTACACACTGACAAATTCAGTTCAGCTCATCTCTCATTGGTTGATGGTCTTTCAGGCATGACGTTAACACGGCGTTTCACACCAGAGAATCAGTGTCCACCCCACACTACAGGATACTGAGTCGTCAATATTGAACGTTTAATATTTACGATTCACAATCAGGGCAGCCCAGACTGCACTGGGAGCAAACCGGAAGAATAAAGATGGGATTATAGACACACCATACCACAGGATAATCTGGGAAGATTATCGTTTAAAATCACCCTGATATCAGGAGACCCTTTGCAGTTGTCGGGTAGACCAAATCAAATCGTACCTATTATCCTGTATTGTGTAGTGAATCTTTTACAAAGGGTCTAAAAACTGAAAGTGAGAGAGCTGGGAGTGGAGCTGATGACTGATTGGTCAGTGTGGTGGGAGGGGAAAACATGCTAAGATGTAATTGGTAAGTATAATTAGTACTGCCTCCAGAACACGATGATGCAGCCAAGCAACAGACAGCATGTAGAGGTGAGAAGAGATCACTACACTTAGATCAAAGATTACGGAGATACAGAAATTTTGTCTTTTGATGTGACACAATGGGTTGTGTTTAAAATGACCAAGGACACGAATTACCTAGATTAAAAATGTATTTCCATTTCTGGTTGACTTTAATAAATCAACAGTGAGAAACAGTCAGCTTTCTATCAGGACTGAAATAACATGCTGTATCAAAGTGTCTCCTCAGCTTTTCCTGCTTGATGTGGATGCTGTGTTGACTGCTGCTCCACAGATGTAGAACAGAACGTCCATCTCTCTCAGCTTTTCTCCAGGATCCAGAGCTCCTGCATCTTCTTCTCTGCAAGTCCAGTCCACTGAGCTCATGGTGAGTGTTGAGTTGTTTATATTGGGGGTTTATGGTTTTGGATCTGGCTGTAGGTCTGAGATGATCATCAGCTGCTTAAGCTGTCAGAGGTCTGTGGAACATGAAGAGAGAATCTAGTAACTGTAGAACCTTAAAGTCTTTAAAATGATTGTAGGTGTAATAACATCATCAGCAGTGTGTGTGCTGAAGCTCACAGAAGCTCCCTGAACACACTTTTGGTGATTCTCACCCCCGATATTATAGCATTTTTAGTGTGCAGAGACTATGAGAGAATATTGAGTTATAAGTGATGTGACATTGTTAGTTTGTGCTCTTTTTCATTTAAATGGAGATGTGAGAGTGTTTGTTAGTTGGATAAATTCCCTGTATTATCGGTTATACATATTTTTGCTTTAGAGTCATTGTCTCATCCAGTTGTGAATCCATTTGTATATCTGAATATCACTAACAGTTCCATTTCCCTCCCTCTTTTTCTGAATCCACACTCTGAAGGATGACTGCACTGAAAAAGTCAAGTAAACAAATAGTGTGAAATAATGATGTAATGTGTTAAAAATGGTGTGTGTGTGTGTGTATATATATATATATATATATATATATATATATATATATATATATATATATATATATATATATATATATATATAATTTTTCAGAGTGTGGTTTTGGGTAAAGAGGGTGGTAAAAGTGTTGTAAAGCAAATCATAATATAACACTTATCACAACCTCACCAAAGTGACAGAAGGTAAAATTTATATTCAGTAATGATTCATTCAGTAATTACTGAATTTATGATGTCATTTGTCATTCAAGCATTCAGCTACTCAGAACAAGTGTGTGTTCACTGGTCTTTATGATGTTAAATAGAATAGCTGCGTTTGTGTTGTAGACATTGTAACACTTGCTTCCTGTCAACACAACTGTGAAGAAATCCGAGTTGGTAAGTTCCTGTACAAGAAACCATTTCACATCAATCCACACTGACTCTGTTTATATCTCAATGTCTGAACTAAGCTGAAAATCTGAAAAATTTCCCTATAAGTATACATTTGGGTCATACCACATTAACTCATCTAGGGCCTATCAGGTCACATCATGGATTTTCATGAAAAAAATTCAAGAAGAACAATTTAATTTATGCGAATCACAGCTGCAGCACTGCTAAAGAAATGTGAAGTGAGGTTGTATTGTGATAAACACAAATGAACAGAGTCCTGTAGACCAGAGTAAAACACCAACTTCAATCATGGTCTTATATCACAAGAGAATTTTAATTGCATGATTGCAGTAATTTGTTAGGAATGAAGCATTTATGTGAATAACCCGCACTCATCTGTGGGTCTTTTTTTTCCATCCATACACCATGGCAACTGCCTAGCACCAATTTAGCAGCCGCATGGGATATCATAGCAACCGCCTAGCAACACCTTAGCAACTGCCTGGGATACCATAACAACCACCTAGCAGTCCCCTAGCAACCACCTGGGATACCATAGCAACCGCCTAGCAACACCATAGCAACCACTTAGATACCACGGCAAACACCTAGTAACACCTTAGCGACTACCTGTGATACCATAGCAATCACCTAGCAAACACCTGCGAAACAATACTAAACCCCTAGCAACCAGGGGTGTAAAGGGTACTGAAAATCCCTACTCAAGTACAAGTACTGTTACTGTAGTGATAATTTACTCAAGCACAAGTAAAAGTATTAGTAAATAAAATTTGTCAAGTAAGAGTAAACGAGTAGTTAATTAAAATACTACTTAAGTACCGAGTTACTCGCCGAGTCGCTTCACAACCTGAACATATTTCTGAGCTGACTCGGCTACGTCACTGGAAATAATCTGTACAGAAAAACACTGAAGCTAAAGTTCTGAGAGCTGAGACTGATCACAGTTCGCTCTGCTAGAGCACATCTACACACCTTTCTGTGAGCTGTAGAAGGAACAAGGTTTACATTATAACTGCATGCATTTCATGAATAGATGATTATATAAGACTTCCTAGTTTGTCTGTTCCCAATAATGTATTTTAGAATTCCTGAAAGGCTGTGCAGAGAATATTACTGTTTAATTAACTTTATTTAAGAAAAAAACTGAGTGAGAAAATTATGGGTAGATTGCTTAATTAATAATGGAATTTTAGTGAGAGTCCAGCTGCCCATAAGCCCCCTGGACTCTAGCCTGGGTTAATAGGTGTGAACCTCTACAGACAGTAAACACATTCACAGCCTTCAAACTGTATATTTTCACTGATATCTGTTCAGAACATTTCTACCATTAAAATCAGCAGCAACGTCAGCAACTTTCCCAGCTTTGATTTTTCTGTAATATATTTCACTAATCATGCTGTTCACTTCATATAGAATCAGACATTATTACTGCATTAATCAGTTAAAGACAAACACCAAGGTGTGAGAGAGGGAGAGAGGAAGAAAGACAGAGAGAGAAGAGAGAGAGAGAGAGAGAGAGAGAGAGAGGAAGAAAGAGACAGAGAGAGAGACAGAGAGAGAAAGAAAGACAGAGACAGAGGAAGAACGAGACAGCGAGAAGAGAGAGAGAGGGAAAAGAAGAAGAGGAAGAGAGAGAGAGAGAGAGACACAGACGGAGAGAAAGAGGAAGAGAGAGAGAGAGAGAGAGAGAGAGGAACAGAAAGAGGAAGAGAGAGGGAGGGGAGGTGGGGAGGGATCAGATCAGACCAGAATCACTGTGCAGAGTTGATGAAGATCCTGTATTTTACTAGATTTCTTGTCTCACAGCCGTTCATGACCGTTTATCTCCAAAACAGCAGCTAAACTAGGCTGTATAAACGGGTGAACTGTAGTCTGTGGGCGACACCTGTTAACTAAAGCAGCTGACAGACACTGTAATAAAATATATGCAACAGATTTCAAGTTTAATAAACAGAATCATTATAAAAGACAGAAGAAACTCGTAAACACGATACCTATTTAGCTCAGATCAGCTAGCTCAGCTAATGCTGCCTCAGACTGGAGTCGAGTTGTGAGAGCGGATCTCAGCAGGTTTTGTGTTTGGTCACTGATAATAACACTGTTTTCTTTTGTTCATATTAAATGAATACAGATGACCGTTTGGACGAGGTCTGTTCCTCGTGTGTGCTGGTTTAGTTCTCCTCTGTCCTTCTCCACTAAACTGGACATCTCTGTAGTGTTTTTCCTGCCGGAGCTGCTGTTTTTTGATTGGTGAATATTTGAAATTTAACCACGCTTTGTTTGTATTGGTTTCCTAGCAGATATGATCATCATTTATTTTTACTCTGTAACGTTATGAAAATTGCAAATTGAAAGTAGCAAAGTAGAACCATTTCATTAAAAGTTAACTCAAGTAAGAGTAAAAGTACTATGATTTAATTCTACTCAAAAAAGTACCGTTACAGGGAAAACTGTACTCAATTACAGTAACGAGAGTAAATGTAATTTGTTACTTACAGCTCTGCTAGCAACACCATAGCATCCACCTGTGCTACCTTAGCAACCAACTAGCAACGCCTTGTATACCATATCAACAACCTAGCAGGAAGTGGGAACTATTTAAGCTGCGCAGCCATTCACGTTTCTAGTTCATAATGCAGCTCATCCATGATAATCATGATAACATATAGCAAGTTATATTGTTCTGTTGACTATTTACTGTGAACACAATAAATGCAAATTTTGCATTCCCTGTGGGCGTCTGTTAAGTAACATGAGGTAAAGTTCTCCTCCAAATACACTGAGCAGTGACATTGGTTATCGTAGTGGCAGTTTCAAAAAAGCTTCACATAACTTAGAGGAAACAAGTTCTAAACTTTGCTCTCTCAGCTTGGCATGATGGGGGAGACTTAAATAGTGGGTGGAACTGGTCATGACCAACTTGGGCAGAAACTTGGGTAAAAATAATAAAAGTAATAAAAGAAATTTTAATCACACTTGAAAGTGTTTTGTGGTCTTGAATAAGAAAATAAAAAGGAAGAGACTGTGAACTGAAAGGGGAAGTGTGATGCCGCAAAGTGCACAAACACGTCTTCCGGCTCTCTGCTGGCTTGATCACAACTGAGGCTCTAAGTGTGGGGCGAGTAAGAGTGAGCAGAGTCACGATCAACTTCTCATAGATGAAAGAGTGACTCTGTCTGGTCGTTTATTTTAGTTAGGATTAATTCTTTGATACTTCATCAGTTAAATTTTGCCTAAATCTGTTATTTTCTAGACCTTCAAGAACCAGCAGTGTTTGAAGGGTGATGCTGTCATGACTCCCAGAACATCAGGGAATATCACAGCAGCAGTGATCCTCATATTACTGATAGGTAAACTTTTACATTTTATATTCATTTTGTAAACTTGAAAGTGTCTAAGATAGAAAAGCCCTTTAGTGTATCCTGTCATTTTAATTACAGTCTTTTTTTATTTAGAACATTTTAGAAACTTCAAATAGATCAAATGAATCAGTTTCCTGCTCCAGCACACCTGGTTCAGCTCGGTAGTTAACTGATAACTGCCAGGTTTATTAGGTGTGTTTGAGCAAGAAGGCTGGACACTGACCCTCCAGGACCAGAACTGAATACATCTGGACTGGACTGCTTGCAAACTAGCTTTAGAAAAAGAAAAAAACATGTCTTTAGTAGGAAGCTCTAGAACCAAGTAATAACTGCACCATTTTATCATTTGTTTAAGCGTTTTATATGTAAATTAGATCTTCTCTCTTATCAGCTTCTAAACTGTACAAAATTCCAACTAAATGACCTAAAACTGTAAAACTGTTTTTAACTGAGATGTTTTTTCTTTAAAATTTTGTAAATTTAAACTAGAAATGCTCATTGTCAGTGTCTAGCTATTGTACAAACTGTGCAGTTTTTAAGTTTTTTAAGATTAGGTCACTTCCTTTGTTGTTTTTAACACCACCAGCCAACTTCACACGTTGTGTTGATCATAGCGACAGCAGCAGTTCTCACTGTGGTCACTCTGTCAGTTGGAGCACAAGAGTTTCCCCCTCACTTCTGAACTTGTGTACGTGTGTGTGTGTGTGTATATGTGTGTGTGTGTGTGTGTGTGTGTGTGTGTGTGTACGTGTACGTGTACATGTACGTGTGTGTGTGTGTTTCAGGAGTTCAGGCTCAGCACAGTGTAACTCTCTCCTCTCAGAGTCTCTGTGCTGTTACTGGATCTGCAGTAAAAATCTCCTGTAAATATACAACAGCTAATTCCTCCAGAGTCAGAGAGAGAGAGTGGTATCAGCTCCAGAGCTCTGATGGAGAAGAACGAGTCCTGAGTAAAGATCCTCAATACTCAGCACGAGTTTCTGTAAGAACAGAGCAGAATGACTGTGATCTGACAGTGTGGGATGTGAGACTGAGAGACTCTGGAGTTTATAACTTCAGATTCAGAACATCAAGCAGTGACTGGATATCAGCTTCATCTGGAGTTAATCTGACTGTTACAGGTAAATAAACACACACTGATGCAGAGTTTCTGTCTTTTCAAATGAAGCCGGGTTTATACTACATGACTTTTACCCGGATTTTACCCCTGGTTCTCAGTCTGGCTCTGTCTTTGGCTGTAGTTTGCGTATTTTTGGATTTGTCAGTTCAGAGAAAAAAATCGAGCAGTGTGTGAGCAGTACAGACTCAGATCAGTACAGATTTTTTGCCTCCCAATTGAGTTTCAGACCAGTCACAGTATATCAGTTTTTTGACCTGACTCTGGATATAATCTAATAATGTACACTGGTCAGCAACTCAATCTGAAAGGATTCCTCCAACAGCCAATAAAAACTGAGGGAGTGAAAGAAGTAAACACAGCAAATAAATAAAGGAAAATGGTGAACAGACACTCACATGTGCAGTGAAGCTTTTTAAACAGGAATTCCACAAATTGTCCAAAATTTCTGAATAGTTCAGTTATTTGCCTGTAAAGAAAGTTATTCAGAGTGGTTTAATGTTGAATGTAGCATTGTGTAGCATGCATGGCTTTAAAAAATATGTTTTAGGACAAAACCTTATCTCGAAACTATCGTAAAACAGTGTTTCAGGCATCAGGCCATGTATGCGTAACCATTTTATGTAGTAGCTTTCTGAGAGGGAGCTTTTAGTTCCTTTTGTTCCTGGGCTCCCGAGTGGCGCAACCGTCTAAGCGTTAGCCCTATCATCAGGAGATCGTGAGTTCGATCCCTGGTGATGCTACAGCCATCCGTAGCTGGGAGTCCAAGAGAGCATAATTGGCCTTGCTCTCTCTGGGTGATGCTCAGCGCGATGCTAGTCTGTTAGCTGACGTAACAGATCTGGCGGTTGAGCAGCAGTTCGAAAAGATGTGGTGGCTGGTTTCACAGGTCTGGGAGGAAGCCTGTGTTAGCCTTCACCCTCCTAGCGTTGGTAGCATTGTGTGTGACTTGGGGAGTCCTAACTAGCGGGTGGAATTGGAAACGACTAAATTGGGGAGAAAATTGGGTTCAAAAAAAATTTTGTTCCTGTCACCACCAATGTGAACAATTGTGACTTGGTAAGTTTCTTCACAGCATTTCACATCAAACCACTCTGATGGACTTTATTTACATCTTAATGATTTACTGTGTGGAATCATGAAAAATTGGTGGAGTTTAAGATGCAAGCACGAGTGCATGTATATCAAAAACTACCACACTGGTCACATCTTTACATCCAGGACCCTCACCTAAAAATGTATTACCTGTTGCTTCTTTACTGTATCAGTGCAAACAGCAGTGAAAAACAGGAGAACACGTGTATTCAGTTCTGTTCAGCAAATGTTCAGCTGTGTAGTGCATGATCCCAGGTTGTTTAGTGTGTAATCTCCTATATTTCAGTTATCCACACTGTTAGGACTTTAAAAGTCATTTAGTGTATCCAAAACTTAAGATAATTTACAGAATTCTGGTATGTGTGATGTGTAGAGTTGCAGGTGGATGTGGATCGTGAAACTGCAGGACAGAGAAAGGTGAAACTGACCTGTAGTTCCACCTGCAGCTTCGGCAACAATCTGTTCTACTACTGGTTCAGAAATGGACAATACACAGCATCACATGAAGCCTCTGTTGTGCTAGACTCCACTCATTCATCTGATGAGGGCAGCTACTCCTGTAGGGTGTCTGACAGCTGGCACCGCTCTCCTGCAGTGTGTAAGTGAAGCCCAGCATCCTTAAAGAATTGCAAATCAGCAAGTTAATTTCAGGGTTTGTACGGGTCCTGGAAAACCTGGAAAGTCATGCAAAATAAATGAGCCAAAATCCAGTATCTAATTATTAGATCAATAAATGTACTTGAAAGTCATGGAAAATATTATCAAGAGTTTCTGTAATTATTTTTATTTCATGAAATACATTAATGCACATTAGTAAGTGATGTTAAATATTACCATTCTCTGACAGGATGGTAACCTTATGTTACCTTATGGTGTAGTCTAAATGCTTTTACACCCTGAACACAATGTATTTGTGTAATTTATTTGTGTGATTTATTCAAATGACTATAAATTCATTTGAGCACATGTATAACGGTGATATCTTGCACAACAAATGCGATTTTTGGACGGTGAAATTTTATTTGCCATCTGTTTGATGCGAACTGCCGATGATGTGACCAACCATGGTCGTTTCTGCTGTTGGCATGACGACAACCAAGATGATGAATTGTCTGCATACCAGCAACTGGTACATTTTCACAAATGAAAATTATGATCCAAGAATCTCCAACGTCAGAAAGACACCAAAAATGTAATTTGACATGACTGCACTGTAATTCAAGTATTAACTAAAGAATTAAATAATAAATAATCATTAAAAAAATAAATAAAACAAAATTACACTCTACAAGCACTCTGTTTCCTAAAGCAGCCTGTTGCTGTTGTTCAGAGAAACTTCTAATAGCCTATACAGAGCAATTGTTTGCTAAATTATTTTGTTACACATGTGGCCAATGAGGTGGTCTCCTTTCACTTTCCAAAATGGAAACCGCATGACAAAGCAACAATATATATATATATATATATATATATATATATATATATATATATATATATATATAAAAAAAACAAAACACGTGACACATCTGGTGTGTATAGTTTTAATGTGGAAAAAAACTGTGTTGTATTTTCATGACACTTTTTCATGCCTTTACATTAATGGCACATACTTCTGTCTTTCTATCTTTGTAAGCCGTTACTAATTTAAAATCATCAACATATTACACTTTAATTCAGGTTCATATCATTTTGCTGTGGATATTCAGTACTGGAGTACTTAACCTTTGGTCCTGGATTTTTGGGTTTTTTTTTTGTACTGGATAAGTCATTAAGAGTCCTTGAATTTGAAAATGGCTAAAGTTTATGAGCACTGTAATTTTGACAGTGGTTGCTCTCATAGAAAATGACTTGAAATTGCTTGAGTAATGCAAGCGATCCTCCATAATGCTCAAAAATCTCACTTAAATCTTTCACATTGGCTTTCAAAGGGGGAAAATATTTTACTTTAATTCAATGAGACCTGAAAGGTGTCAGTGCAGGTTGCTAAAGAATTTGCTAAACATTTACAAGATTGCAAAAGAAAATGAAAATGAGCAGCACCCGTAACCTGCACCAGATGAAGGAGGAGGGATTAAATCTACGTTTAAAAAATGCAGCTTAAAACATATTCTGTACTACAATATATTATTTTTCATGTAGTAAAGAAATTCAAAATATTGAAACATATTACATTTTTTAAATATCTCCTTGTGTCTAGATTAATATATCAATACACTGTATAAATTTACTAATATAACAATTTTTAATGACAAGTAATCCTAATCTTAAACTTTTGATCACTAGTAAATACAGCAGAACTATCTACGTCCACTTAACAGCAGTTGGTTCAGTTGAGATTCTGTTCTCCCTGCACGTTCCATGTTTTAGACCAATGATTCCTGTCTTCCCCTGTGTGAGGTTATCTAACTCATACCAGCTTTGTCCGAGGTGTAAAGGTCTGAATTTAGAAAGTAGCCCACCCAGTTTTCATGTTCTGGTATCACAGACTGTGGTTTTAGTTTAATTTTTTTAGTTTATTACATAGTTTTCAATGATCCAGTTTGTGTGTTTCAGGTATTTCTGCTAATTCAAATCAGAAGAGCTGCTGGAGTGTGACTTACTCCCCTAAAGCTATCTGTGCTCTGATTGGCTCATCAGTGGACATCCGCAGTTACTACACCTTCCCTGATAATCAGGTCACTAAATCAGTGTGGTTCATTAAAGAGCAGGCTGGTGCTGAGCCTGTGGATGTGAGAGAGGATGAGGAGTATCAGGGACGAGTGCAGTACGGACAGAGCTTCCAGAATGACTGTAGCATGAGAATCACTCACCTGAGAGAGAGAGACGCTCAAACATACAGATTCAGATTCTACACTGATGGAGGTGAATACACTGGAGAACCTGGAGTCACTCTGTCTGTCACAGGTAGAGCTGCATATCATCAAAAAAGGTTAATTTAGTGCGACAACATACTATAGATAAAAATAACAGTAAACATGTTTTAAAACTTCCTGCAGATCTGAAGGTTACAGTGTCAGACACAGACAGTGGAGGAAAGAAACTGAGCTGTAACAGCACCTGCACTCTGCCTAACTACCACACTTACATCTGGTACAAGAATGGGCAGCCTGTGTCTGACCAGTCCCTAAACAGTACAGGACTGTATCTGTATGTCAGTGCTGTGGGTGCAGACCGCTACTCCTGTGCTGTAGCATATGAGAAGCTCCGCTCTCCTGCTGTCTGTAAGAACTTCACTTTAAACTTCACTCAATCTGTCATCTATCAGTGTTTTCACTGCTTCAGATTTTTCAGGCTGTGTGGCTCAAACAAGATACCAAACAACTTAAAAAGCACTTGTATGTAAGAATGTGCTTTTCTTTATAGACTCTCCTAGAAACACTAGTGTGGTGATCATTCCCTCTGGAGAGAAAGTGGAGGGAGATTCAGTGACTCTGAGCTGCATCAGTGATGCAAACCCTCCTGTTCTCATCTACTCCTGGTTTAATCAGAGAGCAGCTGCAGACGCACCACTGACAACAGGCCAGAATTACACCATCACCAACATCAGCTCCCAGCACAGTGGACTCTACTACTGCACCGCTCACAACCAGCTAGGACAGCAGAGCTCAACACCCACCCGTCTGAATGTGTTACGTAAGTACCACATAGTTTCAGTCCCACATGTTTTTTTGTTTAACTGAGAACAGTAATATTTCTGTATGCTACATTTTTCTTACATTTTATTTTTTCACTTGTGGTCCACTTATAACATTTGTGTGATTTACTGTACCAAAAACCTGGGCCATTAAGGCAGGATGCACATGCAGAGTAGCTTTATTTGGGGCAAACAAACACAAGCAGGAGCTCAGTGCACAGGCAAGCAGCACACAACAGTCCAAGTAAAGTCTCCCCAGAGTGGGGACACTGTGACATCTCTTTTAAGACCTGCCAACCTTGGGAAAATATTTTGAGTAGCACAAGTGTACTGCTTAGTTCACTTTCCTTTGTACCACTTCACTTAGCACACATTTCCCCACTCATTACCATATAATTTAGTTATTCAGCATGTGAATTCGATATGAAGAAAACAATACAATTATATATTCTTGAGAAGAACTCATTTAATAAAAGTCATATTTACATTTAGGAATAGACAGCTGTTTGTGGGCATGTGTAAAATCTGATGTCAGTTTAGAGGAAGTTGAATCCCTAGTTTTTGACTTGCAGGGAGCATTTTTACATACGTTCACTTCAAATTTTGGAACTTTGACCATGTCTTCTGCTCTCTCTCTCTCTCTCTCTCTCTCTCTCTCTCTCTCTCTCTCTGTCTCTCTCTCTCTCTCTCTCTCAGTGTCCTCCTCATCTGACATGTTTCTAGGTAACTTTCTAGGTAATGTTATTTCTGCAGCATGTGCCCTCGCTTTTTTCATTCTGACATCTGCTCCTCTTATTGCAATTACAGGTTTGGCTGCAATAATAATTGTGAATACAGCACTATGAGTCATGTTTAGCACTCTGTGACACACGGGCAGTGTAATTTTGCCAACTAAAATGCCTGTTAAACAAGCAAAAGCTTGCAAATTACGTAACGTTAGGCTAATCTTATTAACGTTAAATATTTTCCCAAGGTTGGCTGGTCTGTATTAACATTAATTCACAGTTTCAACTTTCTACATCCACCCCCGGCCCATTTACCTTTCTAAAAAAAACTTAAAAGCACCATCCACCCTTGTAAAACCAGCCAGACAGAGCGAGGAGAGGGGAATGAATGGGCTGTAGCCTATTTTCTAATGCATTATTAGATCGTTTATTTAAGGTGGAAAAAGTCAGGAGAATGCTCTGCACTCTTTTATTGGTTTATAACACTGGGTTTGTCTGATACATTAACGAGATGTTCGGCTTCCAACAAAATCAACATTTGGTTTATTCCACCACAGCGGTCGACAGCAGAATTTGGGAAAATTGAACGTATGATGGAGCATTCCGCTCATCACTGTGGTTTGTGGTGGCAGAATATTCCCTTGCAGCTCCGTTGAAAATAATGGAACGTCCTGTTTGCTGTCGTCTGTCTACCACAAACATGTGAACACAGTATTAGATTTACTACCGCACGTGCAATTGAACGCACAGGCATTACCGGCTTTTTGCTGAGCTTAAATGCATACCTGCTATACAACATGCATACAGGTTGGCAGGTCTGAGCAAGGCTTTAATACACACTCAGTTCACTCATTTCCAGACATTAGCATATTACATTTTGCTGAATTTTTTAAAGGGGGTATGAACATTATAATTCTACATGCTTTGTGTTTTTGGACAGTTCAGTGACTTGTTGAGTCTATTTTGTTCAGACCCTCCCAGATCAACAAATGTATCTGGAGACTCGGACACGTTGGTGTGTGTCAGTGACTCAAACCCTGCCAGCTCTTACACCTGGTTCAAGAAGACAGGAAGTGATGTCATACTGATTGGAAACTCCAGCAGATTAACTTTACCAGCTGGAGAAGTGGGACTTTTCTTCTGTAAAGCAGAGAACAGATTTGGATCATACAACTCATCAGAATGGCCAGTTACAGCATGTATGTTATTTGCTGAATTCTTTAGATTTTTGCAGTTTGCAATGAACAAAAACAAATATTACTGATAATAATGCCAGTTTTGGATCAGTTTTATGCAGCATCTCTTCTTGCTTCCACATTCCTCTGTATATCGACTGCAATACTTCAGTGACATTCCCCCCACCTTTGTGACATGTTGATGTTTCTGCAGTTGCAGATTACACAGCCGTGAAATATGCAGCTTTTGGGGTCACTGTGGTTCTGCTTCTGATATTCATCACTATCTGTCTGTGCATGAGGTAAGATGCTGAAACCACATTTAAGATATTACACAGTCTGATTTAGGGCTGGGCGATAAAACGATAATGATAATTATAGCGATATAACTTTTCCTGAATAGAGTGATACAACATGTTCGGTAAATTTTCGATATAATACACCATTCTCACACTTGCACGTTCTAGCGACAGCCCTGGTGGTGAGAGGCATTGGAGAGCGAGAAAACGCTATCTTCCCAGACTAGCTGTTTTTAACAGCTGGCTAACTTGAAGCAGCGCTCCGTCACTCACATAGCACGGCGAACTGATGATACTGTAGATCAAACACAAAAGCACCGCTTTCAGTTTAAACGTACCTGAAAGGAGGACTCCATTTGATTGGTGTTGATATATTGCGGTTCACTCCTCAAACTACTATGATATTATAGAGAAACCCAGTCGTCGCTAGCTGGTGTTTGAATACTGTGATATGCTCTGACATGGATGTGGTAGGAGTGATGGCAGTAAGGCGGTGTGATCCATCACTGACGTGCCGAATCAGCTAATATTTGCTGTTCGTACTAACGTTGACGTTGTTGAGAAACTAAACAGTTTAGCACTGTTTTTGGCCACTTGTTTAGCATTTGTAATGGGAAAGCCGAGTGCTCGTCACAAGACAGCTAAAAATAATCTGTTTTCTTTCTTAAATTATGACTATTAAAAAAACTGCAGCCATGCTTTTCCAGCTGATAAAAACAGCGAATCAGACACTTTCTCCCACTGTCCAATGACAGATTTGTGAAGTGTTCCACTGTTTGGTGAGTGTTTGTCATGTTCTGACATGAATGACTATGAATTTTGCTTATCGTGATAACATTTTTGTATCTGTATATATTCCAACAGGAGACGAGCAGCAGCTTCCAGCAGCAGGAGTGAAGAGGACAGCAGAAATGTGACTTTTACTGAGGTACGTCTAATCAAGCATGTGCACAGACAGACCCCAGAATGTCTGTCTGTCCCAGACTGCACCAGTGCCCTTTTGTATATTGTATTACTTCCACCATTGTTTGAGATGTCTTTTGGTTGGGCCCAATTGACTCAGCCTCGCCATGAGCACAGAGCTTGTAGGTCGGTCAGATTCTATGGGCTTCATCCTCTTGCATGCTGTGCAGTGTTGAGCACCTATGAAAATTTCAAAATTAGTCAGCTCCAACTTGCTACAGATGCCCGCATCCACATCTGTTGAAATTGTAAGCACAGATAATCTCTTAATAAGAAAACAACATATTTCATAATATGGCTATTTTGAACAACAACTAAAAATAATGTGACTGTATGGGGCAGTAATAACTTCCTAAACTTTTTTTTTAAATCAGTAGTGTAGTGGATAACACCACAACCCTGAATCCTGGAAATTAGGGTTCAGTTCCCCACCCAGGCAGAAGTGCAAAAATTAAACATTGCTTTTGGGCTCCCACAGTTGATGGTATACTTCAAACAAAAAAGACAACTTGACACAAAACATGCTTCATGTGACTGGTTGACATGTCACACATTTGGCCATGTCCCCACACGGAGTGGGCCTATAGCAGTGTGGAGTGTCAAACACTTACACCAAGTTCTTTTTAAAAATACTTACAACAGCAGATTTGGCTGTAGTTTGATTTCATGTAGTTCGTTTGTCATTTGAAGTGAACTGCCAGCTTAACCAAATTTTTTTGGTTACAGTATCTCATTATGTGTGTATCTCTCTTTCTCTCTCTCTCTTTTTTCTCAGTATGCCTCTGTTCCTGTGTATGATCAAGTCTCAGACCTGGCCATGACCTCTGACCCCACAAAGACAGCAGCCTCAGATGATCGGGATGAAGTTCAGTACTCCAGCATTCAGTTCACACGCTCTCACGCACAGGAAGTGCCTCTCTACTCTACTGTCCATCGGTCAGGCGCTCTTAAACAAGAAGAGGAAGTAGAGTACAGCACAGTGAAACTCTCCAAACCAAGAGCTGTTCAGTAGGTGAGGAAGCAAATGGATCAGTTATGCATGCCTTGAACACACACACACACACACACACACACACACACACACACACACACACAAAGAATGACACCTCAATTCTAGCAAATCCAGTTATTTCTACCTTCTTTCAAGAAAAGAATTCTTGAGAGTATAAGTCTGTACAAGGTGAGGTCACCCACAGGTCCCACGTAGTCTGCTAAATAATTAGTGGGTGGGATTCATTTTGAGACACCGTGGGTGAGGGTCATAGTCGGTAAACAGCCAACATGTTGCAGGCTTGTGCATATGGGTATGGTGGCAGGCTGAGTGGGGTGGACTGTTGTTGCCTCTTTGTCTAAATGGACATGTAGGCAAGAAATAAATTGCAAATTTGCCACAGAGACAAATACATTATTATGAATATTGAACCTCTAAATCCTCTAAAGAACTTGTACACAAATTCTAATGAGCCTGTTTTGGTTTTCTATTTGGTTAAATTTTAAGATTTCCTTAGCTGTATAGTTTTAAATTTCATATGAAACATGAGAAATATGTTTAATAAAAAAGTTGTTGAAATGTTGAATATGTATTTCCCCAATGTATGTAGGATAGTCACAAAACGATTCTGGGTTTGCGGAGGTTTTCTCTCTTTCCTGCTCATAGAAGCTAATAGCGCACCCTTACTGAGAAACTTTGGCTTGCTAAATATGAGTAGGAAGTGAGGTAGGTGTTTCTGATAAAAATGAGGGGCTCCCGAGTGGCGCAACCGTCTAAGTGTTGGCCCTATCATCAGGAGATTGTAGAGTTCGACCCTGGTGATTCTATAGCCATCCGTAGCCGGGAGTCCAAGAGAGCACAATTGGCCCGATCTCTGGGTGGGAAAGATGGCCCCCCCATCACTCAACACAATGCTAGTCAGCGCAGGCGTCTGTTAGCTGACGTATCAGAACTGACGGTTGGCGCTTTCCTCCGAGCGCGTTCAGCTGTCCAATGACGTTGCGTGAGCGGCAGTTCGAAAAGAAGCGGTAGCTGGCTTCACAGGTCTCGGAGGAAGCCTGTGTTAGCCTTCACCCTCCTAGCGTTGATAGTATCGTGTGATTGGGGGAGTCCTAACTTGTGGAATTGGAGATGACTAAATTGGGGAGAAAATTCAGTAAAAATAAAAAAAAACAAAATGGCCAATTAATGTAGATTCAAACTAAAGAGGTTTTGGGTCTTACTACGTCTTCAGTGCCTTTAGATATGGAACATTATTGTACAGTATTCCATTACAATTTACATTAACTCCCTATTGCTCCATACTAACTTTAGGCTTTTATTTTATTTTTCTATTTTAAAATGTTAAGTAGTTGAAAAATACAGATGTGGCTTTTCCCCAGGGAATGTGAATGTAGTGTACTTTAAAACTCATTTGAGGTACACAGTGGGACCATTTTTGTACTTTTGAGGGTTCATTTGCATTGTTTCTAACTTCATGAACAAAAATGTGCCTCTACAGTAAATTTTTGTTCTGACAGTGTGAAGTGCATAAACCAGTTAAAGCATTTTTATTTCAGCATATCAAAAAAAAAACAAATAAACAAATAAAACAAATACACATTTCTCAACACTTTCTCTAAGAACATTGGTGATATGTTCTCAACATTTATATTTTCGCAGGAATAGTGAGACTTCAATTTATAGCACAGTACAAACATGAGAAGAGGAAACTACACCAACCATCAAGCTCCATCCTCTCCAACACAGCAACCATATTATAATGAGCAAAGTTTGACTGCTCTTCTGTCCTCATCAGTCTTTTATTTGGCATTTTGAAGTATTATGTTGATAAATAAGTGTTAAAACTTAAATGATTCAGATTATCTTGGGGAATCTCTTGTACGTCACCTTATATGTAAATCTTGTTGTGTAACCTTGTGTTATTGATTTAGATTATTTTAGATACCTTTTCTTACCTTCGTTTGTTCTTTATTAAACGCACATTTTTCATTTAGTGTAATGCTTTGGGGGCCACCAGAATAAATGTTAGTGAATGTTTAGTCTATTCTGTACTGTGTGTGAGATTGTGAGTACTCTTTTTTTCATAACTGTAAATATTGTAAACCTACAGTATACATTTCATCTGCTTTCACCTTTTACAGAAAACATATCACCGTAAGTAATTTTATGCTTCATTTGTCAACAGATTGATTCTGTAAGTAGTTTATATAAAAAAAAAAACAATAAAACATCTGTAGCAACTACAAACATTTTCATATCTTTGCGTCTCACCTGCTGTTGATCTGCTGTTTATCTTTCATTCAGTCTTTAATCAATGACTGCTAAAAGCTGACTCCAATAATTTAGCATGATAGAAATTATGAGTTTGCACCAATATATTACTGGACAACAAAGGTATTGTTGTAATCCCGGTCATTTTTAATGTTTTTTTCAGATTGTTTATTAATTTTTTGGAAGGAGGCAGTTGCTGAAAGCAGAAATTGCATTCATTAAGACACATTATAGGTCTTGGAACTTCTAACAATTGCAATAACTTGTTAGAAGTGCAGCACTAGGCAAAGACAGGCAGCCACCTAGTGCTCCCATGAGCCAAGGGCCCTATGAAAATACAAATTAGGGGGCAGATTTACTAACATTTTCATGTTTAAAAATGGCCCCTGCGATTTATTAAAAAATACCCTGTAATAAGTTGAAAGAGGTGGAGCTGCTTTTTTGTACATTTGCTTCACTGCATATGCATTTATAGGGTGTTCCTCTCTTACAGAGATTCTGTAACATACTGGAAAGAGATTATTATAATGATGAAAAGTTTCAAACCTCTATGTTGGCTGGACCCTAATATCTTTTGAAGATTCTAAAGAAAAAATTGGCTTTTGAAAGTAACTTTTTCGGAGATGTTGAAGTTCATAGTTTTAGAAACTATGACCACTATTGAACAAATGGCTATAAATAACCCCTTCACAAAAAAAATCTAATAACTCATCTATATTAAAAATGTGCAAATGTATAAAGAATCCTCAGGTTATAAAAGACTGCCATGGTGCCAAGGATCTCCAGGTCGAAGTTACAGAACAGGAGTACAGTTCTGTTTGCACTCAGGCACAAATCTTACCTGCATAAAATGTCATATGTTCACTATATTGCCAAAAGTATTCAGTCACCCATCCAAATCATTGAATACAGCTGTTCTAATCACTTCTATGGCCACAGGTTTATAAAACCAAGCACCTAGGCATGCAGACTGCTTCTACAAACATTAGTGAAAGAATGAGTTGCTCTCAGGAGCTCAGTGAATTCCAGTGTGGTACAGTGATAGGATGCCACCATTCTAAGTCCAGTCGTGAAATTTCCTTGCTACTAAATATTCCACAGTCAACTGTCAGTGGTATTAGAACAAAGTGGAAGCGATTGGGAACGACAGCAACTCAGCCACGAAGTGTTTGGCCACGTAAAATGACACAGCGGGGTCAGCAGATGCTGAGACGCATAGTGTGCAGAGGTCGCCAACTTTCTGCAGAGACAATCACTACAGACCTCCAAACTTCATGTGGCCTTCAGATTAGCTCAAGAACAGTGTAGAGAGCTTAATGGAATGGGTTTCCATGGCTGAGCAGCTGCATCTAAGCCATTGCGCTTACATCACCAAGCGCAATGCAAAGCGTCGAATACAGTGGTGTAAAGTGCCGCCACTGGACTCTAGAGCAGTGGAGACGTGTTCTCTGGAGTGACGAATCACACTTCTCCATCTGGCAATCCGATGGACGAGTCTGGGTCTGGAGGGGGGATTATGGTGTGGGGTTGTTTTTCAGGAGTTGGGCTCGGCCCCTTAGTTCCAGTGAAAGGATGCTTTTTTAATGCTTCAGTGGACCAAGAGATTTTGGACAATTTCATGCCCCCAACTTTGTGGGAACAGTTTGCGGACGGCCTCTTCCTGTTCCAACATGACTGTGCACCAGTGCACAAAGCAAGGTCCATAAAGACATGGATGAGCGAGTTTGGTGTGGAAGAAATTGACTGGCCTGCACAGAGTCCTGACCTCAACCCAATAGAACACGTTTGGGATGAATTAGAGCGGAGACTGTGAGCCAGGCCTTCTCATCCAACATCAGTGTCTGACCTCACAAATGCGCTTCTGGAGGAATGGTCAAAAATTCCCATAAACACTCCTAAACTTTGTGGAAAGCCTTCCCAGAAGAGTTGAAGCTGTTATAGCTGCAAAGGGTGGGCCGACATCATATTAAACCCTATGGATTAAGAATGGGATGTCACTCAAGTTCATATGCGTGTGAAGGCAGACGAGCGAATACTTTTGGCAATATAATGTATAAGGGGACCCTGTTGCATTGTATTTGGGAGTGTGTTTTTGCAAAATTTTTGAACGAAGTAAGTAGCACAATCTCCAAACTTATTGGTAATGAAATTCGAGTATGCCTTAATATATTTTGGGTCTTATCCCATTAACATTGTCATGAATAAACTACATATCCATAAATACTGACTTATCAAGACTACTGGATTGGATTGTTGGATTTTAGAAGGAACTTCCTTGTAACACCCACATGCGGCCAACTGAAGGGGAGGAATGTGTTCATGTGCATCAACGCACCAGAGCAATATAAATGCAGTGTTACTCAGCCTGATTTTAACACAAAACACAGAAAATAGGGCAGGATTTGATTATATAATTCACGCAGCATCGCAGTTCCGTATGTCTTGATGTGTGTTCTTTTCATCTGTGAAAATCAGAGTGTGAGTAGGCCTTAAGTCCTATAGGCAAAAGTCAGAAGGTCTGTATTTCCATCTAGCATTTGAACGGGGAACTGCAGGGTCCCATGATCAAGGGGCCTCACACAGGGCTGCAGCAGCCCTTAACTCACAAAATATGGCTCATATGTTTTACATCACTGATCAGCTCTCAGGACCGGCTACTGATCACCAATCGCATATTTGGGCTGAACATTGACCCATACCGATACATAGACGATCAATCCTTCCATCTCTTCTCTCTCTCTCTTTTTGTCATTGTGTGTCATAGCTGTTCTGTTTAATTTTAACTGTCAAAAGAAGTGAAAGTACATTTCTAATTGTGTATGAAATAATTAGTATGTTTAGCAAAGGAATACATAACAGTAAAGACAACTGCTGTTATTGCTGACGATTTTATTGATAGAAATGTTGTATACAGGTATCAGTGAATTTGCAGGCTGTGAATGTAATGCTTACTGTTTATAGAAGTTGACACCTAAACTAACTTTCAGGTAGCTAAAGGCAATAGGGCTGTCACCAAAAAAAAATAATAATAATATTAATAAAATAAAAAATTGAGTGATCTGCTCAAAACTTTGACTCTTAATCAAGTATTTTTTTTTTTAAATACAGATATAAACAGTAAGACTTTATTGAAAACAGATAAACTAGGAAGCTTCATATAATCATCTAACCATGAAATGCATGTAATTTAATGTAAACCTTGTTCTTTACACAGCACACAGAAAGATGTTTTATTTTAGTTTTGTTTGTACAGTTTATTTCCAATAATGTAGCCCAATCAATTCCAATTAACTACTTATTTACTCTTACTTGAGTAATTTTCTTAACTAATACTTTTACTTGTATTGAGGCAAATTATCACTAAGTCACATTACTTTTACTTAAGTGGGGATTTTCAGTATTCTTTCCACCCCTAAATCTCAGTGACAAGATAAATTTACAGTCCAGTTCAGTTCAGAGTACTTTATTAATCCCAAAAAAACATTGTGTGTAAATTTCATGTTGAAAAGTAATGATCCCAAAATGACTTGGAAAAAAGTCTGGTTCCATTGGCTTACACTAAAGGTAAACCAGGTATTTTCCTTCTCCTGTAAAGTTACCATTTTGGAGATATGAGCTTTTCTTCTGACAACAGCGATATATATATATATATATATAATTCCTTTTGCTTTCTTAGCTACTTGTTGTTTCAGCCCAGATCTCTCTACTGGACTCCAATTATCTTTGAACAGATTTTTACAATACCATTCATATTCTTGTCCCTCACCGACAGCCCATTAAACCAACAAATAAACGAGAAAGTTAAAACGCTTTCAATAAATAACTGATAAAAATTGCACAACACCATATTACAAACATGAAAAGAGTACAGCTTACGCAGTAAATGAGTTCTTTGTTGACGCTTCTTAACAGCCAGCACTGTGTTTGCATCAAATTTAAGTTGGGAGTCAAATACTGTTCCTAAGTACTTACACAATTTGTACCTCTTTTCCATATATGATACTTGCTTTTAGTTCCTTTTTATTTTGCCTGAAATCAATGATTAATTCCTTAGTTTTTGACACATTAAGGTCAAGAAAGTTCTCATCACACTATGTAACAAAAGCAGGTAGGGCACAACTATTATCTGACTCTGAACCCTTAAGAAGAGACAATAATACGGTATTGTCTGTGTCGATAGATCCCCGACATACAAAACACACAAAGAAAACACATCAAAACACATAAAAAACAGCCTGGAAGGGCTAAACACATTACGTAAATCTAAGGGAGTGAACCGCTTATTCTGACTCTTTAAAGCTTTATTTCAAAACATTGTATCAATGCTAGGTCCACTTTACAATAAACACCTGATCAGTAATGTCTAATTCTTCATTTAGCACACAACTACTTTGGAATCAGACTCAAAAGAAGCACAAACCTCACTCTGTCTTGGTTTGTACATGAGCCTATGCGAGAGACTAGGTATACATTTGTGTGTGTTATACAGCAGGATTTCCATAAACACCAGCATCTGGATAGCGGATCAACCTTAAAATGGATATCCATGTGAGGTTATTGCATAGTGTCATAATATAGCGTACACATGGGGAAACAGATGGGGTAATAACAGACGTTACTTTGAAATTTGAGTTGAGAATGAATTACTTGTACTTTGTGAAGAAATAAGGATGGTCATAGGATGTCCATCATAGGTGAGAGGCAGAACAGGGTGGTCCAGCACGGCTGGGAAGACACTGACACTGACAATAAACAAGAATTTCTGAAATAATGTATTTAAATTCTTTATTTGTTTTGCACAGTTCAAGCCCAGTGGTACAACAAGCCTGAAGTGAAATTACATACGTGGCAAGAAGGTGTGAAATAATGCAAAAATGAAAGCATAAAATATAAAAAAAAAAAAAACTTGACTACCAGAAATCTGTAGACCCCAAAAGGAAACAGTATATAGGCTATTTAAACCAGAAAACCATTTAAATCTAACACCCTACAGCGTTCTTGAAGGTTTCGTCACATGCACTTTTTTTAGCCAATCGTGAGTGTCTGTTAGGTCAGTCTACAGAATTGTACAGTCAACATTCTTCTTCAAGCATGAATGGAAGCTTTGTTTTCAGTTTAAAGCTGTAAAACACAATATACACTTACATATAACAAACTAACATGATTTCAATAATGAGCAATGTTGTTGAAGAGTGACAATATAACGTCTCTATTGAATCAACTCTTTCAGTTCAATACATACAGGTCTCAAACAACACATCCAGCAGAATGAAGCAAATAAATAACTCTATTTACTGATTAAATTGCATGAAATGTAACAAAATTCAATGAGCAATCCCACAATGAGGGCTTCCCTGATAATATTGCCTCCTCTTTGACTCAAAATCGATAGCAGAGAGGAAAAGCACAATTAGTAGCTCCCGGCTAGTGCGTTATCATAAAAAAGCTAAAAGTGAAAATGGAAACATTTATTAACAAAAGGTACATTTTTAGGCACTCTTTATACAACCTCATTTCCAAAAGAGTTGGGTTGCTGTGCAGAATGTAAATAAAAATAGAATGCAATGATATGCAAATCATACAAACCCTATATTTAATTGAAAATGGTACAAAGATGACATATCAAATGTTGAAACTGAGTTTTTTTGAAAAATAAATGCCCATTTTGAATTTGATGGCAGCATCGTGTTCTGTACGCCCACAGTCCTTCACAGAGTGGTGAACCCCTCCCCATCCTTAATTCTGAAAGACTGAGCCCCTCTGAGATACTCTTTTATACCCAGTCATGTTACTGACCTGTTGCCAATTGATATGTTGTTTTTGTACTATTTCCAAATAAGTATAGGGTTTAAATGATTTGCACATCATTGCATTTTGCACAGCACCCAACTGCTATATTACAAATTATTGAATTGAGACACCACAGTATCATATCAAAGTGAATTACAAATTTTGTGAATTGTTACAATCCCTACTATGTTATGTTGTCTGTTTATGCACTTAAACTTTATTCTTTTAGACAGAAAACTGTCAGCAATTCACTATCTGGCCACCAGAGGACTCCCTCTCCCGAGTACTAGCCCTGTTCCAAAAATTAAGCCACCTGTACCTTATCATCTCTCTAATCAGTCACACCTTAAATACTCCTCCCATTCAGCCAGTCTGTGCAAAGTGTTGTTAGTTCTTTTTAGTCTGACTACTGGGTGTTTGTTTTGTCTGTCTTGCTGGTGTTTTGAACCTCTGTCTGATCTTTTGGAATCTGATTTTGCTTTTTGTCCCTTTTGCTGTGTCTGCCTGGCCTTTTGGACTGATTTCTCTGTTACAACCTTTTTTGCTTTGCTTTTTTGACCATGAGTTTTGGACAGCCTTGTTAATAAATCTGCACATGGATTTTTCACAAGATTCTGAGTCTGCTTTGTCACAAAAGCCCTGTCTTTTTACTCAAGATCAGATTGTAGACTCAATGTAGGCTCACAAAACCGCTATGTTTATTGATGCCTGGCAAATACTTATGGCAGACCACTACAAACATACAATATATTACATGAAACTAGTAGGCTATTAAAGACAATACCAAATAACAATAAAAAAAAAACCTTCATCCATCAGACATGGACAGTTTTGAGGTTCTACCTATTGTAAAAATATTTTGTTGACCTATTTTGTTGACCACTTAACTACTGGTTTTGTTTCTAAATTATTGGGTAAGTGGGCAATATAGGGTAACTGGGGACTCAATGCCCTCCACTTGAGACAATTTAACACAGCACTGCGATATCAGAAAAAAAGGGTACTGTACAGGTATGTTGTTGTCCCGCAAGATACAAACTGAATTTTGCGCCTTAAAGGTCCACTATGTTTCTTGCAAATGTACTGGAAAACAATAAAGATGAGTTCACTATTTGTACATTACGAACATATTTTATATCACACTATGTTGCATACAGGTATAGTACAAAACATATTCAGTGCATTTATAATAATACTCACTTCAGTGCATTGCAAACATGACAAAATCAAAACACATCAACGACATTAAAACACCAGCATACTGCTAACCCACTGATAACACACTGTGAGAAATAACCATAGCGATTTGACACTATATGAGCTGTTTTATCTTCTGAAAGGTACAGCATTTTTTATAATACTGTTACCAAATTTAGGGAAATGTAAATATTTAAATTTAAAAATTAAAAGCCTGTCTCAATTGAATTCATTATGAACTTTATGAACTTTTCAAATAAATAATTTATATTTCTTATATTTAAATTACTTCAAAGCCTTTAGGGTTTTAGAGTTTCTCTCTAAACAAAAAAGTAATTTTTCTTGTATTAGCAGTTTTAAGTAATGACTCTCGCTATCAAATTGACACTTTTGGTAACATAAGCGAATAAATTAAACATTTTAAGTGTATTTTCACCAAAATTCATTGAATAACAAGGTTGAAGCAAGAAACAAGGTTGAACACAGAGATCATATTCTCCATTAAGCTGATATTAATGCAGTAAAAAACAAAAAGTGTGCAACACAGAGCAAATAAAATTGTTTTAAGCAAAAGGGTTTCATTAAAATCTTTGTTTCAAGCCATTTTCATTTAAAAATAGTTGAAGGTTAAAAAATTGGGGTACAGGGTTGCAAATATAGCCTA
This sequence comes from Colossoma macropomum, assembly GCF_904425465.1. Lineage (NCBI taxonomy): Eukaryota > Metazoa > Chordata > Actinopteri > Characiformes > Serrasalmidae > Colossoma > Colossoma macropomum. The sequence goes on from NW_023496051.1 coordinate 182,394, forward strand.
ACATAAGTGGCATTCAGGAGTGGCTAACTTGACACGTGTTGCATACTAACTACTGAAAACCATATAGTTTACATAAATAAAAGAAATTAAACATATATTCTTTTTTTCTAACTATAATTTTGGTAACGATGTTAAATGATGCTGCCAAATCGATTATTGTGCGTAAATTCAGAAAACAGAACAAGAATGCAGACTTGTCTGATGGTCATTCTGGGGAAAAAAAAGATGATGCAACTCCTGTATATGAATGAATGTTACATTTTTTATGAAGGGGAGCAGCTTTGGGTAACAGTGAATAAATGAGACGGGTTAAAATGACTATTTTGTTCAATTAAATAAAGTAATAGAGAAAAATATTATTTTAACATTAAATTGCTTGGAAACAAACCAAATAACCAAATGAACCAAATACCCAAATTGCTATTATGGTGTTACTGGAAGATTTTAATGAATGTACTTCATAAAGACATTCAACGTCAGTGAGGTGGGGCAACCCAAAATCACCATATTAAACGGGACATTTTATGTAGTATTGTGATCTTTTAGATGCTGATTTCAGTAGTTTTATTTTAAGTTACAGATCTCTTCACTTTTCACAGAAATAAGTCTGCTGTCCCGGATCCAGGAACAGTCCAGGATCCAGAACTCTTGCACAGAAAAGGTTTTGTGCTGCTCAGGTTGGGGAATTGTGTTTTTGGATCTGGCTGTATATCTGAGATGGGTCATCAGCTGCTCCTGCATCTAGAGGCCTGTGGAACATGAGAAGAGGATGTACACATCTGGCAGCATTATGATCCCAGCTTTATCAATAACCACAAATGTGAGCCATTTGCTGAGCATCACTGAGCATTAGATAAACAGTAACTACAGTTATCCAGCTCTGAACGTGGTACAACCATTAACCAACTCATTAAGACTGAAGGGACAAATGCCGGAAACCATCCGCATCTTAGCATCAGCATCGAAGTTATGTTGGTATTTAAGAACGCTATTCAGGGATGGACATGTAGCTTTTTCTCTCTACTGAACACAAGAATATGTTGATTACTGACTTCTGTAACAAGGTAAATGCAGCTAATGTCAAACAAATAGGCAGTTTAACAGCTATACTCCAGCTATAGTTAATCAACATCTCTCATACATCAACATTATACATATACATTAGTGTAAGTGGAGCACCTGGCATAACCTGGTATTGTAGTCTACGTAACCAAAAACCAAGTACTGTAATTACAGAACACAAGAAGTTGCTGGATGGACCCTCAAAGAACACTTTTTAAGACAGGTACTGTTAACTTTTCAAGCAAATGATCTGTAAATTTGTATTCGCATCTAAAAAACTGTTAATTGCATCCACACCCTAAATACAAATAGTCCAGTTTCCACTGTCTTGCTCCTATTTAAAGGCACCGAACACATGTCTATGTCTGTCTGTAACAGAAAGGAACTGTGGGCATATTTGTTTCACATCAGTGTTGTCCAGTTTGTCCAGGTAGAGATGGCACAGTCTCCTGAGAGCTTTGAAACTTCTTTCAGCCTCAGTCGATGAGACTGGGATGACTAAAAGCAGCCTGACTAGGGTTTCAACTTGGTCAAACAGGCCTCTCACCTCAACTGTCATTTTTCTCATGATATTAACCACTTCAACACTAGATTTGGAAGTGTTCTGGAAACATGATTAGTTTGTCTTTAGATTCTCCCTGTTCAGTTCTGGTCACTGATCAATAACACCATTTACTTCTCCAGTCAGTTTCCTCCAACTTCTGTGAGACATCTAGACCTGGTTCGTTGGACATCTCCTCAAACTGAACACCTACCCTATGTTGCATTTTTGTAGAAGTCTTTCGAGAGGAATCTGAAGGGGCTCAATCCCAAGGGAGTCAGCCATTGTCACTGCTTTGTCCAAACCTTTTCTCATTCATTTTGCCTTGTAAAGTGGATCTGACACATTCTACTGCACTTCTCATTCCTGCGCCAGTTTCTGTCTGTTTTTGCAGGGACTTGTTCAGACACTCTAGCTCCTCAATCACTCCTTATGCCAGTAGAGGTCTCAGCACAGTTTTGCCCTTTTCGAACACTTCATGCAGTCCATTTGCCATGTGGACCATTTCACTGTCCACCTGGTTGGGCTTTTTCGTTGGGATGCTGCTGGTCCTTCTGAACCTGCAGCTGCTGCTGGAAATATGGCCATGAATTTTCCAGACTGTCTGCTCAACGTCCCAAATCTGGTAGAGACTAAATGGATAGTGCAATACATCTGACAATACAATTTCCTAACAATTGCAAAATCTCATTTTGCACTGGAAGAGAGATATATTCATGACCATGATATAGCCAACTACAGAAATGGGCATCATACTTTGCTTTGAATTTCAAAAGCTGAGATAGATTCCCATCTTGTGGCTCATAGTCTCCCATATCTTGCCTAGCGAGGTGCCATATTGAACCTACAGTATTTTGCAGGCAGTGCCAAGCATCTTCTTGTTGTTTTGTCTAGGCACTTGCGAGAATCTACTCGAGTTGCTTCTTGAGCATAAACTGTGACTGCATGGTGGTGGGATTTACCATTCTAGTGGTGTTCAAAGCTAACAAGAGCATTCTCCTTATTGAATCAATATGAGATGCAATTTTTGCCCACACAACTGTTGGAGAGTGTCTTTCTCTTAGCCTACATGCACATCTAGTTGACAGAGCTTTGGCACTTTTTACAACCAGAGGTAACTGCAGCCCCTCACATGTTAGCAAGAAACGGCAAAGACAATCCTGTTAGCGATAGTGGGTTTAGGAGGTTGGACTCATAGTACAGAATGAGATTTGTTAACTTGAATATGTTAAGCTGTTTGTGTCCCTACCATCCCTACCCAATTCCACAACCTTGTCTAAGAGCTCTAAAGGTGTCCTGTGATATCTGGGACTAAAACGTTAGCAGCAAGTTCTCCAAGTCCCATATGTTGCGTGTTGGAGCTGCTGCGATTCGGACTCCAGTAGATCTCACAGATGTTCGATCAGATTGAGACCAGGGGACTTTGGAGGCCACGGCAACACCTTGAACTCTATATCATGTTCCTCAAACCATTCCATGTGTGCAGTGTGGCAGGGCGCATCCAGTGGAAGATTATAACAATGGTTGAAAAAATAGTTGAGAGAGGGCAACCTTGTAGATGTATAGTCAGAGACGATAGCTCATCTGCTGCTGCACAGTTTGTGTTGGTCATCCTCTAGTCCTTCATCAGTGGTCACAGGACGCTGCCCACAGGACGCTGTTGGCTGGGTATTTTTGGTTGGTGGACTATTCTCAGTCCAGCAGTGACACTGAGGTGTTTAAAAACTCCAGCAGCACTGCTGTGTCTGATCCACTCAGACCAGTGCAACACACATACTAACACACCACCACCATATCGGTGTTACTGCAGTGCTGAGAATGATCCACCACCCAAACAGTACCTGCTCTGTGAGGGTCCATGGGGGTCCTGACCACTGAAGAACAGGGTAAAAGGGGGCTAACAAAGTATGCAGAGAAACAGATGGACTACAGTCTGTAACTGTAGAACTACAAAGTGCACCTATATAGTAAGTGGAGCTGATAAAATGGACAATGAGCGTAGAAACAAGGAGGTGGTCATAATGTTATGTTTAGGTATTAGGTATATAAAAGAAGTGAAAATGCAAATTCCACCCTACAAAAGCACACATGGGTCTTTGCTATGCTCAAAATAGTTAAAGTTCTGTTCTTTCGTTATTTAGCAGTTCCAGTAAAACAGCCCTAAAATCTGGGGGTCACCCACCCTCTCACCCCTGCTTTCCACATGTTTGGGTGTACCTGGTCCGCAATAACATTTTTGTAGGTGGCATGTGTCAAATTGGCATCTAAAAGAATGGCTGCACCCAGATTTCCCTAGCAGAACATTGCCCAGAGCATCACACTCCGCTTGTTTTCTTCTCACTGTGCATCCTGGAGCCATCACTTCCCCGGGTGAATGATGCACACATACCCGACCATCCATGTAATGTAAAAGAAAACAGAACATAGGCACTCTTATCAGTCTGTAGCTATGGTGCCCCATATGCATATGTGTTGTGCCAGATTCCTCCCATAACTATTATTAAATATTTCTGTGACATGCCACAGTAGCCCTTCTGTTGGATCAGACCAGACAGGATAGCCCTCACTGCCCTCACACATTGTTGATTCTTGGGCACTCTTCACTTTGTCGCCAGTTTGTCCCTCCTCAGTCCACTATCAGTAGTTTTTTTTTTTTTTTTTTTACAGAGTTGGTCCCCGTCTTATGGCTATAGCAGAGAAAGAGCATTTGTGTGGTTGGACACTGATGTTGGACATTGAACTCTATACAATTCACCCCAAAGGTGTCCAGTGAGGTTGAGGTCAGGGCTCTGTTTAGGCCACTGCAGTTCCTCCACACCAAAATGGTGGTAGGTCGCATTTTCCTGGCATCTGCCAAACCAGATTCATCCATCAGCCTGGCAGATAGTGAAGTGTGTAGTGGGTAGTGTGCAGCTGCTTGGCCATGGAAACCCATTTCATGAAGTTTCTGACATACAGTTCTTGTGCTAATGTTGCTTGTAGAGTCAGTTTGGAACTCTGTAGTGGGTGACGTAACAGAGGATTGGCAATTTTTACTTACCATGTGCTTCAGCACTCGTTGGCCCCTCTGTGAGTTTGCGTGTTCTACTGCTTTATAGCTGAACTGTTGTTGCTCCTATATGCTTCCATTTCATAGTAATTGCATTACAGTTGACTAGGGCAGATCCATCAGGGCAGGAATGTCATGATCTGACTTGTGGCACAGGAGGCATCTTATGACGGTGGCATGTTTAAAGTCACTGAGGTCTTCAGTGTGACCTATTTTACTGTGAATGTCTACAGAGATTGCCTATCTATGTGTTTGACTTAATACACCTGTTATAAAAGGGTGCGGCTGAAACACCTACACACAATCATCAATGGGGTGGCGACATTCGTTTGGCCATACAGTGTATATAAAATGCCTCATATGATTTGTACTTGGTGTAGCTTATATCCCCATCCGCTGGAGTGAAATTGAAATATGGTCTACCCGAATATTTGTCATGTCCATCCAAAATGACAAACGTGGCACCGCTACTTTAAGTTTATACAGTACTGTGCAACAGTTTAGGTAATTGAAAAACACTAAACATATGTGCTCAGACAAACACTAATAATAATGTTATCATAAATATATTTAAATAACATTAATGGAATGAGTAATGATTTTTTTGTACTTCAATGTGTTTGTTTAACCATTTCCAAACCTCTCTTCATGGCAGCCTGGTATTTATTGTGGTTATTATCCAATAACTGGCTAATCAATACATCATTATGTTAAATCAAGTGTGCTGATGATACAATTTAACAAACCCATGCCATAGCTGGGGACATTGCGGAGACATCTGGAACTAAACTTTATTCTTCAAGCTAGCTCCCAAGATATTAACAAATTTTTTCAAAATATGAAATTATTGTTATTTTTTCTTTTTTTTTTTTTGTTTATTTGCATCCACATTAAGGTGTACTGTATTTCTACTGGTAAAAACACATTTGATGGCAAACAGTTTTGAACAATGTCCTGGGGTGCCTAAGATTTTTGCACAGTATTGTACTACACAGCATGTATGAATCACTTAAAGTGTTATGTTTCTAATCAGTCAAATATAATGAGCTAAGCTGAGTGTAAATGTAATAACATGATTTACTCACTTTTTGGCAGCAGTGTGTCTGCTGAAATTCACAGCTGCATACTCAACATCCGGCTCTTTCATGGTTTCTTCAAGGTGTCTGGAGGATGGACGCTTTTCCTGTGAGTGAGAGGGTTTGAACTGAACGCTGGAGTAGTGAACGTCATCTTGATTATCTGACACTCTGCTCGTGGGGTCAGATCTCATGTCCATGGCTGAGGGGTTGTCATAAACATGAGCAGAGTCATGCTGAAAAAGATAGAGGGAAAGAGGAAACACATGAACTGTGTCATATTTGATCGTGTCACATATTCACACAGTCCTCCTCTCTAACATGCTCACCTGTCCACTCTCTCCTGAGCTCCTGCCACCTTTAGACTTTCTCGTCCTGAGAAACCAACGGTAAGAATAAAGTCAAAATAACATATCTGCATTGATTTGAATGATCACTTTCAAAATATAATATACACTACTGTTCGAAGGTTTGGAATTACTTGTTATATTAATAATGTAACAGTGCAGTAGTCATTTTATTTAATTCATTATTAGTGAAATAAACTTTATAATTATGCAGAACCTGATAAAAAGACTTGTTTTAGCTGTGGCATCAGCATAAGTGTATTATGTACCTGAGAAACCCCATTTGGAAAACTGAAGGGCGGAGCAGAGGTGTTTACACTGACCTCCTGTCAGTCATTTTATAAGACCCTCCCCTACACCACATAATATGGCCCCCACCTTTGTCTGCTTGGCTAAGAAAACATGGTGAAATCTGTGCTGTTAGGTTCTGCTAGTGAGGAAAAAGACATGCTGTGCTGCTGAAAAACTTAATGACAAGAAATGTGCTAAAACAGGAATCCACATTGAAAACACTGTTCAGTGGTGAAATTATTACATGCAATAGGTATAAAGTTGGATGCAGCATTAACAATATTTCTCCTGGACTGGTATGTAAACGTGACATACATGTTTTGAACTGCTTGAATGGCCAACTTTACATGATAAAAATATCACTCAGAGAGCTGGGTAAAGTAATACTTTGGGTGAACCACCCTCACAGAGATTTATGTAATACTAGTCAACTACATCAAACTCTTAAGCAGGTAATGAAGCCTGTAGTTAACTTCTTTTCAGACTTTCCATTCCACCTCAAAGACTGCTGTAGAGGCAATATTACAAAGAAAAATAACATAGCAAAGGCATTCTTGACTTTTCTTTAGCAGCAAATCACTATGAACCAAATGCCAAGTGCCTATAGGCTTGTAATGTTGCAATGCCCTCAGACAAAAGAAACACAGGAGTTTGTTCCTCACTCTGACCAAATGCTGCTACCATATAAAGAATTGTTATTTGTACTTGGACAGCATGATCAGGCAAAAATATAATGGTATCTCATCATAATTAATTAAGTAGAATAAATCAATCTCCTAGGGGAAGAGCAGCATTGTAGTCCTTTCACAAAGCTTATATCTTTTAGCTAGGTTCCTAAAAGTACAACCACTCAGAGGTAAATTAGCCGACAGCTGTAGTAGTTGTTGATCTTGTGAAATAGGTTTTAGCTATGAAGGACACTCTGTATCCTCTGTTTTGACTTAACCTATACTGAGCATTTTGATCTTCTGTCAAGCAATGTTAGCATCATACTACATTTTTATGATCAATATCTAAATAACAACAAAAGGCAGCCTACCTCATCACCAAAAAGTGAAGCCCTGACAATGCTTGATAATGCTGGCAAACACTAAATGAACCCCACTGGTCACCATTGATTCTATGGGTGTGCTTAAAAACCAAAGAGTAAAAAAAATGTTCCAGTGTTGTTGCCATTCTCCATTAATCACATAGTTTCTCGATGCTGTTATTGCAATTATTGGATATAAATGTGATCTAACAAAGCCAAAATTTCATTAACCCATTTTTTTTATTTGTTTCACAAACTATGATTTTGAACAAGTAAACATATAAAAAAAAATCTCACACATCAGTGTGTTTTATGTACTCTGAGTAAATAAAACAATGAATTAATTAAGTGCTGATTAATCCAAACTGAGCTCTTATTGTATGCATGCTTACTCTGAAAAAATGTGCATTCAACAATAAAGGCAGGCTTGTGCATGTTTTATACAGTGATGGGAAACAGTGTAGCACACAGAGCAGCTCCAGTTCTACACACTTTCAAAAGAGAATCAACAGTACAGCAAATTATCAAAGGGCTACCCATTTAGGTAATCTGTTTTCCCACAACAATCAGCACATCCTTACAATATAGCCAGTACAAAGTGATACATGCAACCCTTCCTGTGGTAAATCATTGCAGTCTTTTAATTGGGGGTTCACACAGCAAAAAATGCTACAGCTTGCACAAAGTTTAGTTTCACATTGCTCATTTTTTGCTACATGCCACTATGAAAGCATGTACAAAACAGTGGGTTTAGTGGGGCATGATGATTAGTTGGTGGTGCTTTGACAGACTTAAGGCCTGTCGTCATTCTGGAAATTCATTTTATTATAAATTCATTCTCAATGCTATACAACTGTCTCAATTTCCTTATTTTTACAGCTTTATACAAATTGTTTGAATGAGTATTAGTATTATATTAGAATCATCATCAAGTATCTTTAACAAAATTGATGCCAAACGTTGAACAGTAGCACATATGTTTGCACTGTACCTACCACACCCACAGAGCAGCTGCTGTGATGAGTATTATAAGCAGAAAGACCACCACTCCCACTGTGATCAGCACTGAGCTCTCCTTTGGTCCTCCACCACCTTCAGAGATAAGCCATGTTCCATTATTAAATACAGAAAATAAAAACTGAGAAATGTTATTTATGACCGTACAGATGTGTGTTTTACAGGACTCACAGTCACTGAGTGTTTGATCAGGAGAGTGGAGCTCCTCATGTCCTCTCACAGCACAGGAGTAGTTTCCTGCATCTTCACTGCACTTCAGGTACAGCTTGTTGTCTCTGGTGAGTTTGTTAGTTACAGGCTGTCTGTTCTTGTACCAAATGTAAGTAGGGTTGTTAGGCAGAGTGCAGGTACTGCTGCAGACCAGTGTTACTGTCAGTTCATCTGATGCTGTACTGGGAATCACGCTCACCTGCAGAGCTGAACACAGAAAAATATTGATCAAATTAACACATCAAATAGTGATTAAAAAATTAATAACTAATGTTTAATGTTTACCTGTAACATTTAGAATGACTCCGGGTTTCCCAGAGAATTTCCCTCCTTCAGTTTGAGTGATGACTCGAAAGTAATAATCTCCAGAGTCATTCTTTCTCACATCTCTTATTCTCAAAGTGCTTTTTCTCTCTTTATCTCCAATGTACTCCACTCGACCAGCAAACTGCTCTTCCTGACGCAGATCCTTTGGCTTCTCCTTAAACCAGTTGTAATGCCAGAAATTTTCATTAACTGTATAACTTTGGGGAAGTGAGTAAGTACAGGAAAAATCCACTGAAGAACCCTCCAAAACACACACTCTTCTGTCTGTATAGGTCACACTCCAACAGTTTTCATCCAACACACCTGTAAAATTAGAATATTATCATGTATTGGACTGAATCGTTTATGAATCGTTAGCTATAAACAGTTGTCATACTCACACAATGCATTAGAGCGGATTTCTTCATGGCTGCTAACAGAGCAGGAGTAGCTGCCAACATCCATGCTGGATAAAACCAAGACCCTCTGATCTTTCATGCCCACCTTTGCTCCATCCTTGTACCAGGTGTAAGAATTAATTCCGGAGGTCAAATTGCAGGAAGTGATACAGGTCAGTGTCTGTGCGCTCTGCCCAGTGTCAAGGTTCATCCTCACCTGCAGGTCTAAATTGAAATAAATATTTCAGTACATAAATCCTATGAATCTTTCAAAACCACAAAAATTGCTATACATACAGAACAGGTTGTGTTACTTCAGCTGTTTACCTGTTACTGTTAGATTGACTGCAGTTGAGCTGAGATGTTTCTGTCCTTGTTCTGTGATGATCATGAGGTGATATTCTCCTGAGTCTCTCTCTCTCAGCTCTCTTATTGTAAGAGTTGAGCTGAAGTTTGTGGCCTCAGTGCTCACTCGTCCTGTGTAGTCTGAGTCTAAAGCTACATCCTCTGGATGTTCCACATTCCTCCATTTAGCTTTTTGTTTGGGACTGAACCAGAAGACAGTTTTAATGTTGAAATTGACATTTGAGAAAGAGCAGGGCAGGTGAACTACTGTCTCCTGCAGAGCACATATAGTCTGAGGACTGCAGGACACGCTGACTTCCAGTGTACCTGAAACTGAAACAGTGTGCATTACCATTTCTGCAGTAATCCCAGAAATCAAAATATCTGACCATTATGGTGGCAATTTACAGCTCAGTAATAAGGGGTTAACAACATGGTAATATTATAGTAACCAACTGTACTAACAAAAAAATATATATGTTAATTTTTTGGTTGTTAATACATAAGAAGTTAATCGTAGTGGAAATTAGTTGGTAATAAAATGAAAAATTATGATAGGAAATTCTGATTACTCATAAATAAAATACAAATTTTCCAGTTGATACAAAATAATTTATCACATGTATAGAAAAAAAAGTGTCCTTCGTAATATCTGCTTATCACTGGACTAAAACAATATATCACCCAAATTCCTTTCAATCATTGTAGGGTTTTATAATCTTAGATTTATTACCCCAAAACAATGATGTCCTGCTGAAATGATGTAGTTTTAGTACTGTAATATACTTTTACTTGTTTCTATTCTATTAATTCTTCTAATTCTACCTGTTATGTATTTAAATGGTCAGGCACAATGTTACAAGTGGCAATTACAGTATAACTAAAAGGTATTTGAGCTGTAAAATGCAAACATACTTCTGTCCAACTTGTTTCTCAGTTACTGTATCTTTCAGCATATGATTTGAAATAATGTGGCTAACTGCACTGAAATCATTAGTGCAATTATAATATGAACATTACTTTTATTTTCATTATTGTTTTACTATTCTTATCACTCATGGTTAAAAAATTACATTAGATTAAAATGTTACTACTACTTTATTATTACATGTTATTACCAATTTATTAATGCTACAGTTACTTATTCTTAAATAACAACTTGAAAATAAGCATGTTATTTTTTGTAAGTATGACATCTTACCATAATATTGCTGTATTATTACTCACGTATTACTCATCTGTAAAGTGCTACCATATTTTTCATATATGCTTCTGTACTGGCAGATGGCAAAAACAAAGTGAATATAAATAACCCAATATAAAAGGCTATAGATTAACATAGTAGAGTTTACATGCAAATTATACAAGCATAGGCTTATTGTGGTAATGAGAAAGATAGACAGATTCTTTACCAGTAGCCCTATTTAAATTCCTAATGGGAAAAGTTCACAATAACATTCAATTAGGGAGATAAATCACTTGATTTTCAACTTTATGAAACTTTACATATTTCACTTACAGTGGGAGAAATAAAGATTCAACATGTCAACATTTTTTTATTAAACATATTTACAATACAGCTATTCACATGATCTTTATACCAGATACTGGTATTACCTCAATAAAACTACACAGCTAAAAAGAAATCATAGCATTCCAGTCTATTAAAAATGGAATGACACAGGACAAAATGACCACAGTAAGAAAAAGCAAGTCAGCATATAATTTGTGATCAAGCTGTCATGCAAGAAACATGTCATGATGTGTAGAAGCAAAGACCTTCCCAAGACCTTTGCAACAAAATAGTTGGGCAGCATAGCAAAGTCACTGATTACAGATGAATTTCTCAACTACTAACTAAATGTTCCTATAAGTCCCATGGGGCCATTATCCACAAGTGATAGGAACATCACTCAATCAACCAGCCAAGCACAGGAGCTCAATGTAAGATTTCTGATCAGGCAGTCAAACAGTCAAAGAACACTTGAAAAGAGCTCCAGAAGGACCTCAAAAGCAGTGGGTACACTGAGAAAACATAGGCAGCGCACTACACCGCCATGGTTATGCTAAAGCTTGTAAAATTTGTAGTGTAATACAGAACATTTTGAAAAATCCACTGTGGCATGCGTCCGTCCCCTGGGCCCTGAACTCCAAGCTCCCACGTTTGGAGGAGAAATAACGCTGCTTATGACCCCAAAAAAAAAACCTACAGTGAAGCTCAGTGTCACTGCTGTACTGTCAGTGATCCGCCACCCAAACAATATCTGGACAACAGCTCCCTGTGGTCATGAGCTGACCAATTATAAATGAAGTCGAGAGTGGATGATAAATTGTGCAGCCACAGATAGTCTAGTATGTAATTGTACACATATATAGTGGATCTATAGGGTGGAGCTCATACAGTGGCCAATACAAGGTGTTTCTAAGTGTGTAGATGTTGTGGTCATAGGATATTGTGCTGTTTTCTTAATGTTTTGAAGCGCCTTTTTTAGAGAAATGGTTTGTTTATTATGATAGGTGGTGTTGTGCAATCATATTGTAATCATATTTTGCAATTATAACTTTAGGTCTGTCAATGTTAGGAGTAATAGCGACCCCTACTGTTCAAACCAATGAGCTGCGATGAATAGGCAATATGCAGTTACAGTAGATGACATGCAACAATTTAGTAAGAGCAAAATATCTTACCTGCAAAAAACAGCGGGATGATCAATGAGAGAATTCCACATTTAAAGTCCATGATCCTAGTTGAAGCTGAAGACAGAAGAAACAGAAAAGAAACACTTTTTAAGTAGCCCCTTCTGCTGAAATGTTCACGTTCAAAACAATAACAAGTCAGTGCAAAGGGAACAGGTGCCCAGAAAGTGTTGTTTACCTGAAAGTCCTTCAGTTATCCAGGTAAAGACAATTCCAGGATTGGACTATAACAATGGAAAAGATATCACAAATCCACACACACAATACAGCAACAAAAGATACAAATTAGAGTGCTCTGCCTGATGAAACTAAAGATATGAAAACAATGCAGACAGGAAAACTGTGCTGTTTTATGAAACAGTGATTTATTATAGGAGGCTTGCAATTGTTAGTGCTTTATGTGTGCTATGTTTACATCCATTTGAAAATTTGTAACATTTTAGTGGAGTTTCCTAGAGGTTCCTGGCCTCACCAGCCAGCCTTTAAGTAGCATTCTCAGCAGCAGAAAGGGCAGAGGTCATCCACAGCATGGAATCGCAGTGGCGAGCAATACAGTGCCATGGTGCGGGCAAGCTTGAGAAGGAGCATATGTGCTGTGCAGCCTCATAGTGAGCTCTAGGGAAAGGTTGGTGTGCTGGCAATGCAGAAAGAGCTGTCAGCATCCCTAGTAGTGCCCAGGCCGTAGAGCTCACTTGTCTCTCCACTTCGACATGCTAATGGAGAGGACGCCCACAGAGCTGCAGCTCAGCTGGCCGCCAGGGTCAGAGGAGGAGGTGCTGTGCAGCAAAGACACAGCCCTGAGAAAGGAATGGGGGCACCTGCTGATGAGTGGGTAACCCACAGCATTTGTGATGGTTGGGACTCCATGCGCCCTATGGTATAAACCACTGGGATGGCTGACCTTTTGGGAGGGTGGGCTGTGTGACGTCCACCACACTCTCCATGATTCAAGAAGGGGCTTTAGGGGAACAGTATGCAGAGTTTCACCATGCACCCCGTCCAACTCTGTAAAAGTGACTTTGAATGTTAAAAAAAGCCACTCTGATGAACTGCACAACTAGGAAAAATATTACTATCAATGACTGGAAAAACCTTCTTACAGAACATGCAATGCAAAAGCTTTCAGCATCTATCAAAAACAAAACTACTGAATTCAGCGCGGCTTGTACAACACTCAGTACTCTCTTACATCAGTGACTCCACTAATTTTAAAAGAATAACCAAACACAAGGCATAACATTTGATAAATACACCATACACCCATAACCATACCACATATTTGTGGGCCTTTCCACGAATGCCCTCTTCTGTACATGCTAGCGTACATATGCATGTGCGCACATACACACACATACAAATCTACATGACAGAGACATTAATTATAAATAGCTGCAGTTTAATACACTGAAATGACCTGCCTGCTATCCCCGGACGTTTTGTAGGATGTGCCTTTTCTGCAGATGTGTGGTGTCTGGTGAGAACCTCTAGGGGGAGCTAAAGCTATGTGAGAAGATATAGAAGGCTGCTCTATATGAATGCTGGACAAGTAAGAAAGATAGCTGGTTACTGTTTGCAGAGTTACTTAAAAAGTTGTACCATTTCATGCTACAGGGCTGTTCTAGTGTTATAGTGCAAACACAACATATGGCGACGCTCTCATCAGCGACAGTCAGTGTGTAGAATATTCGTTGGCCTTCTGCTCCTAAACAATGGATAAGAAGAGCCCGCTTCCTCGCCTCCAATAGCTCTTCCCCCAAGGCAAGCACATAGTTGTCGACCACTCTAATCCATGACTTGAAAGTGACGGGTGGCTCACCAGTGGACTGTAGAAATGGTGCAGGTTGGCTCAACTTCAGCGCCATTCTCGTATGCAACAGCTTTAACAGCTATTCTGGGCTTTTTCTTGCCAAAAGTTAATGTTGTGGCTGAACGTTATCGGTTTTGCCAGTGCAGCCAGCACACTGGTGAATCTAGTGATCAATACATCTCAGCTCTGAGAGAACTCGTGGCCACTTGTGAAGTCGGTGCTATGGAGGAAGAAATGATTCGAGATCAGCTTGTAGAAAAGACAAACTTAACCCGCATTAGAGAGGGTTTGCTCTTAGAAGTGCCACTCGACATTAAGAAAGCCATGACAATAGCGTGCCAAATTGAAACTGCTGTGGCAGAAGCTAAGGTGATGATGGGAGCTGCAGACGGAGCAGTTCATGCTATACAGCAGGCTAGCAAGCTGCGTGTGGTTCGGTACAACATGCTCCTCCTGGATGTCCTGCGAGAAACGCACTATGCAGGAGTTGCAATAAGAAAGGACATTTTGCCAAAATATGTTGGTGAACCAAGAAAGTTTCTGAGGTTACTTCTCCTGAAGTGACTGTCTTGAACATTGAGTGTAAGGCACACGACGCAGGCAAAATAATGTGTACAGTGCAAATTTGTGTTGGCAATGGTCAGACACAGAAACTTGAGCTAATGCTAGACACAGGCTCAGCTGTCTCCATTTTACCCAAATCACTGTGTAAACAGTTTTTCTCCCATACTGCCCTTTCTGCACCAAAGTTAAACCTGAAAATGGTTGTCTGAAAGCTAACGTAAGGTTCGGTGACCGGAGTGCCACTGCAGAACTATATATCGTGCAGCAGGGATCTGCAGTGCTTAGCAGGGACTTATTCTCAGCGTTACAGTTACAGATACTTAATGGCGTCGTCAGTTCAGCTCCACACAACCATTTAGTCTCCACAGTGGCAGCTAGACAAGACACTGCTCTTGGCTGTGGAAAGGGCTTCTCTCATCATGTAAAAATCTGATCAGATGTCCAGTCTGTGCACCAGAAACTACGGCACCTGCCTTTTTCAGTATTTGACGCAGTTTCAGCAGAGTTAAAGAAACTGGTTGATCAAGATGTAATTGAGCCAACTGATGCAACTGAATGGGTCTCTCCAATAGTGGTCACCAGAAAGAAAGATGGGGGAGTCATGTTGATGTTGAATGTTGATTTAACGGAGCCGAACAAGGGAGTGGTAGTGGACAGTTTTCCTTTGCCACATATGGAGGAATTGTTTGCTGAGTTACGTGGAGCAACACTTCTCTACATTAGACCTTCAGAGCACTTACCATCAAGTCATGCCGCATGAGGACAGCCGTAATATCACTGCTTTCATTACACATGATGGTCTTTGTCGTTTTAAGCACGTTCGTTATTGGTTAGCTTTGGCACCTAGCTGTTTCCAACGTATAATGTCCATCATTCTAAAGGGTCAGCCAGGAGTCCAAAGCTACCTGGATGATATAATCGTCTCAAGGGCAACAGTTGTGGAACATGACAACAATCTGAAGTCTGTTCTGCAGCGCATAGACAAGGCAAGACTCTAGCTGAAACTTAACAAGTGTCATATTAGGCAACCTGAACTGTCTTTCCTTGAGCATACTGTGTCAACAAAAGGGCTGCAGCCTGATGCTTCACATGTGGCTGCAGTGTCGCAAGCTCCACCACCTACAGATGTGGTCAGTCTTCGGTCATTTTTGGGGCTCACATCTTGGTACGCAAAATTCATACCAAATTATGCAGCTGTCATGGAGCCATTACACTGCCTGCTTCGTGGTTCTGCTTCATTTGTATGGACACAAGAGGCCCAACAAAGTTTTGAGAGAGTCAAGGTGCTCATAGTCAGCAGCCCTGCACTCACAGTGTTTAACCCAGAACTGGCCACCACAGTCACCACAGATGCATCAGACTATGGTATTAGGGCTGTGCTTACTCAGCTACTGAAAAGACAAACCAGTACAAACTCCACAAATTACTCACATCCAGATGGCCTAAGTCTGCAAAAGCCCTGGATCCAGCACTACAACCATACTTCAGGCTGCAAAATGAACTTTCCTTCCAAGATGGCTGTGTGGTGCTAGGCACAAGCCGCCTTGTGGTCCCGGAAGCCCAAGCCCAAGCTTATTTCTCTGGCACATGATCCCCATCAAGGCATTGTCCAAACAAAAAAAACGACTGAGAGGAGTTGTACTGGTGGCCAGGGATGGATGCTCAAGTGGAAGCATCCATCAAAGCATGCGTGACATGCCAGTTACATGACAGGTCTGCTTTCACGCATCCAACACCAATGCAACCGGTGCCATACCCTACCAGTGCTTGGGAAAAACTTGCAATTGACATCATGGGGCCATTTGACAATGCACCCCTGAATTGTCGCTTTGTGATCACGCTGATAGATTATTTTAGCTAATGGCCTGAGATTGCTTTTACAGCACATGCTACAAAACAGCCTGTCATCCAGTTTCTGTCTTCAGTGTTCAGTAGAGAGGGCAATCCAAAGGAACTGATTTCCGATAACAGACCACAGTTCACCTCTCATAAGTTTGCATTATTTCTACAGGATAGAGGAACTGTGCACGGAACGTCATCTGTCCGTGTGCTAATGGTGAAGTTGAATGCTTCAACCACAGCTTGAAGGACTGTTTGCAGACCGCTTCACTGGAGCACAAAGAGTGGAAAGAGTTCACCAAAGATTTCTTGCAAGCGTACCGTGCAACCCCACATGCTACAACCCAGTGCTCCCCTGCAGAACTGTTACATGGAAGACTCATGTGCACAAAGCTCTATGTTTCAGGTGTCCAGGTTCCAGTCTCCCACACTACACCACCATTACTGGAGGTCTCTGATAGGGTGGATCACAACAAGCCAAAAGCAAAGCGTACACAGACAAGAGGCGCAGAGCAAGGCGTGTTTCTTTTCAGTGTGGATCATGTGTCCGAGTGAGGAAACCTGCCATTCTTCCAAAGACCCAGTCTAAGTTTGGGGGACCCCCTTAAAGTCATGGAGAAGAAGGGGCCTTTCTCCTACAAACTGTCAGATGGACAGTGCTGGAATGCATCTCACCTAGCACCTGTGCTCCTACAGTAGGAGAGGGAGGATTCAAGTGCTTTGTCATTGATGGACTTTGACACTGCAAAGCCTTCACAAAATACACAGGTCAGAGCCTCATCAAGGTCTAGAAAAGCACCTGTATGGCCTAAAGATTATGTGACGTAAATGATGACAAAACACAGTCCTATGTAGATAGACGTGTATATCTGTAACAACTGATATACAGTAGCTGCTTTGTGGTCTTATGTAATTGTTGTTATTGCATTGATCATTTAATTTATGTTATATTGTAGTCAAGATGGAAGAAATGCTTGGTTGTAAATGGCACACATTGTTAACGATGTGATCAATATTCCTACTAATTCTTTTGAATACTGTAGTGTTCTCACTGTTAAGGGGGGTTATTTTTGGAAGTGCTTATTCCTCCAGACTGTTCATTTTCCTAAGAGAAGGGGATATGTGGTGTCTGGTGAGAACCTCTAGGGGGGAGCTGAAGCTATGTGAGAAGATATAGAATGCTGCCCTACGTAAATGCTGGACAAGTAAGAAAGATAGCTGGTTACTGTTTGCAGAGTTCCGTTAAAAAGTTGAACCATTTCATGCTACAGGGCTGTTCTTCTGGGTGTTATAGTGCAAACACAACAAGGATATAAATAAAGAGTACTTCTTATGGGAGAAATACAGCCTTTCCCACGCCTCCGTCTACACTCATGCCACAGTGTGCTGAATATTTGTTTAATGGTCTTACGCCAGACACATTTTTACACTCTCGTCCTAAGTGTGCTGATGACACTGTAGCAAAAAATCCACTAAACGGTGCTACTAATTACACCAAGACACACAAACAAATGATACCATTGGAGCAAACTTAACAAACAAGCCACAGTCAATTACCAAAAGCAACAAAGATGATAATTCACAAATATAGCATACGGATTATAAAGGTTTTATTCTCTTTCTCTATGAATCTCCCTTATGAGTTGTGTGCAAAAAATGTCACCATTAAACATCCAGCAAATTATGCTAGCGTTGTCTAGTTTTTTATAGTTGTAATTATCCACAATAAAGTGACCATGCTGCACAAATCTTCAATTTAAAATGCCAGTTTCAAAACTACGGATTGCATAGAGAACAGTTCTACTAAAGAGAATTTTACCTACCTTTGGTTACGATCTGTCTGATACATCTGTCACTTACTGGAAGAGAGCGTGCAAGTTGGGGTCTGTGCGTGTTTTCTGTGTCTCCATGAACTATATTTCCTTCCTTTTTCACTATGTTCAGACAAAAGAAGGATGCAAAACTTGCATGCACTAGTAATCATATGCTAAAATTTCATGGCCCATAATGCTTTGCCGAAACAGGAGCATGAACAATAGTGGGAGGAGTCTGCAGCCACTATGAAAAACCAACTGACTATTTTTTTGCACAAAAAGCAGATGAGCTGTGAAACAGATATCAGTTCTCAAGCAGGTAAAAATGGGAAGCTGCACAATTCCGGTAATTGATCCTGAGAACAAGAGGCTAAATGAAGGATAATAAATATGATTAACTGAAGTGTGTGAAGTGCTGGGTGTACTTGTGTCATCTGTGGTCGGGAGCTTTTCTCTGCAGTGTGGTGAGTGGCACTGAGTGAAGCAATAAGACTTATTTAGAAAAAGGAACAGCTTCTACAAAGTGTCAGAATAGTGCAATGATCATGTGGCTATGGGGTGCAGGGCTTTGTGATTATCAGTTCTGAGAAGCTACTGTGCTTTCCAGCAGCCTTTGTGGAGCTCTCCACTAGTAATGTGTAATTTGTGAGCCGCCTCTTTTTTGTTGAACTTTGGGAGCCTCGCTTTGAAAAGCTGTTTTTAGGAGGTTTTTGGGCGTTTTATTTTATTTCTTTTATTTTTTTTAAGATGAAAACGTTAAGACAAAACAAATTGGTAGATCTTACAAAGCTGTAGCTGAAAATCACAGGATTCTTTTCATTGGAACATTATGGGCCTGCTCTCTAATCCCCAAACCTGCTGCTTGTTGTGTTAGTTTAGGAATATGGCATATTACTATACTACATACTGAGTACTGCACTACTATATACTGTGAACTGCATGCTACTCTTCATAGTAGTATACAATACAGTATACGACAAAAAACGTGTGCCATACTATAGAAAAGGGTCGCTATTAGACGGTCAGTATCCAGGACCCATCTCAAGACTCATCTCATTTTTCTTAGCTCCCCATCACTGCTTAGTAACTGTTGCTAGCCACTTTTTAGCTCTGTTCAGTTCAGGTCTTTAGCAATACAGTTATATTTAGGTCAAGTGTAACACAACAGAATGACGCAGATGTTCGCGGGTAAAAAGTGAATGAGAGGCTTTACTAGTGAAAACAGAATCCACAATCGTAGTCAGGTCACAGGCAATGGTCAAATCCAGAAAGGGCAAAATACACAAATACACAAACATAACCAGGTGAACAGTCTAAAAGGGATCAGGCAAAAGGCAGGTCAAAAAACAAGGCGGAACAGGAATAAACAGTCAGAAAAAACGCTCAGTAGCTCTATGGACAGTAGCAATACCTCACAATGAAACTGTCTACAAGCCCGGGCTTTAAACTAAACCAATCAGAGAAGAACAGGTGATATAGATCAATACTCTGGGGAACTGGAGCGCTAGTTGGAGTGCGAGAGTGAGGCTGGAGTCATGTGATTTCCCAGGGGATTCTGGGAGATGGAGTCCAACGAGAGTTCAGAGCCAAAGCGGGGTTGTGACACAAGCAACGTGCCTGCCAAATTTGACATAATGGCAGGATGGAAGTTGTTTTCTATTCATCTCCAAAGCCACAAAATAAACTGTAAAAACATTGGCTTTGTAAGCCGTGTGGTAAACATGAGTGGTTTCCACAGATACCTCACTTTTCCTGTTTGCTAAAAGGTCAGTCATTTGATTTTCATTACATTTGTAGTTGGTAATGTGAACTAGTTCAACTGAATAATAAGCAGCACATGAGCCTGAAAAGCCAATGCTGAGCAGATTGTTCGACTGAGACCAACTTTTATAAGTTACTGTTTTAACCATGTTATCTTTGCTGTAAGTTAACTTCATTCATTAGACAAAGTAAGAAAACTCACCTCAAGACCAGCAGAGAAAACCTGGGGTTCTCAGTGTTGCACTGAGTGCAGCAGCAGGACAAATGATTTCACTTCATGTCATTTCATGTATGTATCTATAAAAGGCTGAATCCCAGACTATTAAACTGCTCAGAGCAAACCAGGCCATTACGTCAGTGGTTACGTCCTCCTGAAATGACCGAATTGCATTTTGGGATGCAGATAATGAAAATAGGTCTGCCCACATACTGAAATATTTGATCAGAGCAGTATGTCATTCTGTTATCTTTGGCATACTGGAGAAATTTGTGTTGGTCATATACTGCATGCTATTTTTGAGTACAATCAGTACATGAGCTACTGCCAACACAGCCTTTGGACCAATCCCATTTCTTTTTTTCAGCCCTACCCTCAAATAAAAAAGAACATTACTTTATTAACAGGCTACTAGCGCTGCTCTGTAGGCGACCCTGCCAGTCTGCAGTGACAGCAGAGGAGGGTGACGTTGACTCTCTGTCGGGCTTTAGTTAAATTTAGAGCATCGTATGTCTTCGGGACAATTATTCATTATTTATTCACCCACTCCTAATTTTTCAGTAATATGAAGATGAAGTCAGATATTCAACCAGCTTCTTGTTCTAATTTTCTTGTTCCACCTCAAATGGTGCAGCAGTGCTGGTGCCTGAGGTGCCAGAATGTAACTGCTGCACCATTTAAGGTGGAACGGGAAATTTAGCTAGCTAGCTACCGAGATATCAGCATACTAGTGATTTTTTATGCTTGATATGAAGAGAAGGACCATAAGACATTGAAACGACGTTAAACTAAGATAAAACAATGGTTATCATATTTTTTTTACAGAGAAAATGCTCACATTTGTGGGTTTCTTTGGTCGCTTGTGCAGCCATCTTGCTGTTTTTTTCTCAACAAAAATCAGGACACCCTATGTCTAGGCATGAACACGCAAAATGGAGGGGCAAGGGCTAAGTGGTAAGGTCAAGAGGTGAAATGGGATTGAGCCTAGGTTTCTAGTTTTGTTCTTCTTTGCTATTCTTGTAATTCTTACATGTGTTTTCAAGTGCGCTTTTTTAATTTGTCTGTTTTTTTGGCTTTCACCTGCCTTTTGGTGATTGCCCTAATGAAAAAATGACCATTAGAACCATTAGAATTAAAACCTGATGGTTTTGCTTTCTAATGGGAATTGGCTTAACAGTTAGAGACTACCACTTTACTGTAGGACACCTTTAGGTCCCTTTAGGAAGCTGTTATGAATCATTTGCCTGCATTTTGCTGTCTCCTTAAATTCTGATCTCTGCCTCTTAAAATTCATCCAGTTATCAACATCTGACTTTTTTTTTTTAACATAATGCAGTTTTTATTCATTCGTTATGTGGGATGTTAGGTTTGATTGAAAATTAAATTACAAATAATGTAATTAATTCGACAAATTATGGGATTAAACACTGATCATGAGCCGTTTGGGAGCCAAAGAGTCAGAACCTATTGGTGAGCTCAGCCAATTGATATCAGTTGAACTCACTGAAAAGAGCTGGACTACCCAGCACTGCTCTCCACAACTCTAGAAGGGCAAACCCCCCCATCTGCCCACCTCTACAGACAAAGCGAATGAAAACAGTGACCTAACATCTAGAAAATGAGCTGTTGTTTACAGAAGAGTAAATGACAGGGTAAAATACATTATGCACAGACTTCATTAAGGTGTTATTTGTTTTATTCACTGGTATCTTTCAAAGAGCACAGAAAACTACACTAAACTGAAAAAAGTATGTAGTAGACCTTTAAAATCAGTGTAGGTGTAATGGCATGATTGGTTCACTGGGTGGCAGCAATGAGATCACTAAAGTTTGAAGCAGTATTCAAAACATACTGCATGCCTCTGTTGTGTCTAGAGGAAGATGGGGACACAGAGGCACTCACCACGTGGAACAGTGGTTTTTATTATCTTTTTTGAAAGGTTGAATTTGTTTTCTACTTTTACTGTAAGTCAAAGGTGCATTTTCATCCCTTTATCGTTGGTCATTCTGAACACTGGGCATCTTTTGACCAGAGATTATTTGGATGGTGAACCATTCTCAGCACAACAGTGGTAGAAGCGTAGCAGTGTGTGTGGTGCTGGTATGAGTATATCAGACACAGTGGTGTTTCTGGGGTTTTTACCCATGTCAGTGTCACTGCTAGGTTAAGAGTGGTTTATCACCCAAAATTATCCAGCTAAGAACAGCCCTGTGGTCATAAATGGATCATTACTAGAGAATACCTAACAAAAATTCATCAAAAGATAGACTACCATCACTATATCAGTGGTCTCCAATCCTGGTCCTGGAGAGCTTCCTACCTGCAACAATAATTTTTTGCACCAGGATTTTTTGAGATGATCTTAATTTTACAGCGAAAAGAAAGAGAAAAACAGTCATTGAGAGACTTTTTGTATATTTGTATTTGAAGAGGCGTCTTCATATCCTCTATCTTTATCCTATTAGCTCTATTAGGCTACAGAGAGATCACAGGGTTATGTATGTAGCCTAAACTTTTTCGTCTACTCTTTTCTGAAATTTTGGATGCATTGATCCAAAGATTACTAAGAAATTCACAGGCTAAACGAATTACTCTAGCTTGAAAATACCATAGTTTAGATGTGAGGCTTGAAAGACTGTCAGATGTTGCATCCATAACCAAGCAGGCGAGGGCTTAGTGAGTTAAGCTCTACCTTGAAGTAAATTTTTGTTCAGACATTATTTCAATGAGCTCTGCCTTTATTTATTCCCCCAGTTTTCCAGGGATTTCACAACATGGCAACCCATCAAAGAAGCCTAGACCAAGCTTTAGACTAAAAAACGTTTATTTATAGAATATTATTCAGAATGGTCAAATGAGAACAATGAATTACAACATAAATAGAAAACCACAGGCATGTAAAGAAGTGAAAACAAACACAAGCTTTGCCAATATATTAAAATGCACTTTGAAAGTCACTCTGAATTAGAGCATCTGCTAAATGACTAAAGGTAAAATGTAAACAAAATCAATGTCAATGACTAAAATTTTAGAGCAACTCAAATATTGTCATAACAGTTTTATCAATGAAACAGTGAACATGAAAAAAATCAATGAAAGAAACTGTGTGTCCTACAGTCTCTGAGAGTTTGTGGCAGCCGAAATCTAAAAGCCATTACTTCTCAAATGTATATATGCTTAACTGAGAAACTCTGACAACTTTAATAAATAATAGGACCATCATGAATATTATAATAGAGATGGCATTAAATCTGAGTATTTTTAAACAATTCCTGCACTCAAAAACACGGCTTTTAAATGGTTAACTCCTCTTAGATGCCTTTTTATATCTATATAGATTGGTACTGTATGTAATTGTGAATGTGAAAGTTGCCTTTTTTGCGCTTCATATGTACATCTGGCCCTCAGGGTCTGTGGTGAGATGGTGAATTTTCAGAAGTGTGCAGAGAGTCTTTATAATCTCAGTCTGTTGTTAAGTGCTGTGCTGCATGGCAGGTAAGCAGATCTCCCACCCTGAACAAATATGTGAATTTATTGAGCACTCCAGAGAACAAAAGACAGAATAATGCATTCAAATACAAAATGCAGTGCAGACTTACTCATCAGTGTCATAATTGTCATGCAGGGTTCAAGGCACGGTGCCAGTACAAGAGCCTCTAACAGGCTGTAGAGTAGAAGAATGTTAGAAAAGAGAACAACACATTAAAGTAGGTAACACTACTGTAGACTTACTGCCAGAGTGTCGTAATCTGAGGACATGGTCGCGGGGTTCAGAGCTGTGTATGTGTCATTGTGAGAGCCTGTTACATTCTGGAATATAAAAGAACATTAACAAGTTTATTCAATTAAGCCCATTAACCAGGGGTCTCATTTAAGAAAGAACATGAACATGTTCTACTGGTATAAGAACCACCAGTACACACTAGAAAACAGCCATTTATCAAATGTGTACGCTGCTGTATCCAGTGAACGATGATAAATGCTACATACATTTATTTAAGGAATAACTCTTCTTTAACTTTCCCTATAGCCCATTCTGCATATGAAATTGTTTTGCATGTAAAATCTTACCAGAGTTCTACAGTGCAATCAAAATAATTGTATTTGTTCCCTCTTTTTTAAAAATTTGCAAATAAAATTTTGATTTAGGAGCACTCAATCGGGAACAGATTATGACCCAAATAGTCGCCCATTTTATTATGTGTGAATACAAATATGCAGATTTCTTTCAACAATGTGTACAACTGGCCTTGAATCTACTATATTTACAGGGCATGATCAGAAAATTAGCTTACTGGCTCATTGTGCATTTCACAAGCAGTCTACCCAAGCACTGAAGGGAGCCATGAGAGGCAGCATGAGACGAGCATGCGACCAGTACTCAAGCCCCAAGCACAGAAGCCAGGAGAGGCTACATGAGGAGGCTGGCACCCGAAACCCAAGCACCACTGAGGGCCTGTGGGAGAAGAAATGTAAGCATTGCAAATAGCCAAAAGACAGCTTGTGAGGCCAGAGCCTGAGCCTAAGTGCCAGAGGCAGCATGAGTCCAGTGCCCAAAACCCAAAGCCCCATCGAGAGCCGAAACCCAAGCTGAGTCCCAAGTGCTGATGACAGCCACGGAAATTATGTTGCAGACAATTCACGACATGCAACTAGTTGCACAAACATTTCACCATTTAAAGCCAGCCTTAGATGTTGTTCTAAATGTACAACATTCACAAGCATGAGGGAAAAAATATAAATTACGTTGTATGTGTTGGAGTGTGTGCATGGGTGTGACAATTATTCATTATTTATTCACCCACTCCTAATTTTTCAGTAATATGAAGATGAAGTCAGATATTCAACCAGCTTCTTGTTCTAATTTTCTTGTTCCACCTCAAATGGTGCAGCAGTGCTGGTGCCTGAGGTGCCAGAATGTAACTGCTGCACCATTTAAGGTGGAACGGGAAATTTAGCTAGCTAGCTACCGAGATATCAGCATACTAGTGATTTTTTATGCTTGATATGAAGAGAAGGACCATAAGACATTGAAACGACGTTAAACTAAGATAAAACAATGGTTATCATATTTTTTTTACAGAGAAAATGCTCACATTTGTGGGTTTCTTTGGTCGCTTGTGCAGCCATCTTGCTGTTTTTTTCTCAACAAAAATCAGGACACCCTATGTCTAGGCATGAACACGCAAAATGGAGGGGCAAGGGCTAAGTGGTAAGGTCAAGAGGTGAAATGGGATTGAGCCTAGGTTTCTAGTTTTGTTCTTCTTTGCTATTCTTGTAATTCTTACATGTGTTTTCAAGTGCGCTTTTTTAATTTGTCTGTTTTTTTGGCTTTCACCTGCCTTTTGGTGATTGCCCTAATGAAAAAATGACCATTAGAACCATTAGAATTAAAACCTGATGGTTTTGCTTTCTAATGGGAATTGGCTTAACAGTTAGAGACTACCACTTTACTGTAGGACACCTTTAGGTCCCTTTAGGAAGCTGTTATGAATCATTTGCCTGCATTTTGCTGTCTCCTTAAATTCTGATCTCTGCCTCTTAAAATTCATCCAGTTATCAACATCTGACTTTTTTTTTTTAACATAATGCAGTTTTTATTCATTCGTTATGTGGGATGTTAGGTTTGATTGAAAATTAAATTACAAATAATGTAATTAATTCGACAAATTATGGGATTAAACACTGATCATGAGCCGTTTGGGAGCCAAAGAGTCAGAACCTATTGGTGAGCTCAGCCAGTTGATATCAGTTGAACTCACTGAAAAGAGCTGGACTACCCAGCACTGCTCTCCACAACTCTAGAAGGGCAAACCCCCCCATCTGCCCACCTCTACAGACAAAGCGAATGAAAACAGTGACCTAACATCTAGAAAATGAGCTGTTGTTTACAGAAGAGTAAATGACAGGGTAAAATACATTATGCACAGACTTCATTAAGGTGTTATTTGTTTTATTCACTGGTATCTTTCAAAGAGCACAGAAAACTACACTAAACTGAAAAAAGTATGTAGTAGACCTTTAAAATCAGTGTAGGTGTAATGGCATGATTGGTTCACTGGGTGGCAGCAATGAGATCACTAAAGTTTGAAGCAGTATTCAAAACATACTGCATGCCTCTGTTGTGTCTAGAGGAAGATGGGGACACAGAGGCACTCACCACGTGGAACAGTGGTTTTTATTATCTTTTCTGAAAGGTTGAATTTGTTTTCTACTTTTACTGTAAGTCAAAGGTGCATTTTCATCCCTTTATCATTGGTCATTCTGAACACTGGGCATCTTTTGACCAGAGATTATTTGGATGGTGAACCATTCTCAGCACAACAGTGGTAGAAGCGTAGCAGTGTGTGTGGTGCTGGTATGAGTATATCAGACACAGTGGTGTTTCTGGGGTTTTTACCCATGTCAGTGTCACTGCTAGGTTAAGAGTGGTTTATCACCCAAAATTATCCAGCTAAGAATAGCCCTGTGGTCAGAAATGGACCATTACTAGAGAATACCTAACAAAAATTCATCAAAAGATAGACTACCATCACTATATCAGTGGTCTCCAATCCTGGTCCTGGAGAGCTTCCTACCTGCAACAATAATTTTTTGCACCAGGATTTTTTGAGATGATCTTAATTTTACAGCGAAAAGAAAGAGAAAAACAGTCATTGAGAGACTTTTTGTATATTTGTATTTGAAGAGGCGTCTTCATATCCTCTATCTTTATCCTATTAGCTCTATTAGGCTACAGAGAGATCACAGGGTTATGTATGTAGCCTAAACTTTTTCGTCTACTCTTTTCTGAAATTTTGGATGCATTGATCCAAAGATTACTAAGAAATTCACAGGCTAAACGAATTACTCTAGCTTGAAAATACCATAGTTTAGATGTGAGGCTTGAAAGACTGTCAGATGTTGCATCCATAACCAAGCAGGCGAGGGCTTAGTGAGTTAAGCTCTACCTTGAAGTAAATTTTTGTTCAGACATTATTTCAATGAGCTCTGCCTTTATTTATTCCCCCAGTTTTCCAGGGATTTCACAACATGGCAACCCATCAAAGAAGCCTAGACCAAGCTTTAGACTAAAAAACGTTTATTTATAGAATATTATTCAGAATGGTCAAATGAGAACAATGAATTACAACATAAATAGAAAACCACAGGCATGTAAAGAAGTGAAAACAAACACAAGCTTTGCCAATATATTAAAATGCACTTTGAAAGTCACTCTGAATTAGAGCATCTGCTAAATGACTAAAGGTAAAATGTAAACAAAATCAATGTCAATGACTAAAATTTTAGAGCAACTCAAATATTGTCATAACAGTTTTATCAATGAAACAGTGAACATGAAAAAAATCAATGAAAGAAACTGTGTGTCCTACAGTCTCTGAGAGTTTGTGGCAGCCGAAATCTAAAAGCCATTACTTCTCAAATGTATATATGCTTAACTGAGAAACTCTGACAACTTTAATAAATAATAGGACCATCATGAATATTATAATAGAGATGGCATTAAATCTGAGTATTTTTAAACAATTCCTGCACTCAAAAACACGGCTTTTAAATGGTTAACTCCTCTTAGATGCCTTTTTATATCTATATAGATTGGTACTGTATGTAATTGTGAATGTGAAAGTTGCCTTTTTTGCGCTTCATATGTACATCTGGCCCTCAGGGTCTGTGGTGAGATGGTGAATTTTCAGAAGTGTGCAGAGAGTCTTTATAATCTCAGTCTGTTGTTAAGTGCTGTGCTGCATGGCAGGTAAGCAGATCTCCCACCCTGAACAAATATGTGAATTTATTGAGCACTCCAGAGAACAAAAGACAGAATAATGCATTCAAATACAAAATGCAGTGCAGACTTACTCATCAGTGTCATAATTGTCATGCAGGGTTCAAGGCACGGTGCCACTAGAAGAGCCTCTAACAGGCTGTAGAGTAGAAGAATGTTAGAAAAGAGAACAACACATTAAAGTAGGTAACACTACTGTAGACTTACTGCCAGAGTGTCGTAATCTGAGGACATGGTCGCGGGGTTCAGAGCTGTGTATGTGTCATTGTGAGAGCCTGTTACATTCTGGAATATAAAAGAACATTAACAAGTTTATTCAATTAAGCCCATTAACCAGGGGTCTCATTTAAGAAAGAACATGAACATGTTCTACTGGTATAAGAACCACCAGTACACACTAGAAAACAGCCATTTATCAAATGTGTACGCTGCTGTATCCAGTGAACGATGATAAATGCTACATACATTTATTTAAGGAATAACTCTTCTTTAACTTTCCCTGTAGCCCATTCAGCATATGAAATTGTTTTGCATGTAAAATCTTACCAGAGTTCTACAGTGCAATCAAAATAATTGTATTTGTTCCCTCTTTTTTAAAAATTTGCAAACAAAATTTTGATTTAGGAGCACTCAATCGGGAACAGATTATGACCCAAATAGTCGCCCATTTTATTATGTGTGAATACAAATATGCAGATTTCTTTCAACAATGTGTACAACTGGCCTTGAATCTACTATATTTACAGGGCATGATCAGAAAATTAGCTTACTGGCTCATTGTGCATTTCACAAGCAGTCTACCCAAGCACTGAAGGGAGCCATGAGAGGCAGCATGAGACGAGCATGCGACCAGTACTCAAGCCCCAAGCACAGAAGCCAGGAGAGGCTACATGAGGAGGCTGGCACCCGAAACCCAAGCACCACTGAGGGCCTGTGGGAGAAGAAATGTAAGCATTGCAAATAGCCAAAAGACAGCTTGTGAGGCCAGAGCCTGAGCCTAAGTGCCAGAGGCAGCATGAGTCCAGTGCCCAAAACCCAAAGCCCCATCGAGAGCCGAAACCCAAGCTGAGTCCCAAGTGCTGATGACAGCCACGGAAATTATGTTGCAGACAATTCACGACATGCAACTAGTTGCACAAACATTTCACCATTTAAAGCCAGCCTTAGATGTTGTTCTAAATGTACAACATTCACAAGCATGAGGGAAAAAATATAAATTACGTTGTATGTGTTGGAGTGTGTGCATGTTTGCACAAAGCTGTTTATATATGAGACCCCACACCCACACATGCTAGACTTACTGTGAGAGTGCCATAATCAGAGCTCATGGTTTCAGGGTTTAAGGCTGTGTATGTGTCACTGGGAGAGTCTGTAAGATGCTGGAAAATAAAAGAACATTAAAAAAGCTTCTAGAATTAAATGCACTAACCAGGAGAACAATCACACACACACACACACACACACACACACACACACAATAGACTTACTGTCAGAGTCTCATAATCTGAGGTCCTGTAGGTGAGATCCAGAGCTGTGTATGTGTGGTCTGCAGGATCTGGAGTCTTTTAGACAGATGAGGAGAACAACTTCAGTCTTTATTCAGTAGCAGCTTTATAGGAGTATGTAGATAGAGAAAGAGTGAAATCCTCTCTCAGTACCTGAATATCTAAGTCTCTCTCTGCTCCTCTCTTCCTCCTGATCACCCAGTACATCCACAGAGCTGCTATGCTGAGTATTAGTGCCAGAAAGACCACCACTGCCGCTGTGACCAGCTTTGACCCTGGGCTCTCCTCTCGACCTTCACAAATAAACCGTGATTCACATCATCACCTAAACATAATTAAACAAGCTTTTGTTTGTTACTGTGTCTTTAAGATTGATGTATATTAATGGCCTCTGTTGTGATTGGCTGCCTGGTATCGTGCCTTGATCAGAAACACTCCATATAACTTCAATATTAATTGGAGGGGCTAAACTGTTGTTGGCTGAAAAGGCGGATACATGTAAACATGTTGGTACCACATATGGACTGTGTGGACTAAAGCATGAACAGTATGTTTTGAAACTTTAACAGTGTTTACATACTGCACCAAACTTATTTTATGTTTTAAAAAAGTGAAGGAAATTCAGTTTTTAGTAATAAGGGCAATTTAAAGCAGCAGTATGTAAGTTTGATGACCTCTCTGGTTGAAAGGTGTATTTGCAAGCAGCCTGCAGTTTACCAGCACTAATTACTATTTATCCAGCTCATCCAGTTGGACAAGCCTAAGATTGTGATGTCAATCAGTAAAGAAATGACAAAGAAATTATGTAGTTCTCAATATCCCAATATCCCAATATCCCTGACAAACTCAGCCTGACAGCTCAAAATTTTGAATGAATATTTAAGTACATTATGTTTTAGTGTATTTTCTTCTACTTTCTGAGGACAATCTACAATAAGTATATTGTAGCATCTTGGCAAAGAAGGAGACACGGGAGTGGCCATGATACAAGAACTGCAGAAAAGGCACATGTAGTACAGCTGAACAAAGGGGAGGGTTATTTCTAGCCATGTAATTCCAGTCCATACTGAAATTATGATTCTATGTCCCTTTGGTGGAGGGGGCTGGGGCACATGGTGCAGCTCTGCATACCATGCTTCTCTGTTAACATTTTTTTTATTTTCAATACTAAACAGAAACAAAATGTACAATGACAACACAGATTCAAATAAATGCTTTCCCCCCTGAACTCCCCCCCTCCACCCCCACCCTCCCACGCATACCATGCTTCTATAGTCCCTTCTGCAAAGTGAAGCAAGTGGCAGCTGCCACAGTGCCACCCTCCCCCCTGCCACCAAAGGTCAGCTGTTCTGGTGACCTCACAGCCCAAGCCAAGTGCTCACTGCTCTGGGCCATGTCTTTGCTGCCACGGCTGGCAAGACTCAGCACAGCTCACTGCGTCAAGTTCAACACTGTTCAGTGTTCCCCACTGAGGCTGAGTTCTGCCGCACCCTACCCGAATGCCACCAGATGCTCGCTCAAAAATTTGTTTACTTGGTTTTCTTTAATGTGAAAAACTAAGTGACCTGGCTGCCTTAAATTTGTAATTTTATTGAACTTCAAATAATGTGTTAATAGTATAATAAATAAAATAAAATAGTAACGTAGTAAAAAAAGTGTTAATAGTAATGTAAAACAGCTAATTGGAAAGAGTGCAGTTTTCAAATCGCATGAGCTGCTGTTTTAATTACAGCCTATATTATCAACTCTGTTGTCATTCATTTTAAGTGGAGAACTTAACCTAATAACGAGGCTAATTTCCTGCCTGTAGATGAGTCAATCAAGAGCAACCAGACACTGTATACATGACAACACAACAACTAACTGTGAGTCTCACACACTGTGATCAGTGTTCAAGCCTCAAGCAGCAAATATAGAGCTACACAAAAACAACCTTCTATGGTGCGTTCGATTTATTAGTCCTGGTACAGCTTGTTGGGCTCTAGTTTAGGATCATTAGTGAGATGTGTGTTTCACAGGACTTACAGTCACTGAGTGTTTGATCAGGTGAGCGGAACTCCTCATGTCCTCTCACAGCACAGGAGTAGTTTGCTGCAACTTCACTGCACTTTAGGTACAGCTTGTTGTCTCTGGTGAGTTTGTTAGTTACAGGCTGTCTGTTCTTGTACCAGATGTAAGTGGGGTTGTTAGGCAGAGTGCAAGTGCTGCTACAGATCAGTGTTATTGTGGTCCCATCTGATGCTGTGCTGGAAATCACTCTCACCTGCAGATCTGAACATGCAGAAAATAAATATCAGATTAATCAGATAAACACACCAAACATAGATCAAAATGGCAAACAACTCATTTACCTGTAACATTCAGAATGACTCCAGGTCTACCAGAGAATTTCCCTCCTTTAGTTTTTGTGATGAATCGAAAGTAATAATCTCCAGAGTCATTCTTTTTCACACCTTTCATTCTCAGAGTGCAGTTTCTCTCTTTATCTCCAATGTACTCCACTTGACCAGCAAAGTTCTTTTCCTGATGCAGATCCATTGGCTCCTCCTCAAACCATCTGGAATGCCAGAATGCTTCATTAATGTTATAACCACTGGGATGTGAGTAAGTGCAGGGAAAATCCACTGAAGAACCCTCCAAAACACACACTCTTCTGTCTCTGTAGGTCACAATCCAACAGTCCTGATCAAGCACACCTGTAAAAGTAGAATCTTAGCTTGTATTGAATTGATTGGTTAATGAACAATTAGCTAAACAGTTGTCATACTCACACACTGCATTAGAGTGGATTTCTTCATAGCTGCTAACTACGGAGCAGGAGTAGCTGCCAACATCCTTGCTGGATAAAACCAAAGATATCTGATTTGCACCTTTCACTTTTTGTCCATCCTTGTACCAAGTGTAAGAATTAATTCCAGAGGTCAAATTGCAGGAAGTGATACAGGTCAGTGTCCGTTTGGGCTGTGAGTTCGTCCTTAACTGCAGGTCTAAATTGAAATAAAGTTACAAATATTTCAGTACATCAATTCAATGAATCTTTCAAAACCAAAACAAAAAACATATAAAACTATATTTACTAAACAGATTGTGTTACTTTAGCTGTTTACCTGCAACTGTTAGATTGATAGCTGTTGAGCTGAGATGTTCCTCTCCTTTTTCTGTAATGATCATGAGGTGATATCCTCCTGAGTCTCTCTCTCTCAGCTCCCTGATTGTAAGAGTTGAGCTGGAGTTTGTGATCTCAGTGTTCACTCGTCCTGCATAGTCTGGGTCTAAAGCTAAATCCTCTGGATGTTCCTCATTCCTCCATTTAGCTTTCTCTTTAAAGCTGAACCAGAAGACAGTTTTGATGGTGATGTTTGAGTAAGAGCAATTCAGGTCCACCTCTGATTCCCTCAGAGCACAGATAGTCTGAAGACTGCAGGACACATTGACATCCAGTGTACCTGAAACTGAAATGGTGTACATTACCATTTCTGCAGTAATCCCAGAAATCAAAATATCTGACCATTTTGTCTTCACTTTACCTTCACCTCAGTAATAAGGGTGTAATGACATGGTAATATTATGGTAATCAGCTGTAATAACCTAAAAATTATGTGCTAATTTTCTAGTCGCTAGTAAATAGAACATTTATAATTGTAGTGGAAACAAGTTGGTAATAAAATGACAATGGTATCAAACTCTAATTACTCATAA
Source organism: Colossoma macropomum (assembly GCF_904425465.1). Lineage (NCBI taxonomy): Eukaryota > Metazoa > Chordata > Actinopteri > Characiformes > Serrasalmidae > Colossoma > Colossoma macropomum. Next base: position 215,752 of record NW_023496051.1, read on the forward strand.
ATGAAATGTTAATTTGAAAGATGATATAGAATAATTTTTCACCTTTATGGGAATTAGGTTTCCATCAAGGCCCATCTACAGACAAGTGTTGTTACTCAACATTTTCTTAACTTCTAATGTAGTAACAACTACAAAATTTGCATTATCTTAGTTCATTTTTAGATTAGTACAACTTGTTACCACCAAATTAATAATGAATAGCCACATTGAAAATATGTTTACATAAAAAAGTAACATGTTGAATACATATTTCCCCCACTGTATATATCAGTGTTTAACATTCATAGCCCAAACTAAAGGCCTATCTCTGACATAGTTAGCCGGTAAATGTAACATAATATGAAATACAACTGCTGTTGCCTTAACTGGCCACTTTATTAGGTTCACCTTGCTGATGTACATTTCGTGGGCAATTCAAGTCCATCTGTTACACAATTTGTCTTAGCATTCTCTAGCCCTTCATTAGTGGACAGTTCCTGACTACAGTGCTGCTCTTAGCTGGATAAGCCTAGAGGTGAGAAAAAACAGTGACTTCTCTGTCTGATACAATAATACCAGCACCACACGCACTACCATGTCATCATCACTGCTGTGCTAAAAATGATTCACCACTCAAATAATACCTGGACAACAGCGGTCCTGTGGTCATAAACTGACCAATGATGAATGAAGTAGACAGTAGATGGGCTAATCAGTAATTTTATGCCTGTATAGTGGACCTATTAGGTGGAGCTCATACAGTGGCCAGTACAAGTTAGGTGTTTCTAATAAAGTGGATAGTGAGTGCACATGACGTAGATGTAGATGGCAGTAATTCAGTAAAAGCAGAATAATCTTACCTGATATAAACAGCAGGATGATCAATGATGGAATTCCACAATTAAGGCCCATGGTTCCACTTGAGCTGACCACAGAAGAACAGAAACAAACACTTTAATTAGCCCGCTGATTCAATCTAGCACCAACCATTTGAAAATGCCTGCTTTGTATAATGAATTAACATCATATCCTGTGTGGTTCTGTGCTTTATATGTGTTCCTTGTGCTTAGTTTGCTGTAGTTCTCCTTAGTGTTTTTCTCTGTAGGCTTGTTTTTAGTTATCATAGTTTTGCATTTCTTTGTTCCCTGGTTATCACAATTTGTAATTTTCTGGTTGTTGCTTGTGTTGTTGGCTAAATTTCTGTTCTGAGTTTGATCATTACTTGCTTTTTGTGTTTGAATGCTTGTATTTTGTGTAAATACACCACTAAAGTGTCCATACCTGTCAGTCTGCCTTCCCAGTGCTACAACCTCAGTCAGGAAAATCACAGTGCTACAATATAAGAGTGGTTTTAAGGTAATCCTGCTAGTAATCACACTATTATATGAATACTGTTTTTTTAGTAGTTGTAGTTATCGATTGATGAAAAATAACACATAGATATTTAAAGTGTTAGATGCAAAAAGAGAACTGCAAATATCAGACCAATCAAACAGCACTTGCATAATATGCTGAATAATTGTTTAATGGTCTTACAACACACACATTTTATTTTGACACTCTCATCCTCAGCATGCTGATGAAACTGTAGCAACAAAACCACTAAACTGGGTTATTAATTATGCCAAAACACACATACAAGCTCTACCCTTAAAGCAAGGTTACAAACAAGCCACAATCAATTACCAACAGAAAAGCACTGAAAATCCACAACACAAATGTGTTTTCTTTCTCTTTGAATCTCCCTTATAAGCTCTATGCTTTGTTTGTATTGTGTGTGCAAAAGAAATCTTTACTATCATGAGACATTCAAAAAAATGTCCAGCAAATTATGCTAATATTGTCTGTTTTTTCTGTACATGTAATTATCAGTGACCATGCTGCCCAAATCTCTGGACAGAAATGTATTTAAAATGTCCAGTTTTAAAATAATAGACTGCATAGAGAACAGTTCTTCTAAAGAGAATTTTACTTACATTTTGTTATGATCTGTCTCACTCTTCTGTCACTTACTGGAAGAGACCGAGCAAGTGGGGTTTGTGTTCGTGTTTTCAATGTCTTCATGAATTTGTTCTACTATATTTCCTTCCCCTTTAACTGTATTCAAACACAAGAATGACGCAAAACTTGCATGATTTTGTAATATTATGCTACAACTACATGTTCCATAATGCTTTGCTGAAACAGGAACATGAGCAAAAGTAGGAGAAACACAACTAATTTCTTGAAAAGCAGCTGAGCTGTAAAATAGATGTCAGTTCTCAAGCGAGTAAAAATGGGAGGTGCTGGTACAGCATAGCTGCACAATCCAAGTATTGATCCTGAGAACAAGAAGCTAAATGAAGGAAAATAAATTGGATTAACTGAAGCGTGTGAAGTGCTGGGTGTACTTACGTCATCTGTGGCCTGGAGCTTTTTTCTGCAGTGTGGTGTGTGGCACTGAGTGAAGCAATAGACGTTCAGGATGGTGCAATGACTGTGCGGTTATGGGATGTAGGACTTCGTGAAAGTTGTCAGTTCTGAGAAGATACTGATCTCTGTGAAAGCCATTGTGGAGCTCTCCACTAATAACGTGTAATTTGTGAGCCAGATTTTTTACATTGAGACATTGGAAACATTGGGAGGTGACTCTCATTGAAAAGCTGAATTTTTGTGGGGGCAGGAGGGCAGGGGTTTTGGCTGAGGTTTTGAGTTTTTTAAGTATTAAAAAAAGGAGATCTTATAATGCCGTAGCTATTCTGAGTCTGCTCCCTACTCATCAAACCTACTGCACGTTGCGTTAGTTTGAATGCATTTGAAAAGGCATACCACTATCAGGGGTGTTTAACTGTGGGTAATGATGAACCTGACTAACCAAGGCCCTTCCTGGAAGTAAATTAATTTATTATGGTTTCTATTGTTGACTTTCTCTGTTATTTTAGAAATAAACAATACACAACTGCATCTTCCATCATAAGGAGATGGCAAGTTCGATCCCCAGTGATGCTACAGCCATTCATGACCGGGAGTCCAAGAGAGCACAATTGGCCTCACTCTCTCTGGGTGGGTTTGTGGACCCTCTGTCTTCCCCATCACTTAGCACAATCCTAGCCAGTGCAAGTGTCTGTTAGCTGATGTAACAGATCTGGTGGTTGCATGTTTAGCTGTCCAATGATGTTGCATTAGCCGCAGTTCGAAAAGATGTAGAGGCGCTTCACAGGTGTTGGAGGAAGCCTGTGTTAGTTTTCGCCCTCGTAGTGCTGGTGGTATTGTGTGACTAGTGGGTGGAATTTGATATGATTAAACTGGGGAGAAAATTGGGGAAAAAAGAGCATCTTCCATGACACGTTCTGCCTATCTTCTGTTGCTTCCTTGATCTCCCCCACCTGCCACCTCAAAAGCAAAACTGGTTTGATCCTCTGGTTTCTTAGGAGAGGGATAGAACAGCCTAGGCACATTACTGTGCCTGGGGCCCAAATTTTGGTGGTACACCCCTGACTACTATACTACAGATACTCAATACTGTACTACTATATACTACTATGCTACTTTTCATAGTAATACACAGTATAGTATTCAGTATACAACACGTGCTATACTACAGAAAAGGGCTGTGACTAGAGAGTCAACATCAGGGAGTCAATCACACCTATCTAGCTGCTTTTTAGCTCTTTTCAGGTCAGGTCTTTAGCACCACATGTGGATGTGTTTAGGTCAAGAGACGTCACTGCTGAGTATTTAAAGATACCATGACAGAGTGGAGGATTTTGTTTTCCATTCATCTCCAAAGCCACAAATAAACTTAAAAAATGTCAGCTTTGTAATCTTTGTGGTAAATGATGTGGTCTCCCAGAGATATCTCTGTTTTCCTATGTTTACTAAAAAGTCAGTTGTTTATTTTTCATTACATTCATAGTTAGTAATGTGAGTTAGTTTAACTGAATAATAAGCAGCATGATTCCACACACAAGCCACAATTGTCATTTCATTGCTTTATCCATAAAAGGATTAATCCCAGACTATTAATTAGTTCAGAACAAACAAGACGGTTACGTCAGTGATTAGATCCTGAAATGACTGAAATGCATTTCTTCAATTTTCAGGTAGTTCACCAGGTGGCAGCAGTGAGATTACTGAAGTTCAATGCAGGATTCAGAACAAATGCTAAATGCCGCTGTTGTGTCTAGAGGAAAAGTGGAACAAATTTTGATCCATTTATAATTGGTCATTCTGAATACTGGGTGTCTTTTGACCAGGTATTATTGGGTGGCGGCCCATTCTCAGCACAGCAGTGACAGTGACATGGTAGTAGCATGGTAGTGTGTGTGGTGCTGGTATGTCAGCCCTAGTGGTACATGATACAGCACAGAATTCATTTACTTAAAATAACGAATTCTACAGACGTGACCTAAATATCAATTTTACAATAATAGTTTAGCAGCCATTAAAAAGGCCTCAGCACACTCTGATATGCTACAGCATTGGGTGAGTTTAATGCTGGAGGGAAGGTGGTCTAATTCCTGTCAAAAACTATAGTCTGCCACTGTTGTGGTGTTTGCCACACGCTCAGTGTTTCAAGTGTTTCCAAAGATTTGGAGGCGTGGCAGTGAAGCCCAGCTGAAGCCCAGCAAGAAGGAGCCAGCATGCAGAGAATGAAAAACTTTCATATAGTTATTTTCAGTTTCGTTCACAGTTATAAGTGGCTATCACAGAACTTTAAGAATGATAAAAAAAAATGCTGTTTGCACATTTTGTAAATGGCTCTGGATTAAAACATATTATATGGATTCACTAATATATTAGAGTAAATCTAACAGTCATAAAAGCATTTCACTAATATAACAGCTAATATGGAAAAAGGTGAATAAAAAGAGCTGCACGTTTGTTCAAAAATCTCTGAGAGTTTATGATACGGTATGGCAGCCAAAATCTAGAGCCAATACTTCTCAAAGCAACATATGCTTAACTGGCAAACATCGAAAACTATTAACTAATTAGCTATAACTAAATTATAGTGACATGATGAATACCATAATATTTATGGTATGAAATTTCAACTTTTATTAAATAGACTAAATAATAAAACTGTGGAACAAAAAAAATGTTGCTTGAAAAAGGTTAACTCTGGGGTCTGTGGTTAGATGGCGAATTCGCAGAAGTGTGCAGAGAGTCTTTATAATCTCTGTTGCTGAGTTCTGTGCTGGACAGCAGGTGGGTCAAAAATAAAAGCAGATTTTCCTCCCTGAAAAAAAATTTATGAATTTATTGAGTAACAAAAGAGAGAATAATGCATTCAAATGCAAAATGCTGTGCAGACTTACTTATAAGTGTCCTAATAGTCATACAGGATTCAAGGCACTGTGCCTCTAGGAGAGCCTCTGACATGCTGTAGAGTAAAAGAATATTACAGAAGAAAAAAATGCATCAAACTATATTAAAAAAAAACCTGTAGACTTACTGCCATAGTGTCGTAATCCGAGGACATGGTCGCAGGGTTCAGAGCTGCATATGTGTCACTGGGGGAGCCTGCAACGTACTGGAAAATAAAGGAACGTTAAAACTTCTCTACAAGTAAGTGCATTAACCAGGGGTCTCATTTATCAAGGCATATAATACATATTCTACTGGCATAAAAACCACCAGTATGCACCAGAAAGTAGGCAACTAGGCTTTCATCAAATGCGTAAACAGCTGTACATAATGAACAATGATAAATCCTGCTCTGCTCATGCATGGCCAGATACATTCATATAATGTAACACCAACAAATAGCTTTATGGTAAACATCTTTCCTTTAAAAGTCCGCTGTAGCCCACAAAACATGTGAAATGTTGTTTTGCATGTAAAAATCTACCAGAGTTCACAAGAAGAGTTTTGATTTCACAGGCAAGCATTTCATGTTTAAGCAGACCAAGATGTATTCTAAGCAAAACAGCAAACAGCTCAATGATCTTCTTATACAACTCAAAACAAACTTTGTCTTGATTTGGTAAAAGACAGGGGTGAAATCAAAGAAAATAAAAGAAAAAAAATATAAATTTAGAATAACTGAAAATGATATTTCCTATTGCTGCTCAGGTAATCCTTAAGGGTTTGGACAATGAGAGAAAATTTGACTGCTGAATTAAATATCCTGTCTGACTATAGAGGGGAAAAAAAAGAAAAAGAAAGAAATAAGAAAAGTTCATATGAAGTTTGTGCTCATAGACTTTGTGTTCTTGTTCATTTCAGGGGATCAAACAGGCGACTTTCTGGTCACAAGGCTGGTTTCATGGGCTGGAGGTTAGGGAACCAGCCCTGTGACCAGAAGGTCGCCGGTTTGAACCCCTGAGCTGACAGTATGTGACTGAAGTGCCCTTGAACAAGGCACCTAACCCCCGACTGCTCCCTGGGTGCCGTGGATACGGCTGCCCACCGCCCTGGGCAAGGGTACTCACTGTCCCCTAGTGTGTGTGCATTCACTAGTGTGAATGTGGGGTTTCACTGCACGGATGGGTTAAAATGCGGAGGTGAAATTTCCCCGTTGTGGGACTAATAAGTGTCACTTAACTAACTTACTTAATTTCAAAGCAGGATCAACAGCTTTCCAGAGGAAAAACCTTACCACAGAACCTTGCTTACATAGTCATAAACTGGAACCGGAAAAGTCAGCATTATGTCACAGCAGGATTTTGTACTAATCCTGAGAATTATTTAACCAAGATACTGAATGCTTTTCTAAACTTCTCAGCTTTTCACAGCTTTGTGTAGTTACTTTTTGTCATATAATCATGAACATACACCAGTCACACCAGTTTTTTTGTGGGGCTTAAAAAAGAACCATTCCCTTTCTAAAGCTGTTTTTCCCACTTAACACTCGTTTTGGTGTTTCTATGTCACTCTAAAGCATCTAATTTGGCTAATTAGCTATCTTGCTTACTTTACCTTATTGGCTGATATGAAACCACTGTTCTGTGCACACACTCACACAAATGCGTATACATTTATCCACAATCATGTGTAGAATAGAAACAAAGCAAGCTTCATTTTTGATCTGTTGAGTGTGAAAATATGAGGAAAACACTCATTCTGTCTGCTGCCATAAGTGCTGAGTGTTAGCTTCTTAACTAGCTTGTGTCAGCTTGTGTTGAATTCTTTACCAATTCTAAAAATTGCAAATGACACAACTACATACCATCCTACTTTACATTATGGTGCTCTTATTAATAATTAATAGTGCTTGGCAACTTCATCTTCATCAGGAAGATTGAACAATGTTCTAAATTGTTCTTGGCTTCACTACAAACGTTACCTAACACAAAGAATCTCTCAATGGGATGAATACTACTTATTGCAGCTTCACCTGCATTACAGCCTCAAAGACAGCAAGGTTTTGCTGTTATTGCCAATCTTTTGTTCTGTATTTATAGTTAATTGTGTCATAAATTGAGCTGCTTCCATGTTCTTGTTCTTCAAAATCAACTGTATAGGGCTGAACCACACCGGGTTGTTTACATTGCCTGGGAGACACCATTCTCAATCATTATGTGTTCTGATAGGCCCGCACAGTTCAGAGCAAACATCAGCTCAGAATTTTTAAATTGTATTTATATATATATATATATATATATATATATATATATATATGTGTATGTATATATATATATATATATATATATATATATATATATATATATATATATATATATATATATATTTCTTGAATGTAACACTGGTAAACACTTATTCTGCAGAACATCTTTCTGTTAAAACAAAATCAAATCAAATCATGGTAAAAAAAAAACCATGTTGACATGGGTTTTAAAGTAGGCTGTTAGGATTGAAAAAAAAGTAATTATACCAAATATTAAATAAGTCAAAGTCAATCAAGTCCAATAAAAAAGAATGAATTGTGTTTTTGTAAGTCTAGTGGAATTTCCACCATCACGGGTTGCGCAGCCAAATAAATTAAGCCTGTTGTACTTAAAATAAGATAGATCCCACATTTAAATTCAAATTGGATCTTTGAGTTGAACCAATGTATTGAAATTTAGTTTAGTCTGTTGTCATTAACAGCTGGCACAAGTGTGGTTCTAAGCCAGGCTTGTCAAAGTGCTGTGGTGATTAGCGTTTACCCTCATATAACACTCTGAATTCAGCTCATAAAGGCCTTGCTAATTAGCTGATGAGCTAAATCAGGTGTGTTTAACTAGGCAGTGTGCTGAAGCCTGCAGTGTTTCGGCCCGCAAAGATTGGAGCCTGACACACGTTCTAAACTAACAGGGCACTACACAGACTTTTAAATCAACCCTAGTAATAAAAGTGAGACAACTCTAGTAAAACAAGTTCAACTAGCTTTAATAAGTTGAGTGAAATCCTCTCTCAGTACCTGAATATCTGTGTCTCTCTCTGCTCCTCTCTTCCTGCTGATCACACAGCACATAAACAGAGCTGCTGTGATGAGTATTAGAGCCAGAAAGACCACCACTCCCACTGTGACCAGCTTTAACACTGAGCGCTCCTCTGGACCTTCAGCATCATCTTTGCCACCACCTGAAAGAAAAGGACTGTTATTGTTGCCGTTGCTGTTGTTGTTGTTGGTTGCTGGGTAAGATGTGTTTATGTGTTTGTGCTATTTTGTGCTGGGCTGGGGTTAGAGTGGGTTTATGTTTTTGTAACCATCAAGAGAAAGAGTAGGGCTCGGAGTGATCTACCTGTGTTGCTTTTTTAGTGGCCTTTCTGCTTTGTTCACTTAATATAGAGAAGTTTCCGAGCAGAATTTATGGCCTCACCTGATTCATCTTCTGAGTTAAGATTTAAAAGATAAAGTTAAAAAATGCTGCCCCACATTTTCAAGTAACTGTTGAAACACAAAGAGTTTTAGTTTGTGGGTGGAGCCTTATTTTAGCCCTGCATTATACAGCAGTAAGTGAGGCTGTATCCCTGTCCCTCATGGCCACATGGTGAGCAGCTGGATTCCACTGTTTTGAAGTAAATGTGTCTCAAATGTCCGAAAATCAGCGCGCAACATTAAGAACTGTCAACATTGAAACACATATTTTCTGCACATAAGTAAACTTTTTTGTGCTCAAAGCTGTGTTTGCTAGTCACGTACTGGCTGGCGTTCTGCCCAAAATTAGCTAAAATTGTTACCACTGGTGTTTGGGTAGTGTTATGATTGCTTTATTAGTGACAAAATGGAATATTAAATCTGTTATTTTAATAAAATAAACATAACTAAGGCATAGGATCACTTAAAGCAAAAATATTTTAAGTCTAAAATCTAAAGTCAGTGACAACTCAGTAGAATAAAACTCAGACTCCTTGAATTAAAGCTGAAAGTCTACACTTCAATCACATTTTGATTGCTTCATTTCAAATCCATTGTGATGATGTACAAATGCCAAGAAAAAATACACCAACTGTGTCACTATTCAAGTACTTATGGATCTGTATATACATTCACATGCCTGTATGGAAGCTAGCGTGTAACTGCTGCGCTATTTAAGATGGAATGGAAATTTGAATAAGAAGCGAACATCAGCCTCAAGAGATTAGAGTATCAAATTCAGCGCAACGACATGAATCTCTTACTGGCTGACACAACAGGCAGTGCTCTTCAAAGTTTTTTTTTGCTTTGTTTTGTTGCCTTACTGATGTAGCTGTTTTCATACATGAATCATGGGAAGATGGACAGCACAGGCAAGAACTGCCAAAAAATGATGGCGGCACAGAAAAGTTTAGAGTGAAAAAGCTACTTAAGGAGGATGAGGACATATTCGAGCAGGTGGGCAGCGAGAAATGCTGACAGACTTAATTTGCTTAGCTAGCATTAGTTTGTAACATATTGACTGTCATGATTGTATTACATTTAAGATAAAAGCTTTCACCAGGTATCATTAGCTAACTACCATGGTGTTCAGAGTTGCATGTAAGTAATAAAGAAGAATAAAGTAATGAAGAAGATGAAAATGCACAGATTTTAGAAAAAGTTATTTTGCACAAAGGCAATGCTGTGTGTGAGTAGCAGGAGAAATACAGTTTGAGTTAGAGGGTGGGCTGGTCTGCATCATGCAACCCCCAGTCCGAAAATAAGTCCTACTCTGGCCCTGGCTTCTACTTACATAGCTATAGTGAGTTAGCGACTTTTGTTACATAAAACAGTGCAATTTTCCTGTATGCTTTGTTTAAAGACATCTTACTGAAATTAGTCTTAACTCGTTTTTATTTAATATGACTTTAAAAGGACACATAATCAGAGTGTTGTATTTTTCATATTTTCAAAATCTGCAGAAGCCCTGCTTTAAGTGTATGCCATATTTTCATTAAAGTGTTGCATTACATATTTTCATCACAGTTAAAAATAACTGCTGGCTTCTTTGGTGGCATGTCCTAAAACATACAAAGGTTGAAGTTCAAAGAGAGAAAGTCTATGCAGAGTTATAGGCTAGTTTTGAGCCCCAAAACAGCCTAATATTGTTCTTAAAATTAAAAAAAAAATTATATTAACATTTTATCAAGCACCGTATCCCCCACTATGTGTGCGTTTCCGTGTTAAATCTCAGTGTGTGACTGTGGACATGACGCAATAAGTTATTGTGCCACATATCAACAATCTGATTAGTGGCTGCTCAGCTCATTTGCACACACCCCGTCTCGTCTCCAGACTTTTATTTTACTGTTCTGTTTTAAAACATTAGGTTATGAAAAGGTACAAATTTATGGAGGACCAGATTTGCCAAATTGAAAAATAAATACAATTAAAAATAAATGACTTAGTAAATCAATATATGAAGTTGAATTGCAAAGAATAATGATGATAAATCAAAAAATAAATAAATATACATAACTATTAATATATTAATAAATAAAATGTCACATAAATTAATATGTCTGCATTTATTTATATGTCTATTTAGTAATTTCCCCTTCTCACTAATTTTTGTATTTTTTTTGTTATTTGTTTCTTTATTAACATTTTTTTTCTGTTTTTCTATTAATTTATTATTTATTTTATATTTATTAATTTATTTCCATAACTATTAATTTCTATATTTATTTATTTCTCTATTTATTTCTGTATTTCCTAATTGCTAATAAAGGGGCTGTCAGTCAATGATGTCACAGCGTCTTAATATTCCTATTGGTTGATCGATGTCAGATTCTGTAGATCGATTGTACATGTCTTGTTCTCTCCGCGGTAACTAGGGACAAGACAGTAGAGTAACGGCTTCTTACAGCAGCACACAGTCAGAGATCTGAGAGTCTCGGCTGATCTGGCTGAAAATGCAGGTCCGGATTATTTACTCTTTCGTGTGGAGGCTGCGGGGACAGTTTGCTCCATTTATCTGATCTGCTGATACAGAGCTCGATCTGTAGTGTTCACAACTTTGGAGGAGATGGTTCATCGTCTTTTTCTGCAAAATTCAGATCACACCCAGACATTTGGACGCCCTTCTCACATACGGCCTGTGGAAGCCATCGAGAGTTATTTATCAGCATATTTGTCTGTTTGTGGCATTGCAGTTCTTTATGGAGTGAAAGAACAGTTTAATCAGCGTTTCTCCTCGTCTTGATTGCTAAGCCTGAACATGAAAACACGCCCCCTCATTATCATATGAACGACAAAATACAGAAATAAATAAATGAATTAATGAATAAATAATTAAATAAATAAATAAATAAATGAATGAATAAATAAATAAATAAATAAATGAATGAATGAATAAAGCAAACAATTGTTAAAAATATAGATATGGAAAAAATGTAAAAATGGCATTAATAAAACAATAAATAATACAGAAATAAATAAATTGAGAAATATATAACTGCAGAAAAAGAAAATGTGTGAATCATTACAATCACAATAAGCAATATATACTTTATTTAGTTTTTTTTATTTATTGATAAATTTACTGAGCCATTTATTTTTTATTTTATTTATTTTTCAATTTGGCAAATCTGGTCCTTCATACAAATACGTACTTTTACAAGGAAAAACTTATTTAAGGTTCACAATGGGACCTTAAAACCACTGTTGTACCTTTGAGGGAACATTTACACTGTTTGTACCTTGATGAACAAAAAAATGTACCTGCACAGAACCTTTATTTGTGTATCAGTGAGAGGGGTGAACCTGTTTAGTTGAGCAACGCCATACAATGTTAGAGAAGAGAGAAATGAGCTTCAAATGCAGATCTGGTTCTGCATCTATTTTGTTATGGCATTCATTTTATTGCAGTGAGAGCTGAGAAGGCTTTCTCACAAAGGTAGGTAGCAGCAAAGGACACAGACTGCATGGCCTTTAATGAGAGGGCTGAGTATTCACTTTGGATGCAGAAGTGACTTCCACTTAAATTCTCAAGCAACTAGACAATTTGCCATGTTTTTTTTGAGACATTCATTTTTAATCTGGTGAATGCAATAAGCCTACTAAGATGTCTCTTACTTGAGACTGAGTAACAGCATGTGTGACATATGGATGTAGTGAAGTACAGTGTCTATGGTATTTTTTAATTAAACAATGGTATTCATGCTAGAAAGTTGCATGCAAGATCTTGTAAAGCAATGTAGCCCTCAAATATTTTTTCCAGATTTAACACCATTTTACTATTATACATTATTACATATAAAATTATTACACATAAAAATTCAGCAAACGTGGTTTTGTATGGCTATATTTGTGTTTTCTTTACAATGAACCATTTTATATCAAACCACTCTGAATGACATTGTTTACATCTCAACGACTGTTTTATGGAAAATTTTTGACAAATCTGTGGAATTCCCCTGTAAAAAACAACTGAGAGCACAGCAAACATACAGCCCTCAACAAATATTGGCACCCTGGTAAACATGGGCAAAACAGGCTGTAAAAACATTCTTTTGCTTATCCTTTTGATCTTTAATTTAAAACGTGATAACACTTTATTTGGAGTTGAATTTAGTTTATTTAATTTCAACAGAGTATCAGTAAAACATCAACAGCATATCAGTGAAGGAGCAGTAGTGAAGCATCTGAATACATTGAGGTAAACATCTTGAAAATGTACTATGTATATATTATTTACATTAAGTAGATGCACTGTTGATGTGTTGCATACAGTAGATCTCTCAGTATTAATCTCACACACAGTGCTGGTGCGATGCATCCATGTAAGCTAGCTTTGCTCTGTACATTTCATCAGAGACGAAGGACAGCACTGCACCTATATCTAGCTCCATATTTTTCACCAGTCCTTCAACCTCTGGCCCTATTAAAATCACTGTTGACAAAGAACTAGCCTCCTTCACTACGCTCACCTTTGAAGTGTCATCCCAGATAGCTATTACATGGTGCAGTCACAGTTCTGAATCTGTGTCAGTAGTTGAACCCTTGTCCTTTGCTGTTGTATTAGCTTCAACCTTGTATACACATTGTTGCTCCTCGTAAAAGCATTCACTTTCATTATGGTTTACATTTACGGCATTTGGCAGACGCTCTTATCCAGAGCGACTTGACGATTTGACCTTTTTTGCACAGGTAGGCGAAGGTAGTGTTAGGAGTCTTGCAGCATGTGTGACATATGGAGGTAGTGAAGGACTCTTATTGGGAAAGCATAGGGTGTTTGCCCAGGCAGGGATTGAACCCCAGCCTACAGCGTGGAGGGCAGAGATGTTACCCACTACACTATACCAACCACTTTGTGTGGTTTGTCTTACACATTTCCAGATATGAAGATTACATTGACTTTAAGTGAATGACATTTTCTCACTACTGTTTACATTGAAATGTCCACCACTTTTTGGTGTCATCTGTTAATAACTTGTTCTGTATTGCTTCATAAATTAGGTTGCACACCAATCTACCACAAAGCGCATCTTGCCAGCTTCTTTAAAACAGCCACATATTGAGCAATATTTTCCCCCTCTTGCTGGTTGCATTTATGGAAATGAATTAAATGAAACTAAATGAAAACTGGATTTTCTTGTCTACAAACACATCAAGCACACAAAAGTTAGACACTATATCGTTTACCAAAGTATACTGATACTATTTTGCCAACTATATTGTAAACAATATTTTGCCAGTGTTTCAGAAGTTGTTTGGGTCGAGGCTCCCACATCTTGCTAAACTAGTCTGGCAGCAGAGACATAGCATGAAGCCGAGCACCACCGCTGGATGTTCAATGCTTACATTCAGCCATTAAGATAGGTTACTGTCCTATGTGTTTTTTCAGTAATGTGAATTTTTTCTTATAAAATTCCTGAAATCTGTGATTTCTGAGAAAATACATCCATGAAATTAAGAAAAAAAATCCATGAATTTAGTAGGGCCCAACTAATAATAGTAATGATGTACTGTACATTTAGAAACTTGGAATAACATTCCTCATGCAATGTGTTGCTATCATGCAGGTAATTTTTTTTTTTAGAAAAGAGAACATGAAGATCTACATAGAACATAGAGATCTACATACATGTTACCTCAGGAATACTGAAGTACATTCTCACTGCTTTCTGAGTCCAGGTACAGCTTGCTGAGCTCTATATTAGGATCATTAGTGAAATGTGTATTTTTCAGGACTCACAGTCACTGAGTGCTTGATCAGGTGAGCAGAGCTCCTCATGTCCTCTCACAACACAAGAATAGTTGCCTGAATCTTCACTGCACTGTAGGTACAGCTTGTTGTCTCTGGTGAGTCTGTTAGTTATAGGCTTTCTGTTCTTATACCAGATGTAAGTGGGGTTGTTAGGCAAAGTGCAGGTGTGGCTACACATCAGTGTTACTGTCTGTCCATCTGATGCTGTGCTGGAAATTACTCTCACCTGCAGACCTGAACATGCAGAAAAATATCAGATAAACAAATTACACAATCAAACAGAATCAAAATGGAAAACAACTTATATTCAGCATATACCAGTAACATTGAGAACAACTCCAGGTATAGCAAAGAATGTCCCTCTCGGAATATAAGTAATGACTCGAAAGTAATAACCTCCAGAGTCATTCTTATCCACATCTCTTATCCTCAGAGTGCAATTTCTCTCTTTATCTCCAATATACTCCACTCGATCAGCAAACTGCCATCCCACTCTCCGCTCCTTCAGTACCTCCTCAAACCAATAGTAATGCCAGAATGGTTTACCAGTTGTGTAATGACTGCGATATGTGTAGGTGCAGTGAAAATCCACTGATGAACCCTCCAAAACACACAGTCTTCTGTCTTTGTAGGTCACACTCCAACAGTCCTCATGAGACACACCTATAAAATTGAAATATTAGCACCTTTTAATTTAAATTCATGAACAATTAGCTATATTCAGCTCTCATACTCACAGAGTGTATTAGAGCGGATTTCTTTATGGCTGCTAATAGAGCAAGAGTAATTGTCTCCTGTGCTGGATGAAACCAAAAACCCCTCTCCTGCATCTTTACCCGCCTCTTTTCCATTTCTGTACCAGGTGTAAGAATGAGGTGCAAAGTTCAAACTGCAAGACGTGCTACAGGTCAGTGTCGGTATGGTCTGCTCATTAGTGCTAGGGTTCATCCTCACCTGCAAGCCTGAATTGAAATAGTTATGAATATTTCAAATTGTTTTTTCACTTACTGAACAAGCGATATTATTTTAGATGTTTACCTGTAACTGTTAGATTGACTGCAGTTGCGCTGAGATGTTCCTCTCCTTGTTCTGTAATAATCATGAGGTGATACTCTCCTGAATCTCTCTCTCTCAGCTCTCTGATTGTGAGAGTTGAGTTTGAGGTCTCAGTGCTCACTCTTCCTACATAGTCTGAGTCTAAAGCAACGTCCTCTGGATGTTCCTCATTTCTCCATTTAGTTTTCTGTTTAAAGCTGAACCAGAAGACAGTTTTGATGCTGAAACTGGTGTTTGGATAAGAGCAGATTAGGTTCACCTCTGACTCCCGGAGAGCACAGATAGTCTGTGAATCACAGAATACGATGATGCTCTCACCCAAAGAACCTGAAACTGAAACAGTGAGCATTATAATTTGAGCTGTAGTCCCAGAAACCCAAATATCTGACAATCTTACAAGACCTACAGCAGTGGTCACAAACCATCTTCCTGGTGATCTGCCTTCTGTCAGGTTTCACCTCCAAACCAAATGTAACACAACTCATTCAATTAATTATAAGCATTAGGCATATAGATCATATGGGGTCAATTTGGGTAGATCTTCAGGAGCAGGATTGCTGACCACTGACCTACGGTATGCAGCAAAGTGCAAGGTGGCTGGTCAGTATAGGAAACAGAGGACCATTCTGCTTCAGGAAAAAGATGTATTCATAAGCATAATTAAATACAGGTTTAAAATACAAAAATGATAGATACTCAGTGTATTCAGACCCCATAATAAAATCTTCAGACCAATGACAACATCTTTTATAATGACATTTTTGCAGTATTCATATGTAGAACTTGATGTATTTTTTATTTTCAGTCTTTACATATACATATGTTCGGTGGCATGCAAAGGTTTGGGTACCCCTGGTCAAAATATCTGCTACTGTGAATAATTGAGTGAGTAGAAGATAAACTGATCTCCAAAAAGCATTTTAACCATATGAAAAAGTTTTGTAAAAATCTCATGATTCTTGTTTGTTTTACCTCAATCGTGTAACATTAATACAACCCCAATTCCAAAAAATTGACAACATATCAAATGTTGAAACTGAGAAATTTTTTTGTTTTTTGAAAAATATGTCCATTTTGAATTTGATGCCAGCAACACATTCCAAAAAAGTTGGGATGGGGGCAACAAAAGGCTGGTGAAGTTGTGTAACGCTTAAAAAAACACTTAGTGATTAATTGGTAACAGGTCAATAACATGATTGGGTATATAAAGAGCATCTCAGAGAGGCTGAGCCTTTCAGAAGTAATAATGAGGAGGGGTTCACCACTCTGTGAAAGAGTGCATGCATTAAAAACGGACACAATTCTGTAGTGGAAATCACTGCATGCACTCAGAAAAACTTCTGAAAAACACTGTGTATGAAAACAGTTCAGCGTTGCATCCACAAATGCTAATTAAAACTCTTAAACACAAAGAAGAAATATATAACCAGGATCCAGGAACTCTGCCACCTTTTCTGGGCCCGAGCTCATTTAAAATGGACTGTGGTCTGACAAATCAACTTTTGAAATTCTTTTTGGAAATCATGGACACTGTGTCCTCTGGGCTAAAGACCACTCAGCTTGTGATCAGCGCACAGTTTAAAAGCCAGTATTCATGACGGTATAGGGGTGCATTAGTGCACATGGTATGGGTGACTGGCACATCTGAGAAGGCACTATTAATGCTGAATGATATAAACATGTTTTGGCAACATATGCTGCCATCCAGACAACATCTTCTTCATGGAAAGCCTTGATTATTTCAGTAAGATAATGTCAAACCACATCCTGCATGTATTACAACAGCAATGAGTCCGGGTGCTAAACTGGCCTGCCTGCAGTCCAGACCTGTCACCGCTAAAAACATGTGACACATTATAAAATGAAAAATATGACAAAGGAAATGCTGAACTGTTGAACAGCTGAAATCCTATGTTAAGCAAAAATGGGAAAACATTTGACTTTCAAAACTACAGCAATTGATCTCCTCAGTTCCCAAACGCTTACAGAGTGTTGTTAAAAGAAGAGGTGATGGAAAACAGTGGTAAACATGCCCCCGTCCCAACTTTTTTGGAACATGTTGTTGGCATCAAATTCAAAATGGGCAAATATTTTTCAAAAAACAATAAAATTTCTCAGTTTCAACATCTGATTCGTTGTCTTTGTACTATTATCAATTAAATATAAGGTTTAAATGATTTGCACATCATTGCATTTTGTTTTTATTTACATTTTGCACAGCACCCCAACTTTTTTGGAAAAGGGGTTGTATATGACACTCAGTATATGGCACCAAAACACATACAATGCATATTGATTGAATGTACTGTCAGACATACATGTCCGACATACATGTGAGACTTTATAGATAATATAAAGTTACAGAAAGGAGCAATATAAGAAAACAAACCCACAAGTTTAGATGCTGCTCGCCAGCCCTCTGGACCAGCTTGACCGCCATCAAGCTCCATGCTGTACTATGCCGTGCAAACCTCACCCTCACAACCTGTCCCCACTGATGCTGATGCTTCTGCCACTGCTACTGCATGAACTAAACTAATCAATTAATCATTGCTCCACCTGTTTTCCCTGTTTTTGTACTAACAATGTTTACTATCCGGTGTCGACCAGAGGAGGATGGGTTCCCCTTCTGAGTCTTGGTTCCTCTCAAGGTTTCTTCCTGTTTCTTAGGGAGTTTTTCCTTGCCACTGTCGCCACTGGCGACGCTCATGGGGGATCCGGATTTCTTTCTGTAATGCTGATTTCCTTGTAAAGCTGCTTTGTGACAACACCTTTTGTAAAAAGCGCTATATAAATAAACTTTACTTACTTACTTACTTACTTACAAGAAGACTGAAACCAAAGTTATAAAATCACTAAAGAAAACGGGTACTATAGCTGTAACATGCTGCATGGACCGCAATTAATAGCTTCTTTACAAACACTAAAATTTCTACTAAAGCCTGAGTAGACTGATGAATCAATGTGATGAGCCAGGTATTTATCTGAGAAGGGTCTAGCTGCAGACCTGCAGTACCACATTTTTAGCCCTGCACTCTCAGCTCTGCAGTCTCAGCTCTGGATATGATGTCACGCAATGTGTAAAGGCTTGCCATTTATAACACAGAGCGCAGGAGACGTGCAAACAGATGCTTATTACTGCATTATGTCAAAAAACCCTCAGATACTATGTGATTACGAAATATTTTGGTGATGTTTATTACAGTGATTCCATCCTATATAGGAGATTTGCTTCAGCTCTACTGTGCTTCCAGGTCTTTGAGGTCTTCAAATCAGCTGTTACTCACTGTGCCACGGTCTTGGCTGAAACTCAAAGGTGACCAGGCCTTGCTGTTGCTGCACCGAGACTGTGGAACAGTCTCCCCCTGGACATTAGGTCTGCACCCTCTGTTGACGCTTTTAAGTCTAGATTAAAAACCTATTTTTATCGAGTAGCTTTTGTCTCTGTAAACTGATCGTTGCTGTATTTTTGTTTTGTTATACATTAGATGTTGTCCTTTATTGTTCTTTTAACTGTGTTCTCCTTGTACGGCACTGTGGGTTAAAATGTGCTTTATAAATAAAAATACTTACTTACAAATACAGTCACTTACATAGTAATTTTGTCATAGACAGTTTAAATTTAAAAAGGCTAACAGAAGATTGCTATAACCCTAAGTAATCAAACACAAAAGAATGTTTAATCCTTATCTGCGTAGTAGATTTTCCTTAGCTATTCTTATTCCTTATTATAGTACTTGGCCCAAAAATATAGAGAGATTCACTTGAAAGAGGCCCGAATATTCTGTAATAACTCTCTATAGGAAGAAGCAATCTGAAAGAAACATTGTGCAATGTGCTCCTCAGTATATGGAGCTTCGAACAAGCTGGGATGCCCCTGCGCCGGAGCGAGGAGGTAGGCGCCGGACAGCCGTCACAACGCTTAACCTCCGTTTTCAACTTCCGGGTGCATGCCCCTGTAACTCTTCATGTGTCTGGCAGAAAACGGAGATCACTTCCAGCTTCGCATATAATGCGATCAATTACACATACGTCAAAGTATGTAGCAGATTTTTTGGTTCAGATTGCTTCATCCTAACGGGAGTTACAAGAGAATATTCGGGGCCTCTTTCCAGTGAATCTCCCTGTACTTTTTCACAATTTGTAAATATTTTAATGAGAAAATAATTTTCTGTTCATACCATCATATTTGAAAAAATCCACATGACCATTTTCATCATCACCTTAAACAAACACACAAGGTTGTTTTTTTTTTTGGTTTGTTTTTAAAGATTCAATCTGAAGAACCATTTTGCCATTTAAGCATGAAATAGTTCTATGAACAGAACCATTTTCTTTACTAAAGAACCCTTGAAGAACCTTCATCCATCCTTTTTAAGAATGTATGGTTTCGAACACCGGTGAACTACACTAACTGATATATACCAGCAAGCTAATAAACACCTATTTCACAACCTCTGTGTTCTCTTTATCTGTCACAAAAACACTTGAATGCACATGATACACTTTGTTGCTAAAACCCAAAAATGCCACGGTTAAATTCTCTCGTAAGGGCAAGAAAGTGTAACTGCGATTCTAAAATGAACCACTAGAGGCTTACTTATTAGGAGCTGATAGTGCGGGTCTGAAAGTGCAGAACTGCGGGTCTGCAGCTGGATACTACTGATTTATCTAAGCATTACTGAGCTACTCGGGGGGATTGTGGGAGCAGCAGATTGCAGAAGCTGGTGAATAGAGAGAAAAAAAGTTGAGAATAATATTGGTTGGATATTTTTGGGTTGACCACTCTCCACCTAGCAGTGACACTGATGTGTGCAAAAACCCAAGAAACACTTCTGTCTGATACAGTCATACTAGCATCTCCACACTACCACATCACCACTCTTAGCACTGCTGTGCTAAGAGTAATCCACCACCCAAACTATATCTGCTCAACAGTGCTCCTGTGGTCAGAAACTGACCAATGATGAGTGGGGTAGGGGTGGGCTGATAAACTGAGCAGCAACAAATGGACTACATCAGGGCCAGATTCCTGCACTGTTGGTAATTTTCCTACTCAAGCACACCTGATCCATCTGATCAGCTAATTGGAAGGTTTGGTTGTTGTGAAAATCACCAAACTGTGCCCTCATTTCTTCACCCCTAGACTAAAGTCTCTACTTGTACATAGTGGACCTAAAGTGGAAAATCAGTGTAAATAACATTTAGATGTTTCTAACAAAGTGGACAGTGTGTGTACATGATATGTAGCAATTCAGTAAAATCAGAATAATCCTACCTGGAATAAACAGCAGGATGATCAATGACACAATTCCACATTTATAGCCCATGATTCCACTTGATCTGACCACAGCAAAAACACAAAAACAAACATTTTTAATTAGCTTCATCTACTAAAAGTTTAATGTTCAAAACAATGACAGTAAATTCAAACGTGGCCCAGCTGCCCAGAAAGTTTTTTTTAAACTAATAGTCTTTCAATTAGACTATCAGTTAAAAAATGGTCTTTATGCCCCGGGACTGGAGTATAAAGGCCATGTTATACTTGGAGAAAAACAAAACTTGCAAAGAAAGCCACCTTCGTGGGCTTACAAGCTTGCCTACTCTCTGCGGTTTTGTTTTGCTTCTCACAGTCAAACCAACCAATCATATAGGCTACCATGTTCATCCAGCTGCCATGTTTGCGACACGCCAAGTAAAGTCTCTGTGTAACGTCTGTGGTCTGTGTTTGTTTTCTCCGCAATTAGGTCATATTGTTTGTCAAAGCCTTAAAACTAGGCAAAGAACAAAAACTGCACTGTTTATGAAACAGTGTATCAGAAAATACTATAATAAAGGTATCATATAATAGCGTGTGCTTTGTGTATGCTATGTGTACATCTATCTAAAAATCTTGTGTCATTTAAAAAAATTAAATAATCATGTATTATAAAGTGTGTGATGTAGAACTGCACAGAAGTAGCTGATATTATGTCTCACACAAACAGTAAGTGATCTCACATTTAGCTAAATCTAGCCAGATTTAAGTGCAGCATTATATGGACATATTTTAGAAAGCTGACAAATCTGTGTGGTGTTAATTCTGTTGGCCAGCTGGTAGCATGTAAAATCACATAAACGTCTATTCCTAAAGCTCTCCACAAGTGAAGCTATTAGTACTCAAGCAGGTTTTGTCACTGAAAGAGAGGAAACTGGCTTCTTTAATAAAGGTAGGCTTTAAGTTGCAATATTTACTGAAGTATTCACAATAAAGCTGCAACTTACAAGGTAAATAATATGCAACGTAAATGTCTTACAAGCTTCACAACTGCAATAAGTGGTACCATCCCCATTGTAGGAAAGTGAATGTACACCGTCATTGGCTTGGTGCTAACACAAATTTCAAAGAGATGCTAGAAGAACTTAGCATAGCATCATCATAAAGGTAATAGTAGGATAAGCAAAGGCAAAAGCCCCAGGCCTCTTATAAGAGCAAAACAATCAGCCTATAAGAAAGACACTTCTTTAATAAAATTAGAATTTAATTAGCAAATGTTCATTGTTCATTGTGTTCACAAATAGATTCCCTTCCCTCTGGAAAAACTGTGAACATGCCCAGCCTGAATTCCTAACAATCACACAATCTAGTATCAGCTGCGCAACTCCACTTAAACAATGAAGAGGTTCAGTTTTTTAGTTAACATGATATCTAGCTTGCTTGAAACTTCTATTTGGCAACCTGTTTGCTACACGTTATTTGTATTTTGTTGCACATACTAAATTTACACCTGTTATAGGCCTTTGTCAGAACCTCAACTTAAAGACCCCCACATAACCTCTGCCACAGGTCAAACCCTGGCCAAAACACATCTGTGCTACCATGAGCCCACTGAACAGGCATTCAACAAATTATGCTAATACTGTCTTTTTTTTCTAGCGTTGTATTTATGCACAAATATCAATGGTGCTCAAAACTTTGTACACAACTGTATATTGAACATTGTATTCCTCACAGTTTCAAAGTAATAGATTGCATAAAAAACAGAACAACATAGATAAAGAAAGTTTTACTTACAATTTGTTATCTCACTTACCGGAAGAGAGCTGCGAAGTCGATGCAAGTAGTGTGTGTGTGTGTGTGTGCGTGTGCGTGTGTGTTTTCGTTTGATGAATTTGTACTACTGTAAACCAATTCTTTCCTTCCCTTTTCTCATCAAGCTTTCCATCGGTTATTGCTCATTTACTGTTATTTTATGCTGAACCACACTCATATTCATTTGTACTTCTAACAAATTTTATAATTTATTTGAAATCACTTCAAAACAAAACAGTGCATGAAAGAAGCAAAGTTGCATGCTCTTGTAATCATATGCTAAAACTACACAATCCATAATGCTTTGCTGAAACATAAATAGGAGGTAGTGGGAGGGGTCTATGTGACATCACATACATGTCTGTAATTTTTATTTCATTATTATTTAAACTATTCATTATGTGTGTTGTATATAAACTGCAAGTTTAAATAGAGCAATGCAGCAATGCTCACATTTCATTGGTAAGGTTTGGCTGGAAAGGGTTAAATTACTGAAATCAGTGGAAAATTTACCAATCAGGATTTTTTCCTCCCTGATATCTAGGTATATACAGCTAAACCAGTTTTCACATTGACCTCCAGGAGCTAAACTGAAGGATTAACCACCAACATAATTAGGAACTGGCTGAGGAATCAACAAAACAGATTTTTAATTTACATTAGGTTGGACCAATGTTGTGAGAAAAAATATCACGCTAGACCTTTTCGTCCTAGATACATCACTGACCAGCTTAAAATGTGCGTTTAATCTAGAACAGCCAAAAAATGCTCATGTGAATCCCTGTTAGCTTTAACTAACATACTACTACAAACAAATTGATTTTGGCCAAGCTTTGAAATTTATTGGCCGAACTGAAGGCCTAACTAATGTATGGTAATTCTGAAGTGTGATTGACATTATCTGAAAAGCTACATTAAATACAGCACTTATAAAAGCACATTAACTGATTAATTGCTTAAAAGAATTAAGACAGTAACTAAAAAATTCACAACCCAAGAGGCTAAACAATCAGACACAAATATGATAAACTAAAGTGTGTGGAGTACTCGTGTTTTTCATATGTGTCAACTGTGGTTTGGAGCTCTTCTCTGTGGTGCAACGTGTGTCACAATTGCTCTTCTTTAGAAAAAGGAACAACCCCAGCCAAGAATACAAAACACACTCAAGTGTATACACACACTGAGTGTCTGTATGGTGTAATGACAGTGTTGTTATGGGCTGTAAGGCTTTGCAAGAACCAGACATCTGAAGTGTTTAATGCCTCTAAAAGCTAAAAGGGCAAAATGTTATTACATGAAATTGTCAAGCATTATTTTGCAATAGTTTTGAGAAGGTTTTGGCCCAAAATGTGTTTTTAAAATCCACTCATGGCAGGGCGATAAAAGCACAGCATTGTAAGGCAATACAGTACCCAAAGAAAACCTGTTATTCTACCATAATCAGCATTACCTATAAAAAAAAATTAGCAGACACAAGTTTGCTGGTCTTTTTGAATAGTCAATAAAATGGCAATATTTGCAGTATAGACATCACAACCCCTTGTTTGTCTCACCATTGTGAAGAAATCAGAGTCTGAAGATTTCTCTACAGTGCGTTTCACACCAAACCACTCTGAATGGCTTTGGCCCTGGTCATTCTTGGTGTTAACATCCGTCTTAAGTGATCTGATCACAAGTGGACAGCAAGAAGTGTAGCCATTCACACCTGCCATTTCCATGTGTCTCGAATGTGTCTCCAGATTTCATAATTTCAGGAAAGGTACTACTTACATTTAATACGTCAGTCTCTCGCTGTGTTTGCATTATATTAACCTCTTGAATGGCCATGGCCCGCCGGAGGGCCCAAAGTTGTATTACACACTTCCATAATCTAAGAATAGCTCAGTTTGCGTTCCTGCAGTTCCTGAATAATAAGCCTTAGTAAGTAATAAGCCTTGGATTTTAAGGGCTTAAGCAAACATATCAACCCAAGTTTAGTTTACCTTAGAGTCAGTATAAGTCTGCCTGTTAATAGTTTTAATACAGAGCTGTGAGTGTGGTTTTCCACATAGATTAACAAAAAAATTCCATTTCGGGTTAGTATTCATGATCAGAATAGCACGTCAGGCATTATACGTTCATACACTTCATACAGTATACAGTTAGTTAAATTAATTTTATCATATAACTGATCTGATTGGCTGAGCCACATTCAAAGCCATGGTAAAATACTCCAGTAGTACCAGATTAAATAATCTTTGCTCAAAAAAAAACTTCTGATTGAACATTGTAGTTTATTACAACCCTGTTCCCAAAAAAGTTGGAATGCTGTGTAAACTGCTGTGTAAAAAAAAACAGTATGCAATGGTTTACAAAACACTAAAACTCTATAGTTAATTTAACATAGTACAAAGACAACATATCAAATGTTGAAACTGAGAGTTTTAGTTGGTTTTTGAAAAATATATGCCCATTTTGAATTTTATGGCAACAACACATTTCAAAAAAAGCTGGGACAGGGGCATGTTGACCACTGTGTTGCATCATTTCTCCTTTTAACAACACTCATGTTTGGGAACTGAGGAGACCTGTTGCTGTTTTGAAAGATCATTGAAAAATCTTTTCCTATTCTTGCTTGATATAAGATTTTAGCTGCTCAACAGTTCAGGGTCTCACTTGCCGTATTTTTTATTTCATAATGCACCAAATGTTTTCAGTAGGTGACAGGGCTGTACTGCAGGCAGGCCAGTTTAGCATCCAGGCTGTTTTACTACAGAGTCATTTGTAATTGATTGTGATTTGACATTGTCTTGCTGAAATAAGCAAGGTCTTCCCTGAAAAAGATGTTGTCTGGATGGCAGCATATGTTGCTCCAAAACCTGTGTATATCGTCCAGCATTAATGATGCCTTCTCAGATGTGCAAGTCATCCATGCAGTGTGCAGTAATGCACCTCCATAACATCACAGATTCTGGCTTTTGAACTGTGTGCTGATGAGCCAGATTGCCCCTCTCCTCTTCACCCTGGAGGACGCAGCATCCATGATTTCCAAACAGAATTTTTTTTAAAAGGTCTGCCGGACCACAGGAAACTAACACTTCACATTAGTCCATCTTAAATGAGCTTGGGCCCAGAGAAGGTGGCAGTGTTTCTGCATTCTGTTTGTATGTCATTTCTTCTTTGCACAGTAGAATTTTAACTTGCATTTGTGGATGCAGCAACAAACTGTGCTCACAGACAGTGGTTTATGGAAGTGCTTCTGAGCCCATGCAGTGATCACGACCAGCCAATATTGGTTTTCAGCCTTGTCCCTTGCATACAGAGATTTCTTCAGATTCTCTGAATCTTTGAATGATATTATGTACCATATTACGCTGAGAAACATTATTCTTGAATTGTTGTAGTATTTGCCTATGGAGTCTTTCACAGAGTGGTGAACTCCTCCCTATTTTTACTTCTGAAAGACACTCATGTTACTGACCCATTGCCAATTAACTTAACTAGTTAAAAGATGTTCCACCAGGTGTTTTTTTAGCATTACGCAAATTCACCAGTCTTGTGTTGCCCTGTCCAAATTTACTTGAAACTTGTCGCTGGCATCAAATTCCAATAGCATCAAACTCACCTTTTGAAGAGCCATAAAACTGCTGCAATATCAAGTTTAGCTCAGTTTTGTCAATTTTTGGTAGATCAATATAAATGTTGTTTTTTCCAGCCAGTCTGTAAAGCATCTTACATCCCATTTTGTTTGGTGAATGGTATTCAATTAATTTCTGGCTAATTCCAGGTTGTTTAGGTGTTCTTCTGTCACAGCTGCCGACTGAAAAGCTGCTCAGTGGTGAAGATAGTTTGGGAATTTAGTGTAGTCTCATCTTCAGAGTCTGACCAAATCAGCTGTAGGTCAAATGTGATCCGTTTTCTGTTTGTGCGCAAAGTAAGAAGTAAAAACGTTCAAAAGTCTTGAGCGTCTCCTACAGCTGTCAACGTTGTTGCTTACAAACGGCATCTCAGCAGACTGATACAATGTTTGTGAAAAAAAATGTGATGTTATGTTAAACATGATATAAAAGCACAGTTAGAATGCTTCTTAACCAATCAGCTTGCATGACCGGAAATGTTGTATAATTCCTTGTAACATATGTTTACCACATGTTACAATTTGTAAATGCAGCAACGAACTGTGTCCACAGAAAGTGGCTTAAGGAAGTTTTCAGAAGTTTCTCCTGTTTAGCAGAGCTGTGCTAGTTCCTAGCATAAGCTACTGTTTAGCAGGCTAGCTGCCGTAGCAGTTGACCATTGTATGGCACGTAACTGATACTTCAGTACTGTATTTTTAAAGAAAAAACAATGAGACGATTGTAGTGTTCAACCATTTGTCTTGACATCTATGTCTAGTGCTGTAAAAGGTAGGATTGTGGTTAATTAGACTTTATCCGCCATAGTATGCTGTTGGTTGTTATAGTAACTATGCAACTTGTTGTACAGTTATAGTAACTAGGTGGTCATTGCATGCTTTGCTTTCTCAGTGCTTCATGTTGTTTCCACTGAAACAACTAGCTAACATAATTAGCTAGGTATGTTAACTACAGCAATATGGCGTTATTTGAGCAATGTCCAAAACTAAAAAACAAGGTGACTGAAGTTATTTTGGAGTAGCAGAGATAAAGTGTATGTGTTGGCAAGTAAATATTGTAAACCAGTGGTTCTCAAAACATTGCCCCCCCACAATCCCCTCCCCCAAACAGAGCACATTTTCACTCAGTCCCAACTCCCAACACGTAGGGATTGAGCAAAAAATGTGGACCATCTAGGGGACCTGAGGACTGGTTTATAAACCATTGCATGTGAACCACTGAAACAAAAGTGGTATATCTAGCATATGTGTAGCATATATATAAACACACAATTCATTGTTTTTATTTTGTTAGTTATATGCAGGCATTGGAACACTTATGGAGCACTATTTTTGCATGAGAATGCAATAAACATAATATAAATGATGACATTTTTAAATACGATATAAACAAAAAGCTCTACAGTGAAAGGGAGTGTTGAATTTAATACACAAAATAAAGAAGTGCCATATTTATTTGTTAAGAAGCACTGAAACAGTCCAACATCTGAAATAACATTAACAACTGTCTAATAGCATAAAAGCACAACAATAGCATAAGTACACTGAGCACATTGGTGTAGAGATATGGAAAAACACCTAATGTAAACTTCTTATCCAGATAAGCCATTAGTCTGTTATCAGTCTTAACATAAAGAATGGAACTGCAGATCTGTACAGTCAACACACAAACATTATTTAAAACACTACCAGTAAAAAATAACTGAAAAACATACCTATATGTATGGTATTTTGCAGATAGTCTTACATAATAATCATGTTCCAAGAGAAGGCAAAGTCTTGATCAGGTCTTGCCCAAATAGGGAATTTTAAGGTGAGAGAGCCCTATTATTTCTAAGGGTGTCAACAATGTAGGAACAATATTTTTCAATTTTTGTGGTATTACATGGCGTTGTCAGCACGGATATAATGAAAATGTGATTAAAACTAAATGCCTATTTATTTGTGTCTTTATGGCTTGTTTCAGCATCAACATTATGCCAAATTATCTTCTGATTTTTTTCTGGGAAAGATGAACGCCATACTAATGCCTTTAATTAACTATCGAACATGATTGCCAATCATCTGACCTCAAGAACCCATCCTATCCTATTCAACTGTATGCTTAGAAGAGCTTCTCCAGTTTTTAAGAAACTGATGGTAGAGACAAGTTTATCTAACACTTTACTGCCAAGTGTTCATTGCCATCCAATCAGATTAGGAAACCTGCTTCTCAAGCTACTGAAAACCCCAGGTTTCCTACCTAGTATAACTAGCGAGTGTAACTCTTGTTTTTTTTTAAACTTGAAGTCACTTTACCAGCAAATTTGAATATAAATCATTTCAAAACAATATAAAAAAGCATAAAATAATAAAACAAATAACAGTAAGTTGACTTTCTAAAGAATGAAAACAACTGACATTCCCATCAAATTACAGAACCATAGTTCAGCAAGTTTGCTATTCACACAAGCCAGAGATGTCTGGAGGGTTTAGAGCCAGTTTAACCCCCGAGTGTTAACCACTATGCTTTTCTCAAGACATTTGTGTTTCATGCTGCAGACATGGCCTCTCAGATGTTGTCCAGCTCTGGAAGCCCAATACACTGAGCTCATGGTAACTGTGTTCTTTTGCTCATTTTAGGGGTTTGCGTTTTTGCACCTGGCTGTAAATCTGAGATGGATCATCAGCTCCTTCAGCTGCCAGAGACCTGTGGAACATAAAGATTCATTTAATTCAATCCATTATTGTTCATTTAAACAATACAGTCAAATGGTTTAAACTTTGCATAGATGTAGTAGCATTTGTTTCCTCACTGGGTGGCAGCAGGTCTATGGAAGTCCACAACAGCATAGTGAACACTCTCTGGGCAATTTGCAAATTTAGCATAGTACACAGGCTTTGCTTGGGTGTGCATGTACTTAAAATGTAAGTTGTAGTACAGAACATCATCCTGATTATCTGAGGCTGTACATGTTTGGTCAGAGGTCAAGGGCAGGGATGAGATGTTATTATACACAGGATCAGAATCACTCTGAGAAACAGAAAGAAAGAGCTATACATGAGACCACATTGTATGTAAACTTATCACACGATCGTGCAGTCCTTTATCTCTAAGGCTTGCTTTACGTGGTGAAACTATCATGCAACTAAATGTAAAGCATCCTGCAACTCACTTAACACTCAGCCCCTACAATTGCAAGTGCTCCAAATTTGTTGAACAAGTTTTATGAAACAGCCAAAAATATTTGGCTAACCAGTAGAATGACTGAATGTGTTGCATGCAGCTTTGTTTTTCAATTGTCCTGTGTAACTGTCAAGTTGCATGCAACTTAAATACAACTAGTTGCATGAAAGTTTCACTATGTAAAGCCAGCCTAACATGCTTACCTGACCACTCTCCCTAGAGCTCTTCTGGGCTTTAGCTGAACTGGATTTTCTTCTCCTATGAAACAAATAACACAGCCTTTAAGCTAAATTAAACATGAACTTAAAACTATTTTTAAATTATTTTAAATGTGTTCACTATTCACATACCACATAGACAGAGCTGCTGTGATGAGTATTAGAGCCAGAAAGACCACCACTCCCACTGTGAGCAGTGGTAATACTAAGCTCTTTTCTTGACCTTCAAGACCTTTGAAACTGCATGCTAAAAACAGTTGGAGAAAACTGAGACATATTACTGAACTTGAACCTGATACAGCTTCTAATAATACACTGTACACATTAAATTCTTAAAAAATAATATTCGATCTTTTTAAACTCACAGGTTACTGTCGTGACTCAGACAGTAGCATTATTCATTTTTCCTTAGAATCAGCATTTTGCTTGAAGTTAAATTTTCAATGTCAACACTGTGTTGGATCAGCATTAAACTATCAATGAAAGTGTGCAGTTCCTAACATTGGCCACAATAGCATGGATATATTGTTGCTGTGCAAAGAAAAACAAATATCCCCAAACAGTAACTTTACAGGAGAAGGAAAAAAAAGTACTTACTTTTAATGTAAGTTAATCTAAAGACATTTCCTTCCAAGCAGTTTTGAAGCATTTACATTGGTCTATTTGATCATGAAAATGGAGATATATTGCCAAAAGTATTCACTCACCTATCCAAATCATTAAATTCAAGTGTTCCAATCACTTCCATGGCCACAAGTGTATAAAACCAAGCACCCAGGCATGCAGACTGCTTCTACAAACATTCGTGAAAGAATGGGTCACTCTCAGGAGCTCAGTGAATTCCAGCATGGTACCGTGATAGGATGCCACCTGTGCAACAAGTCCAGTCATGAAATTTCCTGGCTACTAAATATTCCACAGTCAACTGTCAGTGGTATTATAACAAAGTGGAAGCGGTTGGGAACGACAGTAGGCCACGTAAAAAGACAGAGCGGGGTCAGGCGATGCTGAGGCGCATAGTACGCAAAGGTCACCAACTTTCTGCAGAGTCAATCGATACAGACCTCCAAACTTCATGTGGCCTTCAGATTAGCTCAAGAACAGTGCATAGAGAGCTTAATGGAATGGGTTTCCATGGCCCAACAGCTGCATCCAAGCCTTACATCACCAAACGCAATGCAAAGTGTCGAATGCAGTGGTGTAAAGCGCCACCACTGGACTCTAGAGCAGTGGAGACGTATTCTCTAGAGTGACAAATCACACTTCTCCATCTGGCAATCTGATGGATGAGTCTGGGTTTGGTGGTTGCCAGGAGAACGGTACTTGTCTGACTGCATAGTTCCAAGTGTAAAGTTTGGTGGAGGGGGATTATGGTGTGGGGTTGTTTTTCAGGAGTTTTGCTCGGCCCCTTAGTTCCAGTGAAAGGAACTCTTAATGCTTCAGCAGACCAAGAGATTTTGGACAATTTCATGCTCCCAACTTTGTAAGAACAGTTTGGAGATGGCCCCTTCCTGTTCCAACATGACTGTGCACCAGTGCACAAAGCAAGGTCCATAAAGACATGGATGAGTGAGTTTGGTGTGGAAGAACTTGACTGGCCTGCACAGAGTCCTGATCTCAACCTGACAGAACACCTTTGGGATGAATTAGAGCAGAGACTGCGAGCTAGGCCTTCTCGTCCAACATCAGTGTCTGACCTCACAAATGGGCTTCTGGAAGAATGGTCAAAAATTCCCATAAACACACTCCTAAACCTTGTGGAAAGCCTTCCCAGAACATCATATTAAACACTATGGATTAGGAATGGGATGTCACTCAAGTTCATATGCATGTGAAGGCAGACGAGCGAATGCTTTTGGCAATATAGTGTACTTATTTTGTTTTTTTGACAGCAACAATATAATCATTTATAGTTGACTGCTAGATTAAATATGTCAACTTGTGCCGTTGACAGTACAGATGTTGAATAAATATTAATACACTATATGGACGAAAGTATTGGGACAACTACACATTACACCTACAGGAGATGACATCCATTCTAAATCCATAGGCATTAATATGGAGTAGATCCCCCATTGCAGCTATAACAGCTTCCACTCTTCTGGGAAGCTTTCTACAAGATTTGTGTGGGTGTGGGAATTTTTTCCCCATTCATCCAGAAGAGCATGTGTGAGATCAGACACAGATGTTGGACAAGAAGGCCTGGTTCACAATCTCCATTCTAGTTCATCCCAAAGGTGTTTGATGGGGTTGAGGTCAGGGTTCTGTGTGGGTCAGTCAAGGGCTTCCACACCAAACTCACCCGACCATGCCTTTATGGACCTTGCTTTGTGCACTGGGGCTCAGTCACGCTGGAACAGAAAAGGGCCTTCCCCAAACTGTTCCCACAAAGTTGGAAACATTCAATAGTCCAAAATGATTTCCATTCACTGGAACTAAGGGGTCTAGGCCAACCCCTGAAAAACAAACCCATAGCATTATCCCTCCTCTACCAAACCTTGCAGTCAGGCAGGTAACATTCTCCTGGCATTTGTCAAACCCAGACTTGTCCATCAGACTGCCAGATAGAGAAGCGTGATTTATCACTCCACAGAAAATGTCTTCACTGCTCCAGAATCCAGTGTCGGCGTGCTTTACATCACACTGTTCAATGCTTGGCATTGTGCTTGCTGATGTAAGGCTTGCATGCAGCTGCTTGGCCATGGAAACCCATGCCATGAAGCTCCCAGTGCCAGAGGAAGCCAGAGGAGGTTTGGAACGCAGTTATTGAGTCAGCAGAGCATTGGTTACTTTTATGCATTATGTGTCTGTAACTTTATGTGGTTTGACACTTGCAACTGGCTGAGTTGCTGTGGTTCCTAAAGGCTTCCACTTTTCAATAATATTAGTCACAGTTGATAGTGGAATATCTAGGAGGGAAGAAATTTCGCAAACTGCATCCTATTATAGTGCCACACTCGAATTCAGTGAGCTCTTTAGAATGACCCATTCTTTCACAAATGTTTGTAAAGGCAGACTGCATGACTAGGTGCTTGATTTTATACACCTGTGGCAATGGGACTGAATGAAACACCTGAATGTGTCTCAATATCTTTATCCATATTGTGTATATGTACATGATATGATATGATATATATGATATAAGATAAAAGTTAAGGAAATGTTAACGGTACACAGCCATTTGATTGTGTCAAACTTTTGGCACAATTATAATTGTACTAGACTGGGAAACCAAAGTGTTCCCAAACAGAAGATAAGTGTGAATTCACGTTGCTTCTTCCAGCTAAAACTTGTTTTCTCCACTCGTCATTTCAGACATTGTGGCTAATCAACCATCCAAGGTAGAAAGCTGAAGCTAGCTTCTTATTCAAATTTTCCCCTGGTGTTTCTTCAAGCGAAATTGCTGGACCATTTAAGGTGGAATGGAAAATTCGGGTAAGCTGGCATATAAGCTTATAAACTGCTAATAAGCTGCTAACTTGAGCTTCGTCCAAGGTAGGCTAACCAATTTTTTTTTTAGTTCATAGTTTCTAGGAATATCATAAGTTAAGTGGAACTATAGAAACCATTGCCATTGTCATGCATTTTATAGCAAGTCCAACTGTAAAGCACATATTGTCTCATGACCCCCATACTGGAAAAAAAACAAGAGCATCATTGTGAAGTGGAATGCAGCACAATAATATTTTTCTTCAGGACCAGGATTGAGCACCACTGAGCTAAACCATTAGGACGAAAGGTTTCTTAATCCCAGTCCTAGGGACCCCATTCTTTTTTTGTTTTTTTCCTACACTACGAACCTAATCAAACTCATAAGAAGCCTGTTAATTAGCAAATGAGTTAAATGGGGTGTGCTAGATGTGCTTAGTGAGGGGTCGCCCAGACTGAGATTGGAAGTGGGTTTTTTAGTATTTAGAGTGTTTTACAGGACTCACAGTCTTCACTGAATGTTTGCTCAGGAGAGCGGAGCTCCTCGTGTCCTCTCACAGCACAAGAGTAGTTGCCTGCATCTTCACTGCACTTCAGGTACAGCTTGTTGTCTCTGATGATTTTGTTAGTTACAGGCTGTCTGTTCTTGTACCAGATGTACGTGGGGTTGTTAGGCAGAGTGCAGGTGCTGCTACACATCAGTATTACTGTCTGTCTATCTGATTCTGTGCTGGAACTCACTCTCACCTGCAAAGCTGAACATGCAGAGAATAAATCAGATTAATCGGATAAACGCATCAAACATAGATCGAAATGGTAAACATCTTGTTCACCTGCAACATTCAGAATGACTGTTACCAGTACTACTAAAAAAATTAAAAATTAGATACAGGCTACTATGGTGACATACCTGTAACATTCAAAAAGGCTCCAGGTTTACCAGAGAACTTCCCTTCTTGAGTGTCTGTGCTGAACTGAATGTAATATTCTCCAGAGTCTCTCCTTCTCACATCTCTCATTCTCAGAGTGCAGTTTCTTTCTTTATCTCCAATATACTCCACGCGACCAGCAAACTGCTTTTCCTTACTCAGCTCCTTTGGCTTTTCCTCCAGCCAATTGTAATACCAGAACACATCAGTAATAGTCTGATTACTGGGATATGAGAAAGTGCAGGGAAGGTTCACTGATGAACCCTCTAAAACACAGAGTCTTCTCTCTGTGTATGTCACATTCCAACAGCTCTCAAAAACACCTGTAGAAGTTAAAGACCAGTACTGTACTATGTTGATAGCATACTTCATAAGTAATTAAGAATTAATAGAGTTAATTAACACAATTTATACAATAACCCCACTTACCCCAGATGTTGTTGACCAGCCAAGACATGTTTAGGTGTCCAAATGTTGCTTCTTTTGTTTAGCGCTGGAGCTCTGAGCCTAACATTGCTTACAATCACTAGAAGTCGATAGACACCAAAATCTTTTCTGTAAACACATGCTCAAAAACTTCTTTCAACCCTCTCAAACTACAACCTCATTTCCCAAAAAATTGGGATTCTGTGCAACAGACTGCAATGATATGCAATCATTGAAACCTTATATTTATATAAGTGAAAATAGTACAAATACAACAAATCAATTATTAAAACTGAGAATTTTTATTTTTTTATTTTTTTTTTGCAAAATATATGTCTATTTTGTATTTGAGATACCCAACTGTTTTGGAAATGGGGTCGTACATCTAAGTCTTTATAAAGGTGTTGCAAACATGTTGATGTTTAAAACATGGTGTGATTTACTGGGAACTAAAACATGAACAACACTGCATCATATAGTTAAACACAGCACTCGACCATTTTAGATGACCGTGTTGTGATGAATTCTGACACAGCTGAATTCTGACTCCTTCGCCTTCATATTCTTGTGTATCATGTCACACACGTCTTTTCAACCATACTGAAGGGCTAGATGTGGTTGGAGCAGGATGAGAGAAGTTTTGGGTATTTATGGAAAGGTTTAGGTGTCTATTGACTTCTTACGTTTGCTAACAATGTTAGCCTTGTCGCTCCAGCAATAAACTAAAAAGCACAATTTGGACACCAAACATGTAACGGTTGTGTGGAAAATTGTTCAAATTTGAGTTTTCACCAAACTATTCCTTTAACTGCTTAGTACTGAACTTGAATTCACACTCACGCAATTCAGAAGACTGGATTTCATCAGTGTGGCTAACAGAGCAGGAGTAACTGCCAGCATCTAAACAAGAGGCTTTGCTAGATAAAACAAGAGGCTGAAAATTCTTTGAAGTTTTCTTCTGTGTTTTTACTCCATTCTTATACCAGTAGTAATTTTTAGGTTTAGAGGTCAGACTGCAGGAAGTGCTACAGGTGAGAGTCACTGTCTGCTGTTTGTGGTCAGTGGCCATCTTCACCCACAGATCTGAATGAGAATACAGGTCAAAACATAACAATAGAAGCTGAGGAGATTGAAAAGACTAGTTTCGTTTAGCTGTTATCTTTACCTGTAACTGTTAGATTAACTGCAGCTGAGCTGAGATGTTCCTCTCCTTGTTCTGTAATGATCATGAGGTGATATTCTCCTGAGTCTCTCTCTCTCAGCTCTCTGATTGTAAGAGTTGAGCTGGACCTTGTATACTTAGTGTTTGTTCGTTGTGTGTAGTCTGAGTCTAAAGCTAAATCCTCTGGATGTTCCTTATACCTCCATTTAGCTTTCTGTTTAAAGCTGAACCAGAAGACAGATTTGATTCTGATGTCTGGGTAAGAGCATCTCACGGTCACCTCTGAATCCCGCAGAGCACAGATAGTGTGAGGACTGCAGGACAAACTGATACTCTCACCCAGACAACCTGAAACAAATACAAAGTGAAATCTACAGAAAACCACAAAACAATCAAAAAATATGAAATCATAATAATTTGCAATAATATGAAAGTGAAAATAAAATGCAACAAAATAAAAATGACAGAAACAGATGAAAAGCATATAATATATATTATATAACATATAATGCATTATGATAATCACACCTGATATATTGAGTAGCAGGATTAGTTGGAGGACAATCAGTTTAAAACCCATGGTTCCATTTGTATCTTGAAAAAAAAATTAATAAATATATTGAGTTGTATGAGAAACACATTTATCATTTATTTATACCATACAGACAATTTTTTTAGGTTTATAATTAGTGACTGGAGATAAGTAGTAATCATGGCATGTGCAAAAATTTGGACACCTTTCCGGTTGTTAAGTATAATTTAACTCGGTAGGTCTTAGGTGATTCATTAGGACTGGTTAAGCAGGTGAAATTTGCCATTAGGAATTGTCAGCTGAAGACCAGAATGTAATAAATTCTCTGACCCGTCAAACCTTGTGATAACACTCAACAGCCATGGGTACTTCTAAGCAGCTGGTTGATGATCTGAAATTGATTCCCACAAAGCAGGGGAAGACTATAAAAAAGATGTCAGAGCTCTTCCAGCTCGCAATTACCACTGTCCAGAATATCATTGAGAAGTGGCTGTTAAGGGTAACTGTGTAGTTAAGGCAAGATTTGGAAGACCAAGAAAACTCTCAAATACATTTTTACTGTACAGCATTTTTTACACAAACATGATCTGCATGGAAGAGTCATCAGAGGCAAACTTTACTTACAACCTCATCACAAAAGTCAAGTATACAAAACATCTGGATAGGCCAGAGGCATTTTGGAAACAAGTCCTGAAGACTGTTGAAGTAAATATGAAACTCTTTGGTTACAATCACCAAACTTTATATTTTAGTATATTGTGAGGGAAAAAAGTAGCATTTGACATAAAGAACATCTTACCAACTGTTAAAAATGGGGCTGTGGGGCTGTGTGGCTAGTGGCACAGGAAAGATTGCACAGATAAATCAATTACACTACATATCATCACATTCTGGAAGCAAATGTGACACAGCCAGTCAAGACGCTGAAGGTCAAAAGAGGCTTAATTCTACAAAACGTACTTCGAAATTCACTATGGACTACTAAAAGCAATGCAAGCTGAGGCTTTTGAAATGACCCTCATAGTTCCCTGTCTTGAACAATATTCTCTGAGGAATAATTTTCTAGTAATTAGCTATCTATGGTGACTTATACTGGGTTACAGAAACATAAAAGAGGTAACACAAATACAAAAGAGAGAACGTAAACACAAAAGAGAGAATGTAAATACAAAAGTAAGAACACAAAACAGAGGAGTGTTCCTAATTGCTCAGGGGAACCTAAAAACATAAATGGGAATATATTTCAGTTAAATTTCACTCTTAAGGGGATGCCTACAATCATGGCACACATACATTTAAGAAAAATATTTATTTCCTCACAAGATTTAGTTTTTTCTTTCAATCATTATACCTTAAATAAAGGTTTATGTTAAGGTTTTTGTTAATATTTGGAATGGAAGAAAGATATGTAAAGAATAAGTAATTAAGAATATTTTAAGAATATCCAATCTCTTTGAAAAGGGAAAGACCAGTAAATCCAAAACTAATATTCAGACTGACAGCCCAAATCTGAGTTTTGGCATATCCAGGTTGATTTTTTTTAACTAAAAACCACTTGAAATCTATTTTATGCAAATCAGATCCAAACCACATTTAGAAGTGGTTTGAAATGCGATTCCAATCAGATTTTACTGTGTCTTTTGTGTCACTCACAATGTCACAAACAACAACAATGTCAAATCCAGAGTGATGGAAGTCCTCGGATTCAAAAAGAATGCTAAAGATTCATGCTTATGCCAGGGAATATTAAAGAGTTTAGAGGGTGAGATGATGCACCTGCGTAGCTACTGACTCCTACGCAGGGTTGGGATAGCTACTGAAAAACTAGTAGCTACTTTGCAGCTACTTTCCCAAAATTTGTAGCTTGCTACAATTTAGCTACTTTTCCAGAAAAAGTAGTGGCTACTTTTTAGCCACTTTTTGAAAAGTAGTGCACTACTTTTTAACTAATTTCAAAGCGTGATTGTCAAAATGTTTGTGAATCTCCACCTGACACAACAAACAAGCCCAACTGATAGTGTGAACAAGACACTGCATTTAATCATTAGCCAGAAAGAAACACACAATTGAAAAGCTGCAAATATACAGTTTAAGTTTAAGTGTAACCAACAATCAAACTTACACAACCAAAGGCGTGATATCCAACAAAATTTGGACTAAGTAAAGGCAAAGTCAATCATTCCAGATTTTTCCTAACAAAAATCAACAAACATAACTGAATACAGACCGAACAGTTTTATGCAAAGCACTGTCAACTGTTGAAATAAATCTGCTCCAATTTAGACATTTCAGCAGGATCTGTACAGACATGACATTCAGAGTCCTTTATTAAACTTCAGCAACACTTCAGCCTCAAAATCTTCATCAGTTACTCTGACTCTGTTTGGGGTGAGAATCAGGCCTGAATAATCTCTCCACTGCTGCAGAGCTGCTGTGGCTCCACAGCAGAACTAGATATTTAGCTAAAATAACATAACATGATCCTCCTTTACTGTAAAATCATTATAACACACAGTTCTAACAGTTTTCACAATAAATGGTCTTAAACGCTGTAGTTAACCCATAACTGCTAATTCACCCTTTCACGCTGAAGACTGACGCACAGACTGCTGGACACCACAGCAACGCAGACAACGAAAAGGCAAAGAGACAGATTTAAGATGAACATCGATAATTTGGAGATGAGTGGACTTATTTGCAGTTATAATCACTCCAGCTGGTTTCCTGATACGTTTAATCTGAAACAACTCGCAAAGCTAAAGTCAGCTTTCTTTCTCCTTCTTCGGGTTCGAATTCTCCCGTTCCACCTTAAAAGGTGCCTGAGGCGCTAGATCGTGCTGCGCCATTTAAGGTGGAACGAGAGAATTCGAACGAGAAGCTGGAGAATGAGAGGCTGAACTTAACCTCGTAAAACTTTGAGAGACATTTTACAAGAAACCCGCGGACAAGTTTCGTGATTGTGGTGCGAGAAAAGCGGCTATAGCTGACCTAAAGCTTAATGCAGAGCAAAGTAAGTCTGCGTTTTCATTATTGTTAGCCTGTATTAGTACGTTAGCACACACATAAACAGACACATAAAGCCAAGACAGTAAAACGGACATAAAATGTTGTGGTTTCATTTGTGTTGAAAGGACAAAATGGCTCTTCTTAACATTTCAGTTGTGACCCCTGAGTTAAGCCTATTAGTAAGCGGTGATCAGCACATGACCGTTTGCTCGAACTGTCCACGGCTCAGTCATTACTGCACAGTCGCCACCAGCCAAGTGAACGACCGCGTTCTATGGTTCAGATTTTGTGTGGATTGCCTGAAGCCTGTAGTGAAATTGTAGCAAGAATTATTGCTATAGCTACACAAAAAATTGTAGTCGCTACAGCTATTAGCTACATTTCATAAAACTGTAGCAGCTACAGCTACTAGCTACAAACATTTGTAGTTAACTACAAAAAGTAGTGTGCTACTTAGCGACTGCCCCATCCCTGCTCCTACATCATTACCACTGCAGCCTATGTAGATAAGCTGGTGATGTCTGGACACACAAATCCAATCCTATCACTTGCAAACAACAGTGCGGACAGTCGTCTCAAAAGATCTGATTTGAGAAACAAATCTGACCTGCCTGCATTCTGAACACAGCCTAAAAGCAACATTGCTGCTTCAAAAGCAATCGTTTGAAACCACTGTTAAAATCTAACCAAACACGTAGAAATAGTTTGTAGTGTTTGGCTCAAATAACGCACTAAAACATGCTTGTTTTGGCCACTGCGCACACACAGATCTCCACAAAAAGGGGGAGCTTTTCCCTCTTGCGGCTTTACCAACAAGTCCATTGGCTCATTTTGTTAAGGATGGGACTTTATCTGTAAACAGACACCATGCTGAGGATTACAAGCTTTCCATTCAATTTCCAACCAGTGACCTGTCTCCTGTTTTATAATATCTCTGACCACAGTCCTGGTCAA
Source organism: Colossoma macropomum (assembly GCF_904425465.1). NCBI lineage: Eukaryota > Metazoa > Chordata > Actinopteri > Characiformes > Serrasalmidae > Colossoma > Colossoma macropomum. Next base: position 255,837 of record NW_023496051.1, read on the forward strand.
ATTACATGTTTGGTTGATTTTCTAAGTGAAATCAAGTTAGCATATCCTCTACAGGGAACCTAAATGTGGAATTTTTCTGCAAATTTTAAGGCACAACTTCTATTTGTTCACTGAGTTTAACATATTGTAAAAAATAAAAACATACAATATGTCATAACCATTGCACAGGCCACATTGTGTTTTACTCTTTTCCCAAATATGGTACAGTTAATAAACAGTAACTGTGCATTAAAATACGCATACATGTGTTCTCTGCCAAAACATGTCAACTGAGGTGCCCAAACTTTTCCATACAACCGTGCAATGTGTTTCTATTAAAATGATCAGCACTGAACGGCATCAATTTGCAACTATGTACCATGATCCATACATTCTTATGAACATAAAAAAAATGTACTTTAAATATGAATATATGTTATTTACTTACATTTGGACACGAAGAAGAGATCACATTTACAGTAAAGAGAGATATCGAGTGTGTGGATGGAAGGGGGGGCTGTGACTTCAAGCAAGAGGAAACTGTTAGAGATTGTTATCTGATAAAAAACAACTTCCTGCTAACATTTATATACTGCCAAGACTTTGCACATTATCAGAGATCATTCAGTTTGATTATCAGAAACCTCATTAACTGCATATTACTGTACTTATTCAGAGGGAACATAAGTTTAAAAGTGAGCGCACTAATAATAAATGAGTGACGCAGAACTGAATTTTTGCTATTGAGGAAAAACAGCTGTGGGGGAAGGAGTGAATGTGAGAAGAGCTTATCTTCTATCAGATCATGACGTTTTCAGAGCATTCCTCAACCACACATCGAGCACACATCAGAGATGTGCACAACTCTGTGTTTTTAAGCTTAGCTTTTTAGTTTGTTTTTCACTTTATGCTCCACTATCCACCTTATTCCTGCACCTCATGATGCTTAGAATGACTTCCAGGAAGCCTAAACAGACAATACATAAAAGGGGGATTACACCAAACTTTCAAAATTTCTGTGTAATTAAATCTTTGAGATTGAAACAATGTCATTCAGATTGGTTTCATGTGAAATGCACTGTTCTAGAGAAACTTACAGAGTCAGAATTTTTCACAGTTGTGATGATAGGAACCCGACGGCCTTAGAGTTTAACCCCTTTAATAGGCCAGGGCCTGCCGGTGGGCCCAAAGTTTTATTATACACTTCTATAATTGAAGAATAGCTCAACCAGTTTGTACTGATGGTCCTGTAGTTACTGAATAATAAGTCGTAGTATGTAATAAGCCTGGGATTTTAAGGGGTTAATGCCTCTAAAAGCTCCCTCACATATAATTCTCAGGTGTAATACCTGCCCTCGACACCAGAGGTCAGCCTTACCTAAGTATTGATTTGTTTCCTAGTGACACCTTGGACCTGTACAAATACACGCTCTTTGTGAAGTATTTGCAGTTTGTTGTGTACTGAGCTTTTTATCACTACTGTTGCTGGATTCATGGTTTGCTTGGACTTTCTTCTGAACTCTTGGACTCCTTTTGGATTCTTTTTGGTACTTGTTTTTCTAAGCTATCTTGGGTTTTGACTATTTTGGACTGTCTCTGATTGTGTTTTTTGTGATTTTGATACTGTGGTTTTGAATAAATGGGAAAATTATGGATTCAAACACCTCTGGAGAGCCTTCATCGCAATACTTATTACATGAAATGGCAATAAATACACTGCCTGAGGCCTGAGACACTGTTTTACGGTACTGTTGAGATAAAAGTTTGACCTAAAAATGTATATTCTAAAACTTTATTCATGGAGAGGTTCAGGCAAGATGCTGTAAGGAAAAAATAGTCTGCAAAAACATGTTTTATCAGATTTACCACTATTTTACCCTCATAAAAAAATGCCATATAAAAACTCAGAAAAACAACACCTGAAGGAAAAATAAGAGCTAATAAACAGAAATCAACTCACCTGCTCAGAATTCTGGGTAACTTCACCCCATACTGGATTAAGTGATAGCAACTAATTGTAAGGAATTGAGTAATTTTAACTCGATTACTTACGTACAAAATGCCAGAGCTTTAAATGTAAAGTAAATACAAATTTAATTGTCTCAGTCCACTGAAACTTGAATGTTTGGTTATTCCACCAATATTTTCTGGTTTTGGGTAATGATTTTGAATACGCCATCTTGCTAATTGAACCCTTGAGGTCTTTATGACAACTGAGCAATAAAATCAGTGTTGTTGTTCTTTAAAACTTAATTTTAACTCCAGTTGTAGGACTTTGTAACAGTGGGTGTGCTGGGATGCTGCTTTTTATTTATTTAAATAATATTTTTCCATGCACCCCCATTCACTGTCCATTCAGGCATTTGTTTAAGAGCCATAAAGAAAGTCAAAATAATTCTATTTTTTAAAAAATGATGAAAATGGCTAAAAACAAAATGTTGCACCCAGGTTTTGGTTTGGTGCAAATATCTCAACCACATTAAAGTGACAAATGAGCAACACTAGTTGGTGTAGAATTTTTTTTATTGAACAGCAGATCGATGCCCATTCTTTGAGAACACAGATAGGAAACATTGAAATATGAACACTGGAATAGGGAAAATGTGAATTATTGTGAACACACAATTAAAAAAAAATCACCTAGAGATGAAACGCTAATTTAATTATTTCAAACTAGTCTGAATCTACACTTATCAATTGTATATTTTTTTGTTTATCTCTCTATCCCTAAGATTAGTGCCCACCAAAGCTGAATTATAATCTTACTCTTCATCAAGCAACCATTTCATTGATTCTCACAAAGTCAAAATCTGACCCAAAGTCCTTGCGAAGGTTATCTTTTTTAATTTTAGATGAATCATATATGATTTGTACTTGACAGAGACTGAAAAGCATCAAATGGAAATATCATTTTTAAGCATTGTATAAGTTTAGATTTGGTCCACTATTTATTTATTGGATTAAGCACCTATGCTGTTTCCATGGCCTTGGTATTACTTTCAATTATCATGTGGCATGTGTCAAGGCTGCCCATTATCACCACTCAATCTCTCCTCATACTGCAAGGTGTTAAAGGTGTGGTCCAAAATATCAGTTCAGTTACTGTTACTTCAGTAACAGTAGTTTAATAGATAATACCTATGACATGATCGTAATAGATTTAGGTATAATTGCAGATTCGTTTGCTGAAAGCTGTAATGCTTATGATTTCTAATTCACAATATTTAAACTTAAACTTGAACTGTTACCGTCCAGTGTGAGATTGAAAAGACTAGTTTACTTTAGTTGTTATCTTTACCTGTAACTGTTAGATTGACTGCAGTTGAGCTGAGATGTTTCTCTCCTTGTTCTGTAATAATCATGAGGTGATATTCTCCTGAGTCTCTCTCTCTCAGCTCTCTGATTGTAAGAGTTGAGCTGGACCTTATATTTGTAGTGCTCACTCGTCCTGTGTAGTCTAGGTCTAATGCTAAATCCTCTGGATGTTCCTCATTCCTCCATTTAGCTTTCTGTTTAAAGCTGAACCAGAAGATGATGTCTGGGTAAGAGCATTTCACGGTCACCTCTGAATCCCGCAGAGCACAGATAGTGTGAGGACTGCAGGACACACTGACACTCTCACCCAGACAATCTGAAACAGAAACAAAGTCAATTCTACAGAAAACTACACTACAAATCAATCAAAAATATTAAATAATATTAATTTTCAAGAGTAAGAAAGTGAAAATAAAATGCAATAAAATGAAAATGGTAGAAACAAATGAAAAGCTGATGATTTTAAGATAATCATACCTGATATATTGTGTAGCAAGATTAGTTTTAGCACAATCAATGTGAAGCCCATGGTTCCATTTATTTCTTGAAAATAAAAAGAAAACGGCAAATAAATACATTGCATTGAAAGAGGAATACATATATATTCCTACCATATAGACACATTTTTTAGGTTTACAATTAGTGACTCGAACCTCATATTTGATTAACTTAAAAAGAGAAGAAAGTAGCAATCATGGCATGTGCAGAAGTTTGGACACCCTTCCAGTTGTAAAGTCTTACCAGCTCGGTAGGTCTTAATTGACTTATTAGGACTGGTTAGGCAGGTGTTGTCAGCTGATGACCAGTGTGTAGTAAATTCTCTGACTCTGATAACACTAAACAGCCATGAGTTCCTCTAAGCAGCTGGCTGATCTAAAAATGAAGCTAATTAATTCCCAAAAAGCAGAGGAAGTCAGTAATAAAGATGGCACAGCTCTTCCAGCTTGCAATTTCCACTGTCAAAAATGTCAATGAGAAATGACAGTTAAGGGGAACTGTGGAAGTCCGGGCAAGATTTAGAAAACCAAGAAAACTCTCAAATAGAGTATACTAGCCAGAAAGGCAAAACAAAACCCCCCGTATGACAGCAGAGGATCTGCAGGAAGATTAAGCTAACATGTGAGTCCACAGTTGATACATCACTCTACACTGTAGTAAAAGGTCCTAATTTTACAGGAAATAACCCTTAAATTGTTATGGTAATTTTCATTTTTTTTTAATTGTATGCAAAACCCTGTAAAATTATGGACAACGACTGTAAATCAACAGCCTAACTGTTATTTTAAGGATTCTGCCAAATTACATTTTTTTTAAGAAAAATTACTGTATTATTTATACAGTATTTTTCTGTTTTTGTAAATTACATGCAAATTTCTGGAAAAAGACAATAATTATCTGTAATTAAATAAGAAGCACATTATATAAAGGTTTATGTCCATACTAACAATTTAATGTTTTTTCTTTAAACTTTTAAGGTATATCTTATCAGTTTTATATTTTTGTGTACTTTTACATTTAAACTCAATGGACAGAAATTTAGCAGACATGTTTCATTACATCAAACATAATGCATAGTCTTTTTTAAAGAGTACAGAGCTACACTGCTCTCAAGGCTGCAACTTTCAGGCACGTTGTGGCTCTGGCCACACCCAGCCAGTGATGACACAGTAAGTTATATAAGTGCTTAACTTGTAAAAATATTACAGATACGTTACTAAATAAGCTGCCTACATAGGCAGCTGCCACCCAAATGAACTACACCAATAGCCTCTAACAGTACATATACCAGGTTAACCAACAAGGTAGATGTGTTTAGTAGAGTTGTCAGTACACAGTGTTTGAAAACTGCACCAGGTCTTCTCTACCTGTTACACTAATACCAGCAAACGCTACCAGAATGATCCACCATCCAAATGATGTCTGGTCAGTGGTGGTTCTATGATGGACACTTTGCCCCGATGAATGGAGTAGAGGGTGATACATCATGGCTCAACAGATCGGCTACAGCTAGTAATTGTAAACCTACAAAGCGCACTTATATGGTAAGTGTATCTACTAAGAGTAGGCTGTATGCAAAAGTTTAACCACACCTCCAGTCAAAGTACACATTTTTTTGTTGATTTTCTAAGTGAAAGGAGGTTAACACATCCTCTACAGGGAACTTAAATATGGCATTTTGTTTCTGCAGACTTTATTGCACAATTTCTATTTATTTGCCGGGTTATTAGATAAAATGTAAAACAAAAATGCCATAACATTCTAACAGGCCAAAGAAAAAAAATTTCCCCAATATGTTAAATTCAGCAAATAAACAATAATGTGCATTACAGTGAAGTGTATTCTATATAGAGGATGTGCTAACTTATGTTCACTTAGAAAATCAACAAAACATGTTTGAGCAGAGTTGCCCAAATATTTGCAGACTGTGCAAAATAGGTGTCCCTAATAAACTGGCAACAAAGTGTGCAGTTTCTCTTAATGTTTCTATGTTTCTATAAAATGATCGGCCCTGGAAGGCATCAGTTTGCAACTTTGTACCATGATTCATACATTCTTATGGCTATGCTCTGTATTACATCCATACAAAGTAAATTATAAAGTTGCTGGATTGAACATACAAAAATAATTGTACATTAAAGATAAATATAAATGAAAAATGAATGATAAACATGTTATTTACTTACATTTGAACATGGAGAAGAGATCACATTTACAGTAAAGAGAGATAGCGAGTGTGTGGATGGAAGGGGGGCTACAACTTCAAGCAAGAGGAAACTGTTAGAGATCGTTATCTGATTTGAAAAAAAAAAAGCAACTAACATTCATATACTGCAAAATCTTTGCACATAATCAGAGATCATTCAGTTTGATCACTAGAAACCTCACTAACTACATATTACTGTATTTATTAAGAAGGGGCACAACTATAAAAAAGGGGGACTAATAATAAATGAGTGACGCAGAAGTGGGGGAAGGAGTGAATGTGAGAAGAGCTTATCTTCCATCAGATCATGACGTTTTTAGAGCATTTCTCAACCACACATTGAGAACACATGAAAGTTACGCACAACTCTGTGTTTTTAAGTGCTGCGCTTCAAACCTTAGTATTTTAGTCTGTTTTTCAAATCATGCTCCACTATCCACCTTACTTCTGCGCCCCATGATGCTTAGAGCGACTTCCGGCGAAGCATAAACAGACAATGCATTAAAGGGGGATTTCACAGATTTTTCAAAAATTCTGCATAATTAAATCTTTGAGACATAAACAATGTCTTTCAGACTGTTTTCCTCTCTTCTAGAGGCATTTACTAAGCCAGAATTGTTCACAATGGTGATGATAGGAACCACACAGCTGAAGAGTTTAACGCCTCTTAAAGCTCCCTCACATATAGTTTTTACATGAAATAGTTACAGATACACTGCCTTTATGGTATTTTTGAGAAGATTTTGCCTTAAATAATGTATATTTTAAACATCTATTCATGGTGGAGGGGTATGTGCAGGATGCTATGAGGCAAAATAGGCCCCCAAAAACATATTTTTCCAGACTTAACACTATTTTACCATCATCAACGTTACATATAAAAACTCAGAGAACACATATACACTGGTGGTTTTGGATAGTAAATGAAATGGCTATATTTGTCTTGTAGACATTGCAACGTCTGGATCCTATCACCACTGCCAATAACGTTCTTTCATTTTAAGATGGAACAAGCATGTAAAGAAATCTGAATTGGTAAGATTCTCTACAATGAACCTTTCACATACAATCACTCGGAATGACTTTGTTTACATCTCATGATCAAATTGTGAAGAAATGTTGAAAAATAAGTGGAATTTTTAATGCTTATAGCATCCTAAAGTGATAGAAATATGGGAATAAATAAAAAATTGAACAATCTTTATTGTTGGGATGCTCGAATTCTTATGTGCTGATGTTTGTAATCGATCTGTCAGCAGAAACCTGAGCCTGTGTAAGAGAAACGCTTTAGTCGGAATATCCTGTCACTACCTGATCTGCATCCCCTGTCCGATTCACGCTGCGCATGTGCGCTGTTGTCACGCATGCGTAGAGAATATTACTTTTGCCGAACTACCTGATGTGTAGCGCATATGGGTAAGCACTGGCCATAGTTGAGCTGTAACAAAACAGCTGTAATCTTCAGTAGTAGTTACATCTCTTCTGTAAAAGGACCATTAGAAGCCACTCGGATTAAAACCTTTGCTTTCTAATGGGAACTGGCTGAATGGTTTCCAGTAAAGAGCACTATTTTTCTGTAGAACATCTTTAGATCCCATTAGGAAACCATCAAATGCATTTAGCATGAATCAGCCTTCGGTCACCTGTTAAACCATTAGGATCTGTTACACTGTAGTATCAGATCCTAAAATATAGGCTCAATCTCAAATGGCTTCCTACTCCCTATGTAGTGCGCACTAAGTAGATCATTATATTACAGCTTCTACACACAAACAGTGCATTATATGTCCAAATAAAAGCCATTTATATTCAGTCAAAGTTGCACAACATCCTGTCTAACATTTAGTGCACTGTTTGATGTAGAATCTCTGATTTTATGACCTGTGTAGTGGACTATATAGGGAGTAAGGAGCCATTTGAGATTCAGCCACAGATATGCTGTCATGCTAAACCAATAATGATAATAATTGAGCAGGTTGTTGCCTGTACCCTCGTGTCATTGTGCTCTGACCTGAATGTTTTTACCCATTGAAAGAAACCTAATAAGTAGTATTAAACAAGAAAAGTGAGACTGCTTATGTTATTAGGAGAATATAAAATGTATACCAGTTAAAGAAAGTCTGTTAGGAGCAACCAGTGATAACCAAATGGCAGTTTGTCATCTGGTTGCATTTTATGGGCACAGATTTCAATGCTAACAGGTGGGCTTTTTCAAGGAGTCGTTATGAAGCCACATTCACATCTTTTGAAATTTAGCTTTTTATGCTCATAATATGCTTTAAGTTAATATGGTGATCACCGGCAAAACCAGCAAATGTTGTGTTTTAGATGCTGGTATACTTGTCAGCCACCATGACCATGCTGGGTGACCAGCTAAACCAGCACCAGACCAGTTTAAAACCAGCACAGACCAGCTTAAACCAGCATGGGATGCATGCATGCATTTTGAAATAATTTAAATTATGGTGGAGAGCATATGCAGGGCATATTTTTTCACTGGTGGTTTTGGATAGTAAATAAAATGGCTATATATTCATATTACACCCCTGGTGTAACACATGAAACACATTCATAGTTAGGATAACTATAACACGTAAAGTGCATCTAAACCTTCTGTGTTCAACTTTCTGTTCACACTCAACTGAGACTGGTATGTTTGGTTATTCCACCATATTTTGTGTTTTTGGGCCACTATTCTGAGTATTCCCTGATAAGATAGCTTCCTAATATCCTGTAGTTCCTCTTAGGCAACAATAAGATTAATAAGAAAGACAATGGAGGCTTTTTTGTTAAGTCTCATGCTGTTTAGTTATTTCTCCTTTGCAAAAGACCCCAGTAATCTCATGTCTCCTCTTGAGTTTTAACAGACTCTTTTTTGTCTAATGCTATTTCTCTGAAGAATTTTATTAGAATCGCCATTAGGTTTTCTGTGCCTTCAGAGAACAATATTTGCACAATAAAATCACTGTTGTCTTTTTTAAAAACACCAAGTTAACACCAGTTATAGGACTTTGTAATGATGGGTGTGCTGATATACTGCTTTATATTTTCAATGAATATTTTTTGCCATGTAGCTCCCCATTCCCCCATTCATTAAGATGACTCCATTTGTTCAAAAATAAGTCATTTTAATTATATATATACATATCTCAACCACATTCAGGTGAAAAATAAAAAATGTTAGTTAGTGTAGTATTTTTATTGGCCAGCAGATGGTGGCATTGAACTGTATTTCAACACGGCGGTAGCAGAGGTAAATCAATTTTTCAAAGTTTCAGCATAATACAGTCGCTGAGATGGAAACAAAGTCATTCAGAGTGGTTTGTTGTGAAATGCTCCATTCTAGAGAAACTTAGACAGTCAGAATTGGCCACGGCACTAGAGATAGGAACCAGAGTTTAATGCCTCTAAAAACTAGTTGTAGACATTGGGCCTCAGTCACCAACTATTCTTAAGATTGGATTTCACTCAGCCACTGACAGATTTAACTCAGTTACTATTGTATTTCACTCAGACACTGCACATTTAACTCAGATACTGCTGTATTTCACTCAGACACTGACAGATTTACCTCAGTTACTGTAGCATTTCACTCAGACACTGACAGATTTACCTCAGTTACTGTAGCATTTCACTCAGACACTGACAGATTTACCTCAGTTACTGTAGCATTTCACTCAGACACTGACAGATTTACCTCAGTTACTGCTGTATTTCACTCAGACACTGACAGATTTAACTCAGATACTGCAGCATTTCACGCAGACAATACACATTTAAATCAGTTACTGCTGTATTTCACTCAGTCACTGACAGATTTAACTCAGTTACCATATGCAGTGTCATTTCACTCAGACACTGCACATTTAACTCAGTTACTGCTGTATTTCACTCAGACACTGACAGATTTAACTCAGATACTGCAGCATTTCACGCAGACAATACACATTTAAATCAGTTACTGCTGTATTTCACTCAGACACTGGACATTTAACTTAGTTACCAAGGTATTTCACTCAGACACTGCACATTTAACTCAGATACCGCTGTATTTCACTCAGACACTGCACATTTAAATCAGATACTGCTGTATTTCATTCAGACCCTGACAGATTTAACACAGTTACTGCAGCATTTCACTCAGACACTGCATATTTAACTCAGATACTGCTGTATTTCCCTCAGACACTGACAGATTTACCTCAGTTACTGCGGTCTTTCACTCAGACACTGCACATTTAACTCAGTTACTGCTGTATTTCACTCAGACATTCACAGATTTAACTCAGATACTGCAGCATTTCACGCAGACAATACACATTTAAATCAGTTACTGCTGTATTTCACTCAGTCACTGACAGATTTAACTCAGTTACCATATGCAGTGTCATTTCACTCAGACACTGCACATTTAACTCAGTTACTGCTGTATTTCACTCAGACATTCAGTTTGCACATGTGAATATGACATTTTCCTGGTGAAAATTAATTTCTTACAAATAAATACTAGTACTAGTCAATTGCACTTTTCACATATATAAATTAAATTCTTGAGACCAAGAATAATAGGAAATATAACCTAAAACTCCTTGTCAAAATAATTAAAATTTTAGCATGTCAATTCTATTTTTAACTGTGTGAAAAAAAATCACCTGTTAATGTTAATTAATGTTCAACTTCAATTTCTGTTAGACAGAAATGTTACTGCAATTATAATGAGCTGAACAAAGGCTTGAATAATTAGCAGTAAAATAAATGAATTTACATGCCTAAATACAATTTCTACAATTAAAAGTTTAATTTTAAGATTTTTATACATGCCATTATTTTTAGTAACAACATTTTCTGATAAAGAAACTTTGCTTCTTGAATAAAAGTTAGAAGCATCTTTACCAAACATTATTTGCAGCACTTCTTCCCTCTTTAAAGCTCTGTTTCGGAGAACTTAGTTTTTCTTTTTTTCTTTATTTTTGTTTCCTTCCTGCAGCCAACTGGAGCTTCACTTTTTGTGGGTCTTTTATATGTATGAAGTCATTTACATGTGGATTTTGATTGGCCCTTGCCTAGGACACCAATGAAAATACAGCAGCATCAAAAGACACTGCCACACTGTTACCACTGAAAATACTGCCTATTATGTCAATTTTTATAACTTTGTCATTTTTACCATCACTCATAAAAAAATATTATGCACTTAATACTGTACCTTTTAAGTTGCCTGATCTACTTTATCATGTTTTCATTTTTGGAATCAAGAATCAAGAAAACTCTTGGTATCGATTCCATTGATTCATTTGATTGATCACAATTAAGAATGTATATACACAAACACTGCCCTGCGATGGACTGGCGACCTGTCCAGGGTGTATCCTGCCTTCCGCCCAATGACAGCTGGGATAGGCTCCAGCACCCCAACGCGACCCAGATGGATAAGCGGTTTAGATGATGTATGTATTTATGTATGTATACACAAACAGCCCTATTTGGCAATAAGATCATGCATTTCCTATTATACTGCTACTACTACTACTACTACTACTAATAATAATAATAATAATAATAATAAACAGACAAAAAGTTTAGTATGCATTTTTTTATTTTCAATTATATATTCAAGTACATACAATACATGCAACAATACAGTCATCCAGCAAAAACTCTAAAGCAAAATGACCAGTCCTCTTAAAAATCCGTCTACTTCCTTAGACTGTGTTCAGATGACGGAGCGTGTTCCACCCAAAGCGGCATTATATCCTACGGTAGCTCAGCAGAGAGCTAACAGGTTAACAGGCTACTCCAAAAATATTCTGCTTGAAATTGAAATATTTACTAAATGAGTCACTGAAAACTGTAACATACAGAGTAAGATACATTTTAATTTAATGTCTTACATGCTAAACTGCCACAAATAGCATTAAACCCAGTGTGGGTAATTGAATTAAGCTGCTGTTAGCTGGGTACTAACATAACATTGCACATCTCACAGATTTAGTGTAAATTAGCACTGCTGTAATGATGAAATATGGTCTACTTAGTATAGTAAAAAACTAGATAGCTACAAATTGCACCCATATGGTACCCATATTGAAAGGCTGGCATCAGCTATTTCTTAAATCTGCATTTAAAACATAATAAATATTCACCTTGTATAACCTTCATATAATAATTGTTTCCAAAAGTCTTTCTATTTACCTGTTTTTTGAATCATTGTTTGCATATGCTTCATATATGAATATTTACAAACTTTGATACTTGTCGTGCTATGTATCCTTGATCTATCCATTTGATTAGCTCCGCTTATTATATAGTTGCACTCTGTAGTTCTTCATCTACATACTGTAGTCCATCTGTTTCTCTGCATCTCCGGTAGCCACCTTTCACCCTATTTTTCAATGGTTAGGACCCCCACAGGACCACCACAGAGCAGATATTATTTGGGTGGTGATCATTCTCAGCACACTGACATGGTAGCAACACAGCGGTGTTGCTGGAGTTCTTAAACAACTCAAGTGACTGCTGCAGAACAGTACATCTACAAAAAATATCCAGCCAGCAGCATCCTGTGTCAGAAACTGATCACCGATGAGGAACGGATGTTAAGATGACTATCACAACTTTATATGTACAAGTTAGACCAACAAGGTAGGAGTGTCTAATAGAGTGGACAGTGAGTGGTGTTTAAAAACACCAGCAGCACTGCTGTGTCTGATCCACTTGTACCAGTGCAACATGCACTAACACGCCACCACCTTGTCAGAATCACTGCAGTGCTGAGAATGACCCACCACCTAAATAGTACCTGTTCTGTGGAGGTCCTGAGCATTGATGAGAAGGGTGAAGAATGGCTAAAAGATTAGCCTAAACTACAATCTGTAATTGTAGAACTACAAAGTGCACATGGACCTGATAAACTGGACAAGGTGGATACGAGGTGTGTACTTAATAAAGTGATTGGATTTCAAATTTGAAGATCTCCAGAAGTCCAGCAGTTTGGCCTCAGCATTGCAGTCATGGCACAGATTTTCTCACAGTGTGGCAGCGGTTTATCTCTTGAATTTCACAGCGGCGTACTGGACACGCTCTGTGTTGTCTTGAGGACATCTGGAGGACGCAGACTCCTCAGTGCAGGAATGTGAGAAATGAATGCTAGAGTAGTGAAGAACATCCTGAGCCAAGAAAGACAGACAGATGAGTTATGTACCCCATACTTAAAGATGTCATATGAAATCCCTCCTTCCTAAAGCACTCACCTGCCTACTTTGCCCAGTGCTTCCATGGTCTTTAGCTGGCCTGGACTTTCTCCTCCTGAAAGATAAACAACCATTGCAGTGTTTGTTGAAATTGATAACATGCATTCAGTTGAAAATCATGTTTATATCACATTAATCATTTACATACCACAGCCATACAGCTGCTATGATGAGTATTAGAACCAGAAAGACTGACGCTCCCACTATTGCTCCCACTGTCGCATTCTTTGACATCGAACTCTCTGGAGCTCCGAGACCTCCAGAAATAAACAATGGTAAGAGAAAGACGGGAAGAATTAATATGATACATTTTAGGGCTGACCTGAATACCATTTTCTGGGCTTCGGCGCTTCGGCAGTAATCTACAGCAAATATTCAAAGCTTCGCCCCATGTGGGAGGGACCCACGTCTGACACCCATGTTGAAAGCACATCCAGGGCTTCATCCACTGTAAAATCCTAATCTTCAGGCTAGCTGATTTCCTTGCTGTGGTACTCACCATGCAGCTTTGCTACATTTACCAGCACTGCAGGTTTCTCTTAGCAGTGGACTAGTAGGTGATAGCACAGTGCATGTACGGTTTAACACTTCATAGTGGTGGTCTAATTTGAGGTACATGGCAGCACTAGTAAGGATCCAATGCAGCGGGGCACTGATAAAAATAAAGCTGCATTATGGACTGTAACCTGAACTCATTTAGGTTTCTCCTGAGAATCCTGAACAGTTTGCATTCACCTTTATTAATAGCCTACATTTATATGTATATATATATATATATATATATATATATATATATATATATATATATATATATATATATATAATAATTAAAAAATGAACACATACTCAATGAATGCATATCCGAATAGGCAAATATTTGGGGCCAGCCCTAATATATTCATGATCTAATGGGGTTGACCATGCTAGTCGACTAGTCAGCTAATAAATCCACTAGACAGCACTGTGGACAGCAGTCAAATAGTTGAGGATAATGCCTGAAATGCAGTTGTGGTAAAAACTGCAGTGACAAGGCAGTTGAAAAGAACATAAATATCTTTTCTGCTAAACACAAAGCCCAAAGTACCTTACTAGAAATACCACATGAAACAGCAACAATTACACTGCAAGCTTGCAAAGACTGTGTTGAAATATCAGCCTTGTGAGTCTGACCTGGTAAATTTTGAGAAATGTGCCATTTGATGATGATGATGGCATTCAAAACACCCAATTACAGACTGACATGTGCAACAGAAACAAACTTGGAATAGCAGCAATTTGTTGTTGTCTTAACAGCAAATTATAAAAAAATAGATAAAGTAAGGCTGTTTCCTTACATGGATTACTGAATGTTTGATCAGGAGAGCGGAACTCCTCGTGTCCTTTCAATGCACAGGAGTAGTTGCCTACATCTTCACTGCATTTCAGGTACAGCTTGTTGTCTCTGGTGAGTTTGTTAGTTACAGGCTGTCGGTTCTTGTACCAGATGTATGTGGGGTTGTTAGGCAGAGTGCAGGCGCTGCTACACATCAGTGTTACTGTCTGGTCATCTGATGCAGTGCTGAAAATCACTCTCACCTGCAGAGCTGAACATGCAGAAAAAATAAAGAATTCTTGTTTTTAATCCATTAGCAAATCCACAAAAAGAGCCAACAAATAGAAAGAAGTTCAGAGTAGTATGTCACCTGTAACACTCAGAATGATTCCAGGTTTACCAGAGAATTTTCCTTTCTCAGAGTCAGTGATAATTCGAAAGTAATATTCTCCAGAGTCGCTCTCTTTCAAATCTCTCATTCTCAGAGTGCAGTTTCTCTCTTCATCTTCAATAAACTCCACTCGACCAGTAAACTGCTTTTCCTTGCGTAGGTCTTTTTGCTCCTG
Source organism: Colossoma macropomum (assembly GCF_904425465.1). Classification (NCBI taxonomy): domain Eukaryota; kingdom Metazoa; phylum Chordata; class Actinopteri; order Characiformes; family Serrasalmidae; genus Colossoma; species Colossoma macropomum. Next base: position 270,963 of record NW_023496051.1, read on the forward strand.
CTTAGACCAGTTGTAGTGCCAGAATGCATCCCTGAATTCTTTACCACTGGGATAAGTGTAAGTGCAGTGAAAGTCCACTGATGAACCCTGCAAACCACACACTCTTCTATTTGTGTAGTTCACACTCCAGCAATTCTTACCAGAAACACCTGAAAAGATAAAGGTTATTAGAAGATGTTATTTAAAACCACACTGGCATGTTTAAAGAGTCCTTTTTAAAAGCCTCAGCAGGTCTATTAGCTTTAGTTTTTTTCATTGTTAACAACGTTAAATCATGTTTCCTCGACATACTGACTACTGACTTATATTTAGGACTATAAAATTGAATAGAGCACCACTTTTTGGGTAAGATAAAAAAAAAGAAAGTGCATCCCTGAGTTCCACTTTATTTACGTTTTCTGCCTGCATGGTATACCAAAACAGAAAAAACAGAAAAAAATATTTCTAGCATCACTTGTACAATTTCAGCAATCAAAAACTTTTTAGCCCCCACAATGTTTCTCCACTGCTAATGTGCGAGAGATGGATAATGTAGGAATAAAAATGATTAACTAACACATAGCTTGTTACACCTGCTTTGACCAGCAGCAGGCCTCTGTTTTTCTTTTCCTTACCCTTTGGTGACTGCGGAGCTAACTGGCTAGCAATTAGCAATACAAGTTTGGACCATTCAATAGACAATTCAACTAGAGAACTGGCCATACAGTTACAGGTGTGCAGAGCACTGTGTTTTTAGCTGTTAGCCCTGCAGAGGCTGTGCTTCTGCCATGTTTGATGCTGTTTTCAGCAAATTAAAAATAAAGCTGCATTATGGCCCATAACCTGGAGTTGTTTAAGCTTCTCCCGAGAATCCCATATGTTATTGGTATTTTACAGTTCGCCTTTACTGATAGCCTACATTTAGCCAAAAAAATAAAAAATAAAAAAAACAATATCTAAATCCCAAAATTTAAAACCAAAGACCTACTCAATTAACGCATATCTGAATAGGTGAATATATATATATTTTTTTTGGTAATAAATGTTGACTATATGAGCTCTGGCCGAAATCATTAATCGCAATTAAAATGCGATCACCTGGTCACTGAAGGGTAAGGGGGAGGAAGTCCCCTGGCTGAAATTGGTATAACATGCTAATTGTTTGCATTAGCTCCAGGGTTTTTTTTTTTCAGCTGGTCACCCTTATACTTACACAATGGAGAGGAGAGTATGTCGTTATAACCATAAACAGAGCAGGAGTAGCTTCCTTTATCATCATCATCATTGGATAAAGAAAAGGGATCACTGTAGTTTGTGTCTTTCCCTGTAAATTGTCCATTTTTGTACCAGAAGTAACGCTGCCGGGCAAAGGTCAGAGGGCAGGAAGTGTTGCAGGTCAGAGTGTTTGGCCTGTTTTTCTTCACCTGCAGGTCTGAATGGAGTTAATAATGTATCATTACATAACAGATGAGTATAACTGAACATGTTCTACAGACTGGCTGCTTTATTACCTGTAACTGTTAGATTGACTGCAGTTGAGCTGAGATGTTTCTCTCCTTGTTCTGTGATGATCATGAGGTGATATTCTCCTGAGTCTCTCTCTCTCAGCTCTCCGATTGTAAGAGTTGAGCTGGAGTTTGTGCTCTCAATGTTCACTCGTCCTGTGTAGTCTGAGTCTGAAGCTAAATCCTCTGGATGTTCCTCATTCCTCCATTTAGTTTTCTGTTTAAAGCTGAACCAGAGTGCAGTTTTGATCATGATGTTTGAGTAAGAGCATTTCAGCTTCACCTCTGAATCCCGCAGGGCACAGATAGTCTTAGGACTGCAGGACACACTGACACTCTCACCCAGACAACCTGAAACAGAAAGTTAAATTACAGATTGAGAAAAATATGAACAAAAAAGCAAAATGCATGTTCAAAACACTTGTAATGACAGCAAAACACTCTTGCAACTTGATATATATCTGGAAAACGTAACATAAACTACTATAAATAGCATAAAACAATAACAACAATGAGAACTTGAACCTTGAAGAATTTTTATTTTCCATGTCTGATCAATGAACTATTCAAAAAACGCAAGTACAATTTATCCTGCTAAAGACCTGCTAGACAAGTGGTTTAAAAAGCACAGTTTTTATCGTTACAATCTTTCTTTACAATCATTCTAAACAAAAAGATTTTGGTGAATGAAGGCCCAGCGTTCTGTGGGTGAGGTTGTACTGCGGCCAGTCACTAGAGGGCATCAGAGACATTTCAGCTTCACTTAGAGTGGTGGTTATAGGAACCAGGGGTCACCATATCTACAACACAAACATAGCCTTTTTATTTACTTTCCAAAACCAATAGTGAACCTACTCATGTCTTCTGAGTTTTTAAATGTCATATTAATGATCCTAAAATTGTGTTTAGTCTGAAAAAAAAAGTTTTCTTTGGTGGGTATGTACCCCTCCGCCATCAGTGGATTTTAAATAATGTTTTAGGCCAAAATCTTTTTTCAAAAATATCATTAAACAAGCATCAGACAGTGTATTCATGGCCATTTCATGTCAATAACGTTTTATCAGGGAGCCTTTAAAAGCATTAAACACATCAGACATTTGGTTACTTTCACCACCACTGTGGACAATCATGACTCTGCAAGTTTCTCCAGAAAGGAGCGTTTTACGTCAGTAAGTCATGCCATGCCAGCAACCGAATTACTGAGTGTGTCTGAAATTACTTGTGATGATTCAGATAAGCTTGCATAAGGCTAAACTGGTGGACATAAACTTTTTTAGCCTTAAAGCTCCAGTACAAAAATAAAGAGCCTCCGACACTAAAGATTAGCTGATCAACTAAACTAACGGTGTTTTTTTGGCTAAACTGCTTTAACATTACAAGAGAAACTACAAAACTGGTCTTAGATCAGCCAAGAACTGCAACATTTATCATTGTAGCATTCGTGACATGAATAAAAACACTGTAGATGAGCTAAAGACTTTATATTCTCCATATAGCAGGAGAGAAAGCAAATTTTCATTCACTATCGTAAATCACAGTTTATTGACTCAGTAATATAGTATTCTCTGTAGAATGAGGACAAAAATAGTAGGCCTACCTCTAGCATTCAACAGTATGACCAGCAAAAGGATTCTGAAGTCCATCCTTCCACTTAGCTAAAGAAAACAGAACAATGTGACTGTTTTCCCAAGTAAATTCTATTAACACACGGAACAATAATGTACATGGATGTACTGAACACCATATTCCATTAACACATGATACCCTAATGTGCATGGATGTACTGACCGCCTATTTACAGATTTGTTATGGAATTCATTGTAACAATTTACAATAGCGTTCCTTAAATCAGTGCTTACCTTAGCACTATGTAATTAGTTAAGTATTAAGTATTACTATAGTAGTTTTTCATTAATCACTCCTTCTTACAATAAACTACTCTTACCTAAGTGCAATCCAAGCTTAAACAGCTGTGGTAAATACATGTTTAATGGCTCTTAACTAATGCTTTAGTTACTAAGTTAGTAATAAGCTGAGGGGAACTCAGAAAATTTTGGGGGAGTAAAAAATGCCTGTAATTTTAGTTAATTTTTAGAATCATGCTTGTATTTAAACTCTGTAAGGTCTACAAGTATTACAGTACCACTCTTATTGCAATGTTAAGTTTTGAATGGAAACAAAGGGGTTAAATTTTCGAAACACAGAGCAGAAAATCCGAAATTGTTTTTCTCTGTGGTATCTAGGTAGATATAGTTAAGTAAGTTCTCCTATTGTTTAGGGCTTCAGGAGCTGAAGAGAAGTCCTAAAGCATTAGATTAGCCATCAGCATAATGACAAACAGAGGAATCAACCAATCATGTTTTGATTTCCAGTGGGGGGGACCAGTTTCGTGGGAAAAAAGATGCCTCTAGGTCTTCTGGAAGAAATAAAAAACAGCAGCAGCAGCAGAAGCAGCAGCTCTATTCCAGCCTTTGTACTGAGAAAGTCAGATTTTCCATCCCACTTTAACCTTTTAAATTTATTACCCGCTTCTATATCCTAAGAATAGCTCAGCCAGTTTGCTTTGAAGTCCCTTTAGTTACTGAATAATAAGCCTTAGTATGAAATAAGCCTGAGATTTTAAGGGATTGAACAGTGCAGCAGATACATTCTGCTGTCCAAATGCACCAGAATATCACTGCTGCACCGTTTAAGGTGGAGCAGAAAATTGGAATAAGAAGCTAAATTCAGCCTCGTCAGAAAGCATTCATGCAAATCACCATTAGCTTAGCACTAACAAACTACTAGAATCCTATAGAGATACTAGCGGAGGTTAGCATTATCGTAGAGGTGGGATTTTTTCTCATGTTTTGACTGAGTTGTGACATTTGTGTCATTTTTGACATTTGTGACACTAGCTTTAATAGTCACAGTTTGCCACAGTAATAAGTAATCAAATGCTGCTGTATCAGTTGTCCTCAGTGTAATAAACCGCATGTCTAATGAAAGTATAATCATTGTAGTAACTGTATATACATTTAAAGTGTCATTAATTAATGCTTATGTAGTTGGTTGAAATCAATGCTACACTTACTAATCTATCAATACAACTTTATATGGCACATATTGGGGTTTTTATTAAGGTCTTAGTCTTTTTTCCAATAAAAAACAAACTAGACATGTCCAAATGGTTTATTCACCATGCACTAATCTTTATTCATTATAATAGGAACATAATTGGAGGTCTGTTATGGGAAAATCAGAAATAAAACTTTTTTAAGCAAATTATTGAACATGAAGCCCTCGTCTTATCAATTAACATCTTATTAGTCTATAATTGGCAACATTTTAGTCCTATATGTTCTAGGTTCTGTGTTCTCACTGTGTTCTCACTGTGTTCTTACTGAAAGACTTTGCTTACATCTTAACCATTTAATTATACAGACATATTGAAAAATCTGAAGAATTCCTCTTCAAAATAAAGTGTCCCCCTTATTATTCTTATTATTCGTGGTTTCACAAGTGATGTGGAAAATCAATGCAATAAAACCACCAGTAACAACTAAAAGCTTTAATCAATGCAATAAATGATTAAAATGAGTAGCAGTTGCAGAAGAGCTACTGTTGTAATACTTTATTACATACTGCTTGGCAATTTTCACCAATTTTTCAAAATGACTGAATATATAAAAGGTTAATATGTAAGTATTAGCATCAGAGTGGTTTGGTGTGAAATGCTCCATTCTTGAGAAACTTACATAATCAGAATTATTCACAGTGGTGGTGGTAGGAACCAGACGTCCAAAGTGTTTAATGTCCCTAAAAGCTATTAACATGAACTAGGTATGAATACATTGTCTGATGCCTGAGAAATTGTTTTATGACAGTTTTGGGGAAAAAAAAAAACATTTTGGCCTAAAACATGTTTTGTTTAAACCATTCATGGTGGAGTGGTACATGCAGAGTGTTGCTCGGCAAAATAGTTCCCAAAAAAAACTTTTTTTTCAGATTGTACCATCATCAGCACCACAGGTAAAAGACACATGAAGGTCCACTGGTGGTTTTGGATAGTAAATAAAATGGCTATATTTGTGTGGTAGACATCACAACTCCTGGTTCCTATCACCACCACTGTAAAGTTTCTCTACACTGGTCCATTTCACATCAAACCTCTCTAAATGACTTTGTTTACATCTCAGCGACTGAATTATGCAGAAATTCTGAAAAATCAGCGTCATTCTTTAAGCATTAATAAAGGAACTGTATTGTAAAGTATTATACCAGGTTCATTACTATCTACTAGACAGATATCAAAGCACAGTAAATGAGTAAACATAAAGCAAGTGTACTTACTTGCATCCTCTTGGCACTCCTCATAAGTTAGCTGCAGTACGGAGTGTGTCAGTGGTGTGTGTGCGGGCGCAGGTTATGAGCAAAGGAAGGAGTGTACAGACTTGATTTACTTCCCTTTTTTTCCTCTACATGTTCACTTGAAGTAATATAAACAGTCACGAAACGGTTAACATCAGCTGTTACCTTGTTACTTCATTCATTATTGTTCTTTATGAAAAATGACCAAAGATATCAATCCTTTTCTAGTTTCTAGTGATCTGTTGGCACTACTTGAGCCACAGTGTGCTGCGAAAAGTTGGTTGTGAAAAAGGAAAATATGAATCAATCACAAGTGCTTTATTTTGCATCACTGCCCATGAACCAGGCGGGTGGTTATATGTCATACTGGATGTTTTTTCCATTGTCCTGCATTAACATTCTCAGGCACAGTTGCTCTTGTTTTTCCTTACATATTTCACTAACACACACGGATCACGGCCATTATTTGCATTCAACCCCAATTTCCAGCCCTATTTACTGATGTCTTTTACATACACTGTATGGTCAAAAGTATGTGGACACTTGACCGTCACACCTATATGAGCTGTTGGACATCGCATTCCAAAACCACCGGCATTAATATGGAGTTGCCCTCATTTTGTGGCTATAACAGCCTCTGCTCTTCTGTGAAGGCTTGGAGTGTGTCTATGGGAATCTGTGACCATTCAGTCAAAAGAGCATTTATGAGGTCAGGCACTGACATTGGATGAGAGGGCCTGGCTCATAATAAACATTCCAGTTCAACTCAAAGGTGTTCAATGGGGTTGAGGTCAGGGCTCTGTGTAGGCCACTGGAGTTCCTCCACACCAAACTTGTCAAAACATGTCTTTATGGACCTTGCTTGGTGCACTGGGGCATAGTCATGCTGGAACAGGAAAGGGTCTTCCCAAAACTGTTGCCATAAAGTTGGAGGTGTATAATTGTATAAAGTGTGTTTGTCTGCTGTATCATTAACATTCCCATTCAACTAAGGGGCCCAAACCAGCCCCAGACCATTATCCGTCCTCCACCAAATCTGCCAAAACCAGATTCATCCATCAGACTTCCAGATTGTGAAGTGTGATTCATCACTCCAGAACACGTTTCCACTGCTCCAGAGTCCAGTGCCGGTGTGCGTTACACCACTCCAGCTGATGTTTGCCATTGTGCTTAGTGATCTTAGGTTTGTGTGCAGCTGCTCGGCCATGGAAACCCATTTAATGAAGCTCCTGACACATTTTTCTTGCCGTGGTCTATGGCTTTGTGGTTGTTCTTGCTCTTAGACTTTTTTATTTCACAATAGCAGCACTTACAGTAGGCTGGAGCAGATCTAGCAGGCCAGAAATTTCATAAACTACACTTGTGGTTAAAGTGGCATCCTATGACCATCACTGAGCCCTTCAGTAAAACCTGTTGCACTGCCAGTGTTTGTCTATGGAGACTGCATGGTTGTGTGCTTGATTTATCCAACTGTTCGCAATGGATTTGGCTGAAACACTTGAACTCAGTAATTTTGAGGGGTGCAACAATTCTTTTGGCTCTACAGTGTAGATCCAAATGCAGATGTTACTTCGATGTTAGTCATTGAAACACAAGCGAGCACTTGTGACTGAAGCTCTTTCCATCCATGCACCCGTAATGAACCCTCTTCCAAAGGGTGTCTCAAAGAGCTCCCTAGTTCAGTAGTTAGGGTGCTGCTCAGGGAGTCAGCAGTTTTCCAGGGTTTCCATTGTCACAATTATTCTAGAGCACAGGGACATTCACTCCCTGAAAGTACCCACAACACAGCATGAACACCAGTGAGAGAAGAAAGACATTCAATGATCAACAAAGAGAAAGAGAAGCTCCTTTGACCCAATAAGATTATTGTTGGTTAGCTTTTATGATTTTATGAACTTTATATAAACTCATATACCCTTAAATTCAGTCTTTTTCCCATAAAGTAACCTCAGATTAAACTGAGGTTTACAATTTATAAATAACTCCTAATGTCTATTAGTTTGCATCTTATACAGTATTACAATGATGAGGTGAAGTAGCAGGTAATAGTGAAATGAAAATGAAAAAAGCAGTAGTGAAAACATCTACTGTGCTTTATTATACAAAAGTGTATAATGGAACTCAATCAGTAGTGTCTATAGACAAAACGTGAAACAGGTCTGTCAAACTGCTTTCAAACTACCGTCACATAGTTCATTATCCAGACAATAAGATGTCCACTTAGACATTTCTGCAGTGTCACGTCAAAAGTTGTGTGTGAGTGATCGTCATTACAGTGAGTCAGTAAGTAAATGGTCAGTAAAGGGAACAGTTTGGCAAAAAAATACACCATTACACCATTTCCCTCAACGCCTGTCAGTCAACTAATATATGTTTGTTGTCTGAGGTTTGCTTCTTTAGAGGTTGCACTGGAGCCGTGAGGCTAAAGCAGCTAATAAGTAAGGAAAGGTCATAGCCCACCAAACAGAACTGTGTAATGGAACTACTATGGACAAAATCTAAATAATGAAGTTTTCAGCTAAACAATATACATCTGTCCAAGTTTATAGATAACAGTAAGTCATACAGCTTCAGAAACTACCTCAGATGGGGACACAAGTCAGCGACTTGGACTTGAGTCATCCTCAAGTCACATGTTTATGTGACTTGTAACTCAACTGGCACTTAACTGACTTGTTAACTCACTGTTAACTCATTCATGACTCAATTCTGACCCACACTGACTCGCAGTGACTCGCAACTCTGACTCACGTACAACTGATTCGTGACTCGACTCAGACTCACACTTACCTGACACGCAACTCGACTCTGACTCACACTTAACTGACTCACAACTTAACTCAGCCGTGCACTTAACTGACTTAACTCTGACTCACACTTAACTCACTCAACTCATTATCGACTTGGACACCTGCTTACCTGGTTTGCAGTCAGACTCGTAATTAAATGACTCAACTCAAACTCATTTAACTGACTTGTGACTCGACTTAGGCTTAACTGACTCACGACTAAACTTGGACTCATGCTTAACTGACTCATGACTTGACTCAGATTCACGCTTAACTGATTTGAGACTCGACTCTGAGTTAAGACTTAAGACTTTCAACCAGAGAAAAAAGCACAACACAACTGACTGAATTAGGAGCACCAATCTTAGTGCGATGAAGGAATAAAACCTTTTGTTTCCAACCTTACATGTGAGATTTAGCATTTTCCATGCACAGTGTTGAGGTTTAAGGGCATTGCATTATGGGTATTGTCAGGAAATTATGTTATTATCTTGGCAAGCTGTTTAGACAATCATTTTTGCACAGTGTCAAGTCAAATGGTATCTGTCTGTCATGATTACAGTGAGCAAGCAAAGAGTAAATAGTCCATTTGGGAGAAGTTAACCATTTAAAAACTCATTTTAGAGCGCAGAGATTCTTTAAAACTTGCTAAAACTTCAGCTAGACTGCTATTACGCTAGTTAGCAAGCATACTTACAAACTACAGACTAACCAATCGTTTAAAGTTACGCACCATGTTCACTGTATGTGGTGCGTTAGTTCTGTCCTTCACACTGAAGAATCTTCTGTAATGAAAGGCTCATTATTTAAAGCTGTGTCAATCTTGACAGGTTCAGCTAATAATGACACAGAAATTCTACACTAAAATTTGAGACTCGACTCACACTTACTTGAAGCGGCTAGTGGACATCTCTGGAAACCACATAAGCAAGTCTATTTGATATTACCTAACAACAAAGAAGTTTTGGGGCAGGTCTGTGATGATTTAAGGCCCAGTCACACTAGTGTATTGCCAGAGAAAGTGCGCCAATTTCAATTAAATTAGTAAAAATGAGCTGTTTTGAGCTGCTGATTTTAAGAGTGAATAAATTTCAAGTGCGAAACTTTGCGTCAAGTTCAACTTTGGTGAATTTCACCAAAGACGCTAACTCACATCCTCGACCAACAGAGCTGCTTGTTTGCTACAACTCGGTGTGCAGCACTATGTTCTTATGTGTATATAATTATCTGGTACAGTTGTGTCCCCTTTGTGTTTTACTTTTTATGGTTAGCATGTTAGCTAGCTTGCTAACAACACCAAAATTGTCTTATTGCTAATCCAGACCAGCCTCAGTCATGCCCATTTCACAAAGCAATGCAAACTGCAAAGGTCTAGTGTGACTGCAGCTTTAGGCATGCTAAGTAGTGTACATAAGGTTTCATTACATCTTAGCTATATTAGCCTCATAACTCTATTTTAAAACCATAAAAGCTGTGTTCAGACACCAAACACAATCTTGACTGGCTGACCACATTCGGACTGTGGAGGAAATTGTATAACAGTGATTTTGCGCCAAAGTATTCCTTTAATCAGTCAGACGGTCACCAAGACCTTCATGTGTGATCATGCTGTTACAGTGTTACCAACACATTCCTAGCCTGGATAGTCAGGGATGTCATCATATATGACCTCACTGTGCTGTGGGTGCTGCAAGAGACAGCGTTGGACAGTTTGAAGGACTGTTGCTAGCCGACGGTCTAATGCAGAGAGGTGTGGCTCAGCAAGCACAGGGGCCACAGCGGCCAGAGGGTCCTGGGACAGGGAAGCCCGCATCATGTCACTTAAATGGTACTGTGAGAGAGTCAGCAGACGCAGGCGCAACAGCGTAGAGCGGCGGATTCTGGAAGATAGAGTGGGTGAGAGAAATCAAGAGGCGCTCCAAGAATAGTAACATCAAAGGTGTCAAATTGGTGTGATGCCATAGAGTCACTTTTGGTAGAACCTTTTTAAAGGTTAAAGAACCTCAATGTCTTTTTAAAGGGCCTTTCCGGCCTAAAACTAGAGTTTAGTATGTCAGTTATCATGTTATGCAGTATTCTGTGGTGGAGCATTATATCCTATATATTATATTTGATAGAACTCATGATTTTGTATAACTTTCATGTTTTCCATTCATCAATGTTCTATCGCTACATCATACAAATCCCTGTGATGTCATCCAGCCCTGACTGCTAATCTAGCCACTGATCTACAAGCTGACAAATGCAACCAAGCTAGCATTAGTGTAACTCTCACCTCAGTCGTTGAATAAAAATCGTAAAGAAGTTTGAGGTTTGAATTGAAGGACAAAGCTTGCAGCTTTAGCTCTAGAGTGACGTCAGATTTACCTGCAGCACTGAACAAGAGGGGCGAGTATGGAGGGCTCATCCTTAGAGTAACGACCAAATCTACAGCATAAAACACACAGAATACAATCAGCACAAACACCCTGTGACAACTGTATCCCCAACAGTGTGTAAAGCTGCTACTGTGTCTAAACACTTACGATCTCCCATTGTCCAAGTGTATGAGGAATGTATTGTTGCCAAAAAACTCAAATGTTTCATAGTGGTGTCTGTCCATATTACCTGTAGTTAGAACAGAGTAGGGAATATGAACTACAGTCAACAGGAATAATATGACATTAAATTGAATGGAGTCTCTATCTCATTCAACTGATCTACCAATCAGGTCTTACTTTGCAGAAAGTCCAGGATAGTCATGTCTATGAGATCCACCAATCGGGTGCCTCGATCATAGGGTGGAGTCTTTTTCACAGCGTTGCAGTACGTTGGGGTTTTCTCCCATCTGAAACATGACAGCATCCAACATAAGCAAGATTGAACCGATCGCTGCACTGTAAACAATCATATAATCATCAAATTGTCCAGTCACTGCACTGTACTCATATAATCATCACACTGTTCAATCACTGCACCACAAACAATCATATAATTATCACATTGTACTGCAATCACTGCACTGCAATCATATAATCATCATGCTGTCAGTCACTGCACATTATCACATTGTTCTTTCACTGCACTGCAAACAGTCATATGATTATCAACTTGTTAAAACATTACTTTTCAAACAATCATATGATGAACACACTGTCCATTCAAAACACAGCATAGAATCATAAAATCTTTACACTGACCAATCACATAATCCAATTGCCCAATTCACTGCACTGCAATAATAAAATCATCACACTATGCATTCACTGCACTGCAATCCTAAAATCACACAGTCCATTCACTGCACTGCAATTATAAAATCATCACACTGTCCATTCACTGCACTGCACATCTGTAATCACACTGCCTAATCACTGAACTGCAAACAATAATTAGCACAATGTCCAATCTCTGCACTGCAAATAGTTATATAATCATCACATTGTCCAATCCCTGCACTGCAAACATATAATCATCACATTGTCCAAACACTGCACTGCACATTTATAATCACACTGCCTAATCACTGCACTGCAAACAATAATTAGCACAATGTCCAATCTGTGCACTGCAAATAGTAAATAGTAATAGTAATAAGTAGTCATATAGAGATCACATTATCCAATCACTGTGCTATAAAAAATCTTATAATCATCATTTGTCCAATCATTACTGAATTATTTAATAACTTCTTTTTAAACTAATATATACACAGATCAGGCATAACTTTATGACCACCTCCTTGTTTCTACACTCATTGTCCATTTTATCAGCTCCACTTACTATATAGGTGCACTTTGTAGCTCTACAATTACAGACTGTAGTCCATCTGTTTCTCTGATACTTTGTCAGCCCCCTTTCACCCTGTTCTTCAGTGGTCAGGACCCCCATGGACCCTCACAGAGCAGGTATTATTTGGGTGGTGGATCATTCTCAGCACTGCAGTGACACTGATGTGGTGGTGGTGTGTTAGTGTGTGTTGCACTGGTACGAGTGTATCAGACACAGCAGTGCTGCTGGAATTTTTAAACACCTCAGTGTCACTGCTGGACTGAGAATAGTCCACCAACCAAAAATATCCAGTCAACAGTGTCCTGTGGGCAGCATCCTGTGGCCACTGATGAAGGACAAGAGAATGACCAACACAAACTGTGCAGCAGCAGAAAGAAAAAATACTACACCTACACCTGAACCTAACCCTAACCTTAACCTCAATATCTGTACCTTTTAGTTTTTCCAAAGAAATGCAATTTGTGAAAACAACACATGCTGTTGGGTCACACTTGAGCAAAAATGTGATGTCCTATCATTGTGAAGATGTGGCCCTCACAAGTATAGCAAGACAAGAACACACATACACACACACATATACACACATACACACGTATATACACACACACGCAAACTCTCCACCCACAGTGCAAGCTTGCTGCGGCTGTAGGAGCGCCTCCAGGGGTTTTTCCAGGAGCGGCGAGGGGCCAGGGACAGGTCAGGCAGCATGGCGGCCAGGGAGCCCTCCAGAGCATGGGGTCGGCCGCACACAGCATGCTCCGTGGAGCAGTAGTACGAACACTGGCCATAAAAACACGAGTTTCCAACTGACGCACACAGAGGACACAGAGGAAGCAAAAGAGTTGTGACACAACAGCACTTAAAACCACAGTCGGTCACTTATTTCACAACAGTAGGTGGCAGGCCCAATTTCCAGTAAAACTGAGGGAAGGGGGATGGTGACGTGGTAATCTCCTAAAAACAGAGTCTGCTGAAAAAGGCTTACCATTGAAATATATGTGAACAGATAGTCAGTGACATAAGTAACCAAAACCACAAAACTCTTTAGCTGCAGGACTTAATCAAAGACATTTAGCTCACATAAAAAAATACATGAAAACTATTCTCTTCATGGTAGGAACTGTGGGCTGACAGTTTCCATTAATATTTAAAAATGTCTACATAATTCAAAGATTAAACAAAGTCATTTACAGTGCTTCATTCTAAGGAAGCAGAATTGTTCATAGTGGTGGTGATAGGAACCAGACATCTAAATTGTTCAAGGCCTCTAAAAGCTCCCTTACTCAAAATTGTTGCTTGAAATAGGTTATGTGATAATGGTTTGGCCTAAAAGCATTCTTTAATCCATTCAGTGCCAGAAGAGAAACATGCAGGGCGTTGTAAGGCCAAAGAGTCCCAGAAAACTTTTTTTTTCTTTTTTTAGATTTACCACTATTTTATAAACATTACATATTCAACCACCAGTAGTTTCACTGGTGGTTTTGGCTGGTAAATAGAATGGCTATATTTGCCATATCTATATGGCTATATTAGATATCAAAACCTCTATCACCACCACTGTGAAGAAATCAGAGTCAGTAAGTTTCTGTGCAATGACGTACAGAAATGTAAAAACCTCAGTGGAATTCCCCTTTGAGAAGGGTTTGCTTATACTTGCTTTATATTGCAACTGTAACACTTAAAAGTATAACACTGTTGTGTTACTTTATTACTTAAATAAAATTACATCAGTTTAATTTTAATTTACATATTTTTGTTATTAATTACACCTATGATTGCCTATATATATATATTTTTTTTAATTTTATTATTAGCATTGTTTTTTTATTTCTTTTTATTATTATTATGAATAACTTTTACGATTTATATTCTGCATCAATGAATGTTTGTTTAATTCGCAACGATGTATTCTCTTTCCGCCAAACAAGACTTCCTATTAATTTTACATTCTAATTATAATAAAAATACCTCCTCAAAAATTATTTCCACACAAATGTGGTATCATTAGAATCCGCACTTTTGTCAGGGTTTTGACAGTGAAGCTCCAGTTGCACGAGGATGATGAGGCTATAAATACCTGCGGGGTGTGACAGGATTCATAGATTGAGAAGAGGTGGTGTGTGCAAAATGGGCCGCTAAGCAGATGTTAATGATTGACAAAAAGGAGTGATTGCATTTGGGCAGCCAAAGGCCACAGTGTGAAGGAAGTAGCTGAATTTGCAGGTGTATCAAAGCGTGCGGTTATATGGGTCAGCAGTGGAAAGACAAAACTGACAGACAGGGAACACGAGTGTGTTTCACGGCTTGTGAATAAAAAACGCTTCACTTCCAGGCAAGAACTGCTTCTAGAAGTCAACACAGGTTCTTCACAACCAATTTCTGAAAGAACTCTTCACAGGGAACTGCATACCATGAACATATGGAGCAGAGTGGCACAAAGAGGCCTTTGCTCACTTCTGCTCACAGAGTTGCCTGGTTACAGTGGGCAAAGAGACACAAGAATTGGACTGTTCATGGCTGGAAATGTGTTATCTGGTCAGATGAATCTGGTTTCTGACTGTATGTGAAAGATGCTTGATCTGGCCAAACTGCAATGTAATTCTTTGATGCAAGTGTGGCTGAACATTGATGTTGCCTACATCCAGAAACTTGTCCAGTCCGTGACAAATCAAATCACAGCTGTTATTTGTGCTTGTGGATGTATTACACCCTATTAGGTACGTTTCAGTCACATGTGACTAATTTTGGTCCGGTGAACTTATTTATACTATAAAAAATGGATGTTTATAAAAATCCAATTATAACATCTTAAAATACAACTTTTAATTGTTGGAATTATATTGAAGCATGTAAAAGTTCATTTCTTATTGATAATAATTCAAGCCTTTTTCTAATTTATTACAATTGCAGAGACAATTTTTACTAACCAGAATTAAAGCTTAACATATGGTAAATTTTCACCACACAATTAAAAATTAACTTGTACATGCGGAGGTTTTAATTATTATGGCAGGCCATTTTAGCTTTTACTTCCTATTTTTGATCTCAGCAATTCACAAACGTTAAAAACACATTTCAACTAGTATATATGGAAATATTAGTATGAGAAGTTAAATTTGGATGTAAACAATTATAGTATAGTAAATATTACATTTTGACTAGTAAACATTCAGTTTTTATTGGTGAAAAATAAGTTTTCACCAGTAAAGCGTCACTTTTACACGTAAATTAAATTGTTTTGTAAAATTTATTGTTAAATGAAAACTAGGATTAAAAGCTGAAACTATTTGCAATAAAACCAATTTGAACATGTAATTAGAAGATCAGCAATCCAACTTACTTTACACTTATTTGGACTCCATGCTAAACCTACTTTCCACACACAGGAGGGGGATTTCAAATACTGAATATGGCACAGGAAGAAGAGGCTGTTTTAAAAACAGTGCAAGTTAAATCTGACAGTCTGAGATCCTGTTTAAGCAAGTCTTCTACTTCCACAACAGCAGTTAGAAGGTTTATGGGGAAAGTACCTTTAAAGTGCTTCAGACATTTCTTTTTTTGGCAGGGCTGTGTTGTGTTATGAAACACGCAGCAACGCCTGACATTGCACAAGGTGAAATAGGCCGGTTGTCGTCATTTATGAATGTGCTAATTAGTTACCACCACACTATTTGCTCTTAACGTCACGGTAAACATGTCATTGTGTTTCATGAATGTGGTCCATAGAATTTATGGGTACATGCAATAATTAACACCTCATTGTGGCCAGTACAGATTTCAGTAACCGATCATTTTAAATCATTCTTTAACTTATTTAAGCAATTTAATCTTTAACAGGTGACCATGTGAACCTGAATGTGGAATCAAACCTCAGGCTTCTGGGTGTAGGGTTGTGGTGTTATCCACTATGCTAGCCCCCCCATTTCAGTGTGTGCATGAGCTAAAACCAGTGGGCTAAAATATTGATTGTAATTATCTGCTATAATTCCAGTAACAGACAATTTCCATTTGAGAGCGGGCAGAGTGAGGAATGGAAATCTGGACCTGCCAAAAAGTCAAAAATACCAAAGAATTAGCTGATAATTCTGGCTGTTTTGGAGGCGAAATAACAGCTTCACCGCTGCCAGAGCCAACCTGGGGAGTTGAAGAAAGTCCGCACCAGTTTATGATCTGTGGTGACATCTTTAATCTCCTTGATGACGTCAATCAGCCTTCCCACTACTGGAGGAACTCGCCTAAAACCCAAAATCCTTACAGACACAGAGTAGACAGAGGTGAGAGGCAGAGAGACAGAGGGAGGCAGAAAGAGGAAGAGAGGGAGTGGGGTTGGTTTAGTGGTGACTTACAAAACATTGGGTGTAGCAACAAATATATTAGGCAAAAAGGGGCTACTTCTCTCAAAGTGCTTGTTGCATTTACTTTGATACACTATATGGCCAAAAGTATGTGGACACCTGACTATCACATTTGTATGAGCTTGTTGGACATTCCATTCCAAAACCATGGACATTAATATGGAGTCCCTTACCCCACCTCCCACCATTGCTTTGTGCACAGGGGTGCAGTCATGCTGGAACAAGAAAGGCCATTCCCTAAACTTCTGCCACAAAGTTATAAGTGTATAATTTGTCTTTGTGTGCAGTAGCATTAGCATCACTCATTACCGGAACTAACGGGCTGAGCCCTGAAACCCTGAAAAACAGAGGCATGCTTTACACCACTCCAGCCGACACTTGGTATTGTGTATTATGATCTAAGGCTTCTGTGCAGCTGCTTGTCTATGGAAACCCATTTCATGAAGCTCCCAACGCACAGTTCTTGTGCTGATGTTGCCTCCAGAGGCAGTTTAAAAGTCTATAGTGAGTCTGTAGTGAGTGGTGCAACAGAGAATATGTGATTTGTTACTCCTAGATGCTTCTATTTCACAATAATAGCACTTACAGTTGACTGGGGCAGATCTAGCGAGGCAGAAATTTTACTAACTGATGGTCCTATCTATGACAGTGCCACGTATAAGTCACTGAGCTCTTCAGTACGACATATTCTACTGCCAGTGTTTGTGTAAGGAGATTACACGACTATGTGCTTGATTTGTCTTTTGGCATACAAGACGAGCCTTTGTGCTCTTTTTGATCAGCACTGGTTTGCGCCTTGCAGCTCTCCCATAGATGCCATTTGTGCTCAGAGTCTTTCTTATTGTGGAATCATGTACATTGACCTTAGCTGAGGCAAGTGAGGTTCTTTAGATGTTCATACGAGTTCTTTTGTGACCTCTTGGATGGGACATCATTGCGCTTATGGTGAAATTTTAGTAGGCCGTCCTCTCCTGGGAAGGTTCACCACCGTTCCAATTTTTTTCCATTTGTGGATAATGACTCACACTGTGGTTCACTCATGTCCCTGAGCCCTAGAAATGGCTTTGTAGCCCTTTCCAGACTGGTAGATTTCAGTGACTTTGTTTCACATCTGTATTTGAATCTCTTTTGAACATGGCATCATGTGCTCCTTTTTGCGACCTTCTAGCTGCTTCACATAATCCGACACGTTATATTTAAGTGATGTTTGGAATCAACAGGTCTGGCAGTAATCATGCCTGGGTGTGGCTGGTGAAATTGAACCCAATAGTCAATTGAATTTGGTTAACTGGTTGATTTAGTAGCTAAGGAGGCAATTACCTGTTTAGGGGGCTGAACAGCATTTTTCTTTCAATAAATGAAATCATCATTTAAAAACAGCATTTGTATTTACTTAGGTTATCTTTCTCTAATATTAAAAGTAGTTTGAAGATCTGAAACGTTCAAGTGTGACAAATTTGCTAAAATAGAAGAAATTCGGAAGGGCGCAAATACTTTTTCACAGCACTGTATGGATAGGGGTACGTTTCATACTTCAGTCACTCTTAACTGTTACCCCGATGAAACATTGTTTAATACATTTTAATATGTCACGCTTCCTGGTTCTCAGTCGGACACTCGTACCATCAAGGACTCCACTTCCCAGAATCCTTCTGTCAGTCACGAGACTCTTCCAGCCAATCACAAACCACCCAGCAGATCACAGTCACCTGAATACTAATCATCACCACCTGTTTTGCTCTGTATATATACCTGTCTGTTTGAACCTTGTCTTTGCAAAGTATTGCCATTGTTCAGTCAGTGCATACCAAGCCGTTTATTTTCCTGATTGCTGTTCTGTGTTTCAACCTCGCTTTGTTTTCTCCGGTTTCCAACTCTCGCTCCTGTTTTTGGCTTTGTTGTTTTGTGTATGATTCTTCTACGGTTACAACCCTCGCCTGTTTTTTCGACTCCGTTTTCGCCTACTCCTTTGTGTTGTATCTGGCTCTTCGGGTTATTGACCTGGTCTGGTGTTAACCCTGTCCATCTCCTTTTAAATAAATCTTCCGGGTTCGTTTTTCTCCGCACGTGTCTGATTTGCAAATGTACCTATGAAAACTATTGCAGTTCATCCAATAAAAGTAGCATGGAGCTTCTTTTATACAGTGATAGAAAACATGGCAGCACACAAAAAGCTCCAGTTCCACATGCTGATCCACTTTACAATGACCAGCAAGGAGAATGTGACCCAAATACTCCATGGGCTGATTTTAATGAGTTAAGAGGGACAAATACAAGATGTTGGAACGTAAGGTTAAACACATGCCGTACCTGTCGAGGTGAAAAGCTGCGATCTCAGCATTGTGTCTCTCAAAGTCAGAGAAATAGTACAGGTTGACATTGGTCTCCTCAAGCCTCTCCTGTCTGCAGTAAAAATATAATGAGGCAGATGAAGTAATACACACAAGATTAATATAGATCACAACCTGATTTAACAACCAACAGCATCAGTTCCTGTTATTTACAGCTTCTGCAAAGTGTATTTTAATACTTCCCATAGAATCTTAATGCAGTCATGATGATGAAAGGAGAAATGTAGGCCGTCAGGCCCTGACGTGACACTTCACTTGACCCCTGCTGCATAACTTTGACAGCCCCCTTTTACCCTGTTCTTCTGTGGTCAGGACCCCCACGGATCCTCACAAAGCAGGTACTATTTGGGTGGTGGATCATTCTCAGCACTGCAATAATACTGATGTGGTGGTGGTGTGTTAGTGTGTGTTGCGCTGGTCTGAGTGGATCAGACATAGCAGTGCTGCTGGAGTTTTTAAACACCTCAGTGTCACTGCTGGACTGAGAATAGTCCACCAAACGAAAGTATCCAGCCAGCAGCGTCCTGTGGGCAGCATCCTGTGACCACTGATGAAGGACTAGAGGATGACCATCACAAACTGTGCAGCAGCAGATGAGCTATCGTCTCTGACTTTACATCTCTACAGTGAGTGGAGTGTTTAAAAACTCCAGCAGCACTGCTGTGTCGAAGCCACTCAGACCAGCGCAACACACACTAACACACCACCACCACGTCAGTGTTACTGCAGTGCTGAGAATGATCCACCACCCAAATAGTACCTGCTCTGTGAGGGTCCATGGGGGTCCTGACCACTGAAGAACAGGGTAAAAGGGGGCTAACAAAGTATGCAGAGAAACAGATGGACTACAGTCTGTAACTGTAGAACTACAAAGTGCACCTATATAGTAAGTGGAGCTGATAAAATGGACAATGAGCGTAGAAACAAGGAGGTGCTCATAATGTTATGCCTGATCGGTGTACATGAGTGTATGTGTGAGTGTGTATAATGAACATATAAAATAGCCCTGCAAAAACCTTTGCATTGTAAATGGTTTTTGCTCAACAAATTACCACCACACTGACAATACCACGTTCCATTAGCACCTCTATGTAATTAGCACCAAGCTAATGGAGTTGTACATCCTTTTCCCACAATGGAGCTCCCTACTGCCTACATAGTGCACTACATAGGATTTACTAGCTCCTGCACCCAAATAGCGCATAATATGGCTAACAAATAGCAATTTAGGATTGAGCCGTGTGTACACAACTCCATATTGGACAAAAATGCACTGTTAGGGTGCAGAAGCCAGAATTTCATTACTTACATAGTGCACTATATAGGAAGGAGGTAGCTGTTTAAGATGCAGCCTGAGTTTGATGCTGCTTGAGACAGATCTAAAATACGGGCTTTTGATGCTTCAAGTGACATTCTTTACTTTTTTATGTTAAAGCTGTACAATGAATCATGTAGTAAGTGCTTCAGTTCAACTGCTATTATGTTAAAGGAGCTGTTAGCTATCTTTTAGCCTGTTTGCTAGCTAATCAGCCAGGTTCCTGTTAAAGGTAAATGGTCAGCCCCCAGTTTAAACAAAACCGGATGATTACTTCATCTGTACACTCAGTGGTCCATATGAGCAGCATTACAAAGATAATTCCATTCAGCACAAGGGTTTTTCATGATTTTGCTCAGTAATACATAATCCAGCTGTTTTAAGGCGGTTATAGGTGTGTGTAAATCTAGCATTTTACAATGGCTTTGAACGCAGCTCAGCTAATCAGATTTTAGGAGCAGAAATATTCCTTTTATTATCAGTAATATATCACTATTATGTTACCATTACCATTATCATTATTGTTATTATTGTCATGACAGATGTTATAATGTTAGATGTCTTAGCAATTAACAATAATAGCAACATGACAGTGTTATAATATTGAACAAACTCTGCCGCATGACGCCGTATGACATCTGCCCTAAGTTTATGCCATAGTTATGTCAGTGTTACGTAGCAATGTCCAAATAAAATGTTACCAGCACTGACCAGACAATGACCCTTATTCATCAAAGTTGCATTTGGTCAAATTGAACACATATTTCACTTTTTTTTAATCAACTTCATCTCTGGCAAATCTGTACGATCAAACTAACCAAAACTAGTATCAATACTAATACCAGTATAATCTATAATACCAGGAAGAGAATAACACAGAAAATAACTATAATACTAATAATTTGCGCACATTGCAATCTAGTACAAAAAGTGGATGCACTTATTTTACATGCACATTGCTGTAAACAAATGCTATTCCATGTTCTATTTGAAACCATATTACACTGCTTTTACTTGCTTGCTGCACGTTTAATTTAAATTTTAGTAAAATAATCACATTACACAAACATCATTCTACCATCTTAAAAAAATGAAGAATTTTTGTTTATTTCTCTCTCTCAACACTTTCTCAAACTCAGTCATTGGCTCATGTGCTGCTGAATGTTCTCATTTTATTGGCTTTCTACTGAAACATCTGCATGAATTAGGGCGAGCTACATATAAATGATATGTAAATGAGATACTGGTAGGTTGATTTCATGCACTGAAGCTGATTCAGCAGAGCAAATCTCTGCTCTTTTCCATGTCATATGAAAGTTTCATGATTCAAACACAGAACAGTAGAACTGAGAGAGAATTAGAAGGCTATATATGACCATGAAGTGTTGTCTGTATGAAAGGTTATACAGATTCTACCAAAACAGATACTGTGACCAGCAGAAACTCTAAGGCCCAATCCCATTTCACCACTTGCCAGTTAGCCCTTAGCCATCTGTTTTGCAAGTTCACGTCTAGAGGTAGGGTGTCCTGATTTTAGTTGAGATAGAGGGCTAGGGTGAAGTGTTGGGCAAATGGCTGAACAAGAGACCAAAGAAACCCACAAATGTGAGAATTTTCTCTATTAAAAATTACGATAACCACTGTATTATCTTAGTTTAATGTCGTTTCAGTGTATCATGGTTGTTTTCTTCACAACAAGCATGAAAATCGCTAATAGCATGCTAATGTCGCGGTAGCTAGCTAGTTACCTTTCCCGTTCCACCTTAAATAGTCCAGCAGTTCTGACGTCTGAAGCGCCAGAATGTAATTGCTGCACCATTTAAAGTGGAACGGAAAATTCAAACAAGAAGCTGGTGAATGGCTGACTTCAGCTTTGTATCACCAAAGAATCAGCGGTGGGCGATAATAAATAACCCCATCTTTGAAAGCATATGATTCCCTAAATGTGAACTTTTCCCTTCTCTGCCAGCACTGAAGACAGGCCAGGTCACCTACAGAGCACCGCAAGTATTATTTTTTTTTAATTTGAGCGTCCCATTTTGTAGGGCAAAATGGTAACTCAGTTCCAAGGGGTTAAGGTGACACTCGAAAACAAGGGGTAGGGGTAAAAAGAAGAAATGGAATTGGGCCTAAGAGTTTAAAAAAAGATTGGAGAAGCTGAGACTGCTGAGATAACAATGTTGTAATGCCACAGCTGTGTGAGACATCTTACTTCATAGGCTTGAAGAGAGCCTGACCATAGTTAGGGAACGTCATCAGCAGCTTCAGCTGAGTTCCTCCTGTCTTCTGAACTGGAACATGTGACCACAGAAGACAGCATATATGACATATATCATCAATGAATACACAGCATGTTAAGGCTGTTAATTATGGCTCAATTACACAACTCAAGAAAGAGAAACACTGTTTATAAAGTGTTCTATATGAATTCACTGGAAACAGCTGTTCAAAGGGGAGTTTTCAAAATTTGCATAGCTCATCACTGAGATGTAAACATAGCCGTTTAGAGTGGTTTGACGTCAAGTGGTTCATTGAAGAGGCCCAGATTACTTTATGACAGTGATGATAGGAACCAGGAGTCACAATGTCTACAATTCAAATGTAGCTATTTTATTTACTATCCAAAATCACCAGTGAACCTACATGTACCTTCTGAGTTTTATACGCAGTGTTGATAATGGTAAAATAGTGGTGTATCTGAAAAAAATTAAGCTGACTATTTTGCCGTATAACACCTTGCATGTATCATTCTGCCATGAATGGATAAAAAAAAAGGTTTTAGGCTGAATCCTGATCTCATTATAAACCAATGCCTCATGAATTACACAATATTTTTATAACCATTTTTATGTAATAGTTTTCAGTGAGGGAGCTTCTAGAGGCATTAACCTTTCAGACGTCTGGTTCCATTCATCACCACTGTGAACAGTTCTGACTTAGCAGGTTTCTCTAGCATATCATATTTCACATTAAACTACTCTGAATGACTTTTCTTGCATCTTAGATTTAATAAAAAAAAAGACAAATCAGTGGAAAATAAAAATAAAAAACACCCATTAATGTGAGTGTATTCTGCAGTAGCCAATTTTCTCCAGTAGAGGTCTCCTTGCGCTGTCTTTGCTCAGTGGTCTGATCACCCCTCCTCCCTCTCTCTGGGACACTGTGACCTCTGTTTCTAAATGCAAGCTTGCACTTCTGGTGTAAATATGTCTTTAGGGTCAGAGGTCAGGGTTAGCGTTAGCTACCTGTGCTGACGATGCGGCTGGTGGCCATCTCCTCTAGAAGCGCAGGCAGGTTGGAGTCCCTGTGCTGGTACAGCTGCCTGCGGGAGATGCCCAGGTGAAACCTGAGCCAGGGTGGGTGAGTGTCAGTGCTGGTGTTCCAGTGGATTGGATCAAAGCCCTCCTTGCTGTCACTCAACCTGAAAGAGAGGGTGGTTTAAAGTGGAGGAGTGGAAGTTGAACCAGCAAGGTGAAATACAGCTATTAGGTGTGGAGACATTTGGCTTGTTTCTCCAGAGGATGTTGCTATTTTGCCTGCAATAATAATGCATAATAACGTAATGGTTTCAATACAGTGCTGAAAAACCAAGAAGCACTTAGCCTCTCATTTGCTGTCCTTTGTGGAAACCATTATCAATGATCAAAACTAGGCTTCTGGATGCATTCTCTCAGAGTAAAGTGGGCAGGGAGGGGGCGGGGCTTATGCTTTGTATGCACCAACACTCAAATTAATCTGCCTTTTTCTGAAGTTGTTCATAAATTCTAGGGGTTGTGATTTTTGGGGCTTATTTTGTTAGAAGGTTGTTGAGTTCAAACCACTCTGAGTCATAGAAATCTGTGTAGTACGTCATTTGAGCTCTATAGATTTAAGACCAACCAAAAACCACTGGGATAGGCTACAGCACCCCCTGCGACCCAGGCATAACATTATGACCACCTCCTTGTTTCTACGCTCATTGTCCAGTTTATCAGCTCCACTTAATATATAGGTGTACTTTGTAGTTCTACAATCACAGACTGTAGTCCATCTGTTTCTCTGCATACTTTGTCAGCCCCCTTTTACCCTGTTCTTCAGTGGTCAGGACCCCCATGGACCCTCAAAGAGCAGGTACTATTTGGGTGGTGGATCATTCTCAGCACTGCAGTAACACTGATGTGGTGGTGGTGTGTTAGTGTGTGTTGTGCTGGTCTGCGTGGATCAGACACAGCAGTGCTGCTGGAGTTTTTAAACACCTCAGTGTCACTGCTGGACGGAGAATAGTCCACCAACCAAAAATATCCTCCATCAGCGTCCTGTGGGCAGCATCCTGTGACCACTGATGAAGGACAAAAGGATGACCAACACAAACTGTGCAGCAGCAGATGAGCTATCGTCTCTGACTATACATCTACAAGGTGGACTGACAAGGTAGGAGTGTCTAATAGAGTGGACAGTGAGTGGACACAGTGTTTAAAAACTCCAGCAGCACTGCTGTGTCTGATCCACTCAGACCAGCGCAACACACACTAACACACCACCACCACGTTAGTGTTATAGCAGTGCTGAGAATGATCCACCACCCAAATAGTACCTGCTCTGTGAGGGTCCATGGGGGTCCTGACCACTGAAGAATAGGGTAAAAGGGGGCTAACAAAGTATGCAGAGAAACAGATGGACTACAGTCTGTAACTGTAGAACTACAAAGTGCACCTATATAGTAAGTGGAGCTGATAAAATGGACAATGAGCGTAGAAACAAGGAGGTGGTCATAATGTTGTGCCTGATCGGTGTGTGTGTATCCAGGGCTTAATTTGTGCAGGAACACCTCCGGAATTGGGTCCGGCATAGTAATAACTGATGCTTTATATCACTCAAAAATGCATCACTATTGCTGTAATTAATCATTCTTTAACATATTTTAAAATCAGAACCCAAAAAAGTCAAAACTCACTTTGAAATTTTTTTTTCTGGTATTCTAGCATTTAGATTTGTGCCACTTTCAGAGTTGGATAACTGTTTGTAGGTATTGTATTTCTGTAATTTATAGATTGTGCTTAATTTCATGCTTTAATCAGGCCCTGTTTATGCTTCCAGTCTATATGCACCAATTTTTTCTTTGACCAATTTTTGTTTCGTTCAGAGGTAGAAACACTTAGCAAAAGGCTAATGGTTACTGGTTAAAGTGGAATTTTGATTGGACAGTATTAAAATTTGAACAGTGAATGTGTCACATTTTGTGAGCTCATTCTTATTTGTGGTTGGCTTAATTACACCACCCAATCATACCAACTGATCACACATTATTTGTTGAGAGCATTCGTTCAATGTGTTAGTGTCATGTTGACACATACCCGTTAGTTATAAGATCCAATGTTTTGTGGAAACTTCACGTTATGAGGACCTCCCCCAGCCCCACTGACCTACCAGGTCCATTACTGCTTCCTGTTCCAGGACCTCATAATTTACAAATTAAGCCCTGTGTTTATCATTATGCAATTAAGTTTTATGCACTATAAGTCATTTTGTGCTATTTCTATTGGTCTGTTAGCAAAGAAATGTACACAATGTAAAGGACAGCTGGTGTTTTCAAATGGCATAACAAAAACAAACAAAAAAGAAAGGAAAAAGAATGAGAAGGTTTTGGTATGACCTTGACAATGCATCACCTATACTTATATAGCTTGTATGTTGCTAGGACAGGCTACACAGGCTACACAGTGATTCCACCACTTTTCAACCAAATGAATTGGTTTGAGAGACAAACAGAATATAATGCCTGTTGTGCACATGTATGTGTCTCACCACTGCTCTGCATTCTGCTCTGCTGCCCCTTTGGATCGGACTCTCAGCAACCAGTCCTCATCAGGAGAGGGGGGGGCATGCAGGTTGTACAGCGGATGGGAGAACAGAGCCTCCAGCTTGGACAGGTCGGCCCCTCCCTCACGCACCTCCTGCTTCCCTCGTCTGCGTGTGCCGTCGGCTGAGGTGAGGTTGGGGTGCGGCTGAGATGAAGAGGACTGAAGGGGCTCACAGGGTGGAGGGTACAGAGACAAAACCAGCAGAGCCACCAGCAGGTGCAGGACCACTGACACACACAGCAACAAGGCCCAGACACCCTGCAAGCGGCGATACCGACACACTCTCATACTGACAGAGAGACAAACAGAAGCCTGTTACTTCTCTAATAGGTAGAATAGGGTAAAGTAACATACTGCATTTCATCTACATCAGAGGTCTCCAATCCAGACCCTGGAGATCAACCTTCCTGCAGATGTTAGATCCAACCTTAATCAACCCCACCTGATCCTTGTAATTATTGCTTTCAGAAGTCCTTGATTGGCTGAAGGAAGTGCGTTCGGGTTAGACATGCAGGAAGGTTGATCTTCAGAAAGAAAGTTGGTGACCGCTGATCTACATGATCACCTGATCGTCAAATCTGCTCCCAGAACTGCCACAAAACCAACGCAGACACAATCTGACAGAAGCAGTGGAGCACGATGAAGACATCCAGTGTTCTTGAACGTACCTGCCTCTGCGGCTCCGCTCTTCTCCACCGAGAGGTCCTCAATAAAGAGAGAGGGTTCTGCTATCACGCACTGCTATATTTGCCTGTTTGTTCACCTTCTTTCCCTCTTTCTCTTCCTCAAACAGAGAGAAGGACTGCCAGGTTAGGCCGATCTGAACTGATGTGTGTTTGCTTGTCCCCGTTATCATATTGCCTGTGTGTGTGTGTGCCAGAGGCAGTGTTTCACACACTCAGAGTACATTGCAGAATACCTTCAGGCGCTGAAGTCAATACAAAGAAAGATATGGAGGCCCCATGCTGGCTCTTTTCTCCGAAAATATAATACAGTCAGTCCTCCCATAACTCAGGCCACAGTGAGATTACGAGACCCGACAGTCTGAAGAAGTGCCCACAGGCAAAAGAGAAACGTGCTGTCCTTCTTGTGTACATAGAAAATAGCAGCACTTTATCTGTTTATCCTAGTTTATGTATGAAATTTATAGCATCTACATTAATCCCTACGTCAGGGGTGTCCAATCATATCTGCAAAGGGCTGGTGTGGCTGCAGGTTTTCATTCCAACAAAGCAGAGGCACACGTGGTCAGTTGTTTGAAGACCAACTGATCAAAGTGGAATCAGGTGTGCCCCAGCTTATTTAGAATGAAAACTGGCAACCCCACCAGCCCTTTGCAAATAAGACTGGACACTCCTTCCCAATGTTGACGAGTAGACCTTATGGTCTACAGCAGGGGTGGGGAACTCCAGTCCTGGACAGCCAAATTCCCGCATAGTTTGGTGATTCATTTACTGCTCAGGCAACACCTGATTCAACTCATCAGTTTTAGTTGGTATGCTGGACTCCAGCCCTCAGTCCATAGAAAGCACCTGAAGTATACAGAAAGACAAGCGCCCATATTTATCAACTCATCTGGGGTCAGTTTATACTTTTTGCATAGCACCAAAGAGGACTACATGGACGAGATCTGATCTTAGATCAGTATTCTTACTCTAACATGCTTGATAAATGTAACCCAGCTATCCCTCTTATCTGCAGGGAAACCAGCAAGCCCCCTAGTCTGAAGAGAGACTAACAGTCCCTTTAGTCTAAAGAGAGACAAGTAGTCCTTCTACTCAAAGGAGAGACCGTTGGGATCCACTCGTCAAAAAAAGACCAGCAGTTCCTTTAGCCTCTTGGTTGTTGAAGTCTCCAGAAAGATTAGTAGTCTACAGTCTACAGTGAGACCAGCCACCAACATTCTCTTTAAGTCTACAGAGAGATCAGTAGTCTCTATAGTCTACAGAGAGACCATATAGAGAGACTTTAGTGTACAGAGTTATTTTGTACTGGAAGATCTAACATCCTCTACTTTGCAGAAAGACAAACAACTCCCTATTGCCAGCAAAAAGACTAGCAGACCTGCTGTATATCTTCTCTTGGTTGTTGAAATGTACGGGGAGACCAGTAGTCTCTATAGTCTACAGAGAGACCAGCAGAGTTATTGTGTACTATAAGACCTAACATTCTCTCTACTTTTCAAACAGACCAACAACTCCCTCTTAGACAATAGACATAGACTAGCAGTTCCTGTGGTCTACAGCAGGACTAGCATCTCCTCTCTTGGTTGTTAAAGTCTCCAGAGAGACCAGCAGTCCCTCTAGTCTACAGAAAGACCAACAGCCCACAAAATGTCTGGCTCTCCTTCTAGATGAGCAGAAAGTGAGACAGGCAAACAGGAAGTGACAGGGACAGGCTTGCATACCACTAGGTGTCTGCATCTATAGGTCTGATGACTGCATCACCATGACAACCCCATGGAGGTTGAGAGGAGTGTAATGCTGCTGGGTTCAGAGAGTCGTTCTGCACATAAATTCCCACAACCAGCCCTCAAGGATGAAACATTTAAAGGCAAAATTACTGCTCAATTACATAATTTATTTCATTACTATTTCAAATGAATGTCATTGTGCCTCTTCCTCTTCCTCTTCGCATTTTGGCAGTAACGAAGTGCACATCATGGCTTCAATAGCCACCTCCTCCGCCTTAAAAGAAGAAAATCTCCTGCACAGAATCCATTAAATATGTATCTGCCTCTCTATTCTTCCCTCTGTGTGTGTCTGTTTCTACCAGCATCTCTCTCTTCCTCTTTGTGTGTGTGTGTGTGTGTGTGTGTGTGTGTTAGGAACCTGATGTTTGCACAGTGGATCTTAGAGTTGGCCCCATGCCATCAGGCAAAGAGTGCTGCTTTGTAACATCTCAAACGCCAAAGAACACTCAAACGGAGAAGAAAGGAGAATGATGTCAAAGTCAGCTGGATTTCTGATGGTACACTGTGTAGTTTGTTCGAGGGGGAGAGACTGTGTAGAGCAGAGAAGAGGGTTAGGATGGTGTGCATGAATTTTTCAGAAAGGAGAGATTAAACACCCAGAAAGAATCTATCTATAATAGAACAAATCAACCTGCACAGGGTTCACTGCACCAGAAAGGAAGAGGAAGAATCCTTGTGCTGAAGACAGATAATATGAAAGATGCAGCAAAAATCTAGAGAAAGAGGTACATGCTGGTCTGACAGGGTGGGCAATATGACTTTATGTTACTGCAATTGCAATACTTGCACCACAATATGCTGTCCTAACCTGAATGCATTTGTGGGTGGAGCATGGATATGACAAATGCAAGCTTAAACAGAGATTTAGACCTGTCGTTGAGAGCCTGTAAACAACGACAATGTTTGAAGGTGAAGTTAGATCAAATTTAAACTGCATAGTAACATAGAGCTAATTGGATGTTAGCCCACTATGTTAAATCATAACATTATGACCACCTCCTTGTTTCTACACTCATTGTCCATTTTATCAGCGCCACTTACTATATAGGTGCACTTTGTAGTTCTACAATTACAGACTGTAGTCCATCTGTTTCTCTGCATACTTTGTTAGTCCCCTTTTACCCTGTTCTTCAGTGGTCAGGACCGCCATGGACCCTCACAGAGCAGGTACTATTTGGGCGGTGGATCATTCTCAGCACTGCAGTAACACTGATGTGGTGGTGGTGTGTTAGTGTGTGTTGCGCTGGTCTGAGTGGATCAGACACAGCAGTGCTGCTGGTGTTTTTAAACACCTCAGTGTCACTGCTGGACTGAGAATAGTCCACCAACCAAAAATATCCAGCCAACAGCGTCCTGTGGGCAGCGTCCTGTGACCACTGATGAAGGACTAGAGGATGACCAACACAAACTGTGCAGCAGCAGATGAGCTATGGTCTCTGAGTTTACATCTACAAGGGGGAATGACAAGGTAGGAGTGTCTAATAGAGTGGACAGTGAGTGGACACAGTGTTTAAAAATTCCAGCAGCACCGCTGTGTCTGATCCACTCGTACCAGCACAACACATACTAACACACCACCACCACATCAGTGTTACTGCAGTGCTGAGAATGATCCACCACCCAAATAGTACCTGCTCTGTGAGGGTCCATGGGGGTCCTGACCACTGAAGAACAGGGTAAAAGGGGGCTAACAAAGTATGCAGAGAAACAGATGGACTACAGTCTGTAACTGTAGAACTACAAAGTGCACCTATATAGTAAGTGGAGCTGATAAAATGGACAATGAGCGTAGAAACAAGGAGGTGGTCATAATGTTTTGCCTGATTGGTGTATTTTTACCATATTGCCCACTCCCTTGTCTGTATGTGTGTGAAGGGAGAGTGGGCGCGCAGGCCAAAAGGGTGCCATGACCTGTATCTCTCTAAATACACAGATGATCAGAGTCAGATTGCTACATTCAGCTGCGCAACACTCTGTAAACAAAATCTGTCTCCAAACTCCACCCAACACACTCACACAGTGTCCAGGGGGACCGCGGGAAGGGCTGAGAGTTGATGGCTTATACTATTGGCAGGGTAGTGAGAGTGAGACATGTCCATCTTATTTTGTTGTGTTGGATCACAGCCTGGGGTTCCTAACCTTTTTTGTCAGCTGAACTCAAGTACAATAAAGTTAAATGAGATCTTTCATTGAAAGCTATAACTGTTTTAAGCTTTGCAACCTATTCAACTTGTTTTGTGGCCTGGATTGCATATTTTCTTTCCACATGTCTTTTAAAGAAAGCTGCTCCAAACACATCACACATTAACGCCTGGCCATCTCACTGTCTGTGCACGTAAATTTCAATTTTCCGACTCATCTTCAGTGACCTACGTTATATCTACGTTCCCAGGACCATATCGCATTTTTGACGTTTTTTTAGTTTTTGACATATTTTGAAAATGGCTGTTGTCCTTTACATGTAAATTTCATGATGAATGGACCAAAAGAAATGACCCAAAATTACTTGGAAAAAAAACCCTTTTTCCTTTGTTTTCTGGGTCCTATGTTCCCATGTTCCTTTGTTTTCTGGGTGCATGTTACCAGGACCTTATGTTCCCTGGGTCCTATATTCTCTTATTCTCAGGGTCTTGTGTTGCCAGGGCCCTTTGTTTCCATTTTCTTATGTTCCCAGTGTCATATGTTCCCATTTTGCTATGTTCTCAGAGTCTTATGTTGCCAGGGTCCTATATTCCCAAGGTCTTATGTTACAAGGATTCTATGTTTCCTGGGTCTAATGTTCCTTGGGTCCTATGTTCTCAGGGTCTTATGTTCTTATTTTCCTATGTTCCCAGGGGCCTTTGTTCTCTGGGTCCTATACACCCAGGGGCCCTATGTTTTCAGAGTCTTATGTTGTCATGGTCCTATGTTTCTAGGGTCCTATCTTCCCAGGATTCAATGTTCCCATGGCCCTATGTTCTCAATTTCCTGTGTTTAGTGGACATTATGTTCCCAGGGCCCTACGTCCCTAGTTGTCTATGTTCCCAGGGCCCTACGTCCCTGGGGTTCTATGTTCGCAGAGCCCTATGTCCCTAGGGTTCTATGTTCCCAGGGCCCTATGTCCCTAGGGTTCTATGTTCCCAGGGCCCTATGTCCCTAGGGTTCTATATTCCCAGGGTCCTATGTCCCTAGGGTTCTATATTCCCAGGGTCCTATGCTCCAGGGCCCTATACTTTCTCAGCTCTTCATATGCTGCATTAAACCTCAATATGACACATGAAGGAAACCTATGAAAGGGTTCCTAAGGGCATCGATAGGATCCTAGGGTCACCAAAGGTCATACAGGGGGCCACAAAGAGCCATTTTTAAAATAGAAATGAACATTACCTCAGTTACACAAGACTTTGTAATTATCAGGGTTTTATGTTTCCAGGGTCTTATGTGCCTTGGGTCCTATGTTCTCATGTTCTTATTTTCTTATGTTCCCAGGGGCCTTTGTTCTCTGGGTCCTATATTCCCAGGGCGCTATGTTTTCAGAGTCTTACGTTGCCACAGTCCTATGTGTCCAGGGTCCTATCGTCCCAGGATTCAATATTCCAATGGCCCCATGTTCTCAATTTCCTGTGTTTAGTGGACATTATGTTCCTGTAAAGCAACCTGTTTTTGGGACTGATCAGAGTATAGCATACATATATTTTGTCAGTATTAGCTTTGTCTGGTTAAAGTGTGGTGCGCTTCTTTTTGTTGTTGTTGCTAGTTGTGTAGCCTTTAGCAGAGTCAAGTAGCAAATCTGAATGTCATAGTTTTGAATGGATGTTGCATCAGATAACAATGATTTATGGCCAAGTTTGTGGGCATCATGGATTCGCCAAACGGGAAATGGTGTGGCACGTTAATGAGGGCATGTCAGAAACAGCACTAAAACAGAAGGTAAATGTTGTCATTGACGATGTGCTTCAAGATTTCAATGTTAGCATGATTGCAGGCTTTGGTAATCTTTTGCAATGTTGCTAATATTGTGAGGTTCAAACAAAATCATGATTAAAAACACTTAAGTTTCACATTCTTGTTCAGTGAAACGTACAGAGGTTGTAATAAGAGAATATATTTGGATCTATTTCAGACTTTTTTTTTTTACATATATCGGAATGCATGTTAGTAGAAATATCAGAATTTTGAGCATTAGTCTTATTTTTCATGTTGAGGACACATGATTGAGGCAACATGGGGCTGAAACATGGGCTTATGGGAACAAAGAGTCCCTGTAAATTTATAAAGAGGGAACAAAGTGCCATGGAAGCACAGAGCCCTAGGAAAATAGGGCCCTAGAAACATGAGACCCTGAGAACATAAGACCCTGGAAACATAACGATAAAATGACAAATAATGTAATATCAAGAATGATAAATAATCTAACATCATTATTCATGTGAGTTATGTGAGGCATTCTGCATATTAATGTTATTACAATTACATTCTCAGTGTCTTAGTCTCAGTTGTTATGGAATCATCCACAGCTCTCGTCATCATTTTTCACAGCTTTCTACTAATTAGTTGAAATACAAACATTTAAACGGCAGAATCAATAAACAAAAAATAAAGCAACAATATTAAAAAGTCAAATGATCTTTTAATTACATGAAACAGTGCAAAACAAATTCACAAAATATACAAAACTTACAATAACTTTCTATAAAATATATACATGAATTATTCACATAAGACTGGAAAAATATATTTCTTATGAAAATACATATTTGACAGATAATAAGGAGGGGGGGACAGTTGGAGAGGGGGTGGGGGGCGAGAGAGAGAGAAAAACAAAGTGAGTGAGACAGCTGACCAGAGACGGAGCTGAATATCCAGATGGTCTGGCAGTACAGAGAGTGAGAGTCGTTGGACGGAGAACCAGAAAACGTGAAATGTCATATTCACCAGGAAAAATAATCAAGTGTGTGTGCCAATGATGCATTTCTGTAAACCCAATGCTGACGATGCAGAAGTGCATATACCTGTACACAAACATCCAGAGCACTGCCGTTTCATGCATTCATTCTAAAGTGAACATAATGAACTGAACTTACTAAGGACTTTGAGTTAGACTTGTTAGAACTGGGGCTGCAACAAATATTCAATAAAATTTGATAAATTCAATAATTGAAATGTTGAAAAACAGAAAAGCAACGTGAACTAAAGGGGGATGTTTCGTGAACAAACTTTAAATTGGCTTGTAAAAGCAACTGCTATAAAATCACTGGTGGCTGCTAAGGTGTTTCTATATGATTCCAGGTGGTTCCTAAGATGTTACTAGGCTGTTGCTATGGAATCCCAAGTAGTTGTTAAGGTGTTGTTAGGCTGTTGCTACGGTCTCCCAGGTGGTTGTTAAGATGTTGCTAGGCTGTTGCTATGGAATCCCAAGTGGCTCTTAAGGTGTTGCTAGGCTGTAGCTATGATATCCCAGATGGTCGCTAAGATGTTGCTAGGCTGTTGCTATGGTATCCCAGGTGGCTGTTAAGATGTTGCTAGGCTTTTACTATGGTATCCAATGCAGTTTCTAAGGTGTTGCTAGGACACTGCTATGGTATGCCAGATTGCAAAAATGCTGCTAGGCCATTAATATGGTGTCCCAGGTGGTTGCTAATGTGTGTATATATTTATTGTGCATTCCACCATTCATTTCCTACAGGAAAATACTGTATTTGAATGAAGGGTCCCAAAAGTGCAAGCACACTATTCCTGTAT
Organism: Colossoma macropomum; assembly: GCF_904425465.1. NCBI lineage: Eukaryota > Metazoa > Chordata > Actinopteri > Characiformes > Serrasalmidae > Colossoma > Colossoma macropomum. The sequence goes on from NW_023496051.1 coordinate 305,412, forward strand.
AGGCTCTACGATCCTGCAAAGTTTTGTGGTTCTAGCTCAAAAGACGCAGCCAGTGAAAATGAGAAAAAAACCCTTTTATTTCCTAGAATAAATGGCAGCGTGCTGGTTAGCGAGCTGTCCGTCCGGAGCAGTAAGAAACAAATTAAAACTGCACCAGTAGATAAGACACATGCTCATGTATAAAGCATTTTGAATTGCTTAAAAACCTACGTAAGGTCTAAAACATAGTTACCCTTTTGCTCACTGACAAAAGTTGACCAAAAAGAAATTTTCAGTTTATAAGACAATGTGGTTAAAAAGACACTGTTTCATCTGCTCTCCTGCTCCGCACATCACTGACGCGGTCAAACATTCTCAGCAACCTGAGCTGGGTTTGGGTAGGATCCTGCAGAACTGCATTGTATACTACTTGCTATGATAATAATTGTTTAACTGTGATGTTTTTCCATGAACTTGTAGCATTTCAACTATAATAATAAAATTATACATTTCATGTTAATAATTAAATGAAAAATTATCTTGCGCTTTCCTTATTCCTATAGAACGTTTGAATATTTGAGATAAAATTTGAAAATGAAAACATTCGATAGTTGCAGCCCCAGTTAGAACAGGAAAAACTTGACTGGCGCTTGACTGAGCATGTGCCACAGTTCAGATTGGGAGATTTGTCTTTAGTAGTTGTTTGTGCTTTATGAAGTACGTGGAGGGGGGTGTATGTGTGTTAGGAGCATTTCCACACACACACAGCAAGACTTCCCCCAAAGAACATGTAGAGAAGGTTCTTCACCTCGTGCGTGATCTCGAAGCCGAAGCCCTCTCCGATCACCACGTGCCACGAGCTGCCAAACTTCTTGTCCATCGACTCCTTTATCATCTTAGCCGCGCTCTAAAAACCCAGAAAGAGACAGAGAACGCATTAAAAGGTTTCAAATTCTGCAACTAGGGCTTAATGAATGAATAACTCATTAACCTGATCAACGTATGTGATCAAACAGCTCATCAATCAATCAACGCCTTATTGACTTAGATGACACCAGATCAAAGTTCATAAATATTTTTGCAAGTGAGTCCCAATACAACCTCCTGGCACTTCTGCTGCTTTTTAGTCCAGAACCTGTCTGGTCTTAGAAACAACCAGAGGCACTGGGCAAAAATGTCCACACACTGGACATCGTTGTCCTTTAAAAACACATGTACACGGCAGAAAATGCATCCAACATAACGTGTTAATGGGCCTTTAAACAGCATTTTTTGATTTCTTAGATTGGATTAAGGCCGTTACTGGATTTATAGAAAATGCCATAAGGAGAGCTGTATTTCAGCTCAGTAATGTATACCCTTACACTGATTTCTTTCATTTGTCTCAGTCCGTGTGCAAAAACAGAGCAATGTCTCGTGAGATGACAACAAAGCACTTTTAGAGTGGCGTTGAAACCAACTCCATGCTTGATGAATGTTTTCCAGTTATCTGATTACCCAAGTGCATGTAAATGTGTTGAATGGATTCTGCAGTTATCAGACTATTAAGTGCATGTAAACACACTCATTGAGACACGTCATGGGTCCCATACAAACAACAAATGCTCTGATTTCTGACTTGCTGCTGAGAGCAGTGGTGAGTAACGTTTGTTTATTTGAGCTTGAGGTCAACAACATCCAGAAACGCCGCTGACTTCTCTGGACTCGATGATCTGAAAGGGACTGATGCATTCTGAAAAACGTGTACAGTGGTCTGACAAGTTGACCTTTCAGATTGTTTATGGAAATAATGGACGTCACGTTCTCTGGGTCAAAGAAGAAAAGGACAATTCAGATGGTTACTGGTGTAAAGTTCAAAAGCCAGCGCCTGTCGTGGCATAGGATATTTTGGAGCAATATATGCTGCCTTCAAGATGACGTCTTTTTCAGGGACGTCCATGCTTATTACAACATGACAACACCAAGAAACATTCTGTCATCAAGTAAAATGGCTATATTTGTGCTGCAGATATTGCGCCCCCTGATTTCTATCTCCACCACTGTACAGAAATCTGATCTGTTACATTTCTCTAAGATGAAGCATTTCACATGACGTTGAAATAGACAGATAAAGACAGAAAACACACCTCATTATTGGTGGCAAATTTCTCACACGCTGTAACACACAGCTCCATGGTCTCCACTCTCATTTCCTCTGGCATGTCTGTATGCTGCAAGACAAAAAAAAATAGATGCAGAATGAGGGACTGATAGTGCTGAGACTCTGTAAACTGAGAGACAGGAAAGAGAGGGAGACAACTGAGACACAGACAGAGACAGAGATTCTTTAAATAGCGCAAAACCTGTCATGTCACACCATGCATCACACTTAAAGCAGTGAGATATATCACTCCCACCTTTTTGGTGTTCTAATCAGATGCATCATTTAACTGTGACCACACTACCATGTGTGTCATTCACTGTGAGCGGATGTCCGCTCTGTTCTTCTGTTTGGAACTGTTGGCTACAGTTACACCCACACTACACATTATTTTCTAATCTATTTCAGTAGCCTATAAAAGAATCATTACAAAGATCTGTCTTAAAGCCACCTTTAAGATGACATATCAGAAAGAAGACACTGAAATTTCACAACATTGTGGACAAAAATATACAGTCAGGTCCATAAGTATTTGGACATTTACACAATTTTTGTAATTTTGCCTCTGTACACCACCACATAGGCTTTGAAATGAAGCAGTGAAGATATGACTGAAGTGTAGACTTTAGCTTTAAATCAAGGGCTTTAACAAAAATAATGCATTAACTGTTTAGGAATCACATAGTCCCTTCATTTTCACAGGCTCAAAAGTAATTGGACAGTTGACTGATAAACAAGTTTCATGGCCAGGTGTGGCTTGTTTCGTTGTTCGTCGCCAAATTAAGGGTGTAAAAGGTCTGGACAACAACATCTAGTCAAGTCGAGGATATTCTAGAGGAGGTTGGCGTACCACTGTCAAAATTTGCCCAGCTCTGGAACAAGATTCCTTGGACAGAAGAACCCAAGACTAACCAGTACCAGAGTATGTAGAATGGAGAGTATGGCGAAAGAAAGGAAGCGCTAATAACCGGAAGCATACATCATCATCTGTCAAACATGGTGGGGGTAGTGTTATGGCATGGGCATGTATGGAAGCCAATGAAACTGGGTCATTGATGTTTATTGATGATGTGACTGCTGATAGAAACAGAAGGATGAATTCTGAAGTGTACAGACCTATACTTTCTGCTCAGATTCAGTCAAATGCTGCAAAACTGATTCACAGTACAGATAGATAATGACGCAAAACATACCACTAAAGCAACCCAAGAGCTTCTTATGGCAAAGAAATGGAATGTTGTTAAATAGTCGTCAGTCACCTGACCTCAACCCAACTGAGCATGATTTTCACTTACTGAAGACAAAACTGAAAGCAGAAAGCCCCACGAACAAGCAGCATCTAAAGGCGGCTGCAGTAAAAGCCTTGCAAAGCATCTCAAGCGAGGAATTTGGTGATGTCCATGGCTTCCAGACTTCAGGCAGTCACTGAGTGCAAAGGATTTGCATCCAAGTATTAAAAATAATCCCTGTATTTATAATTATGTTAGTCTGTTATAGTAGTTAGAAATAAAAAGATGAAAAAATAATGTATTCTCTTTGTCATATTTTCAGTTACTCCTCTAGTTAAAAAATGAGCAGCTTGTATTTTTGATACACTGTATTGTTCTTGCTCTAAAATCAATCATCTTTGTATATGTTTTTCCAGCTGTCACCGCCATTTATTTATCTAGGGTTCTTTACTATATATTTGAGCTTTTTAACTGTTGAGTGCATGTTAAGCTTTTCTTAACTGTTACAGTTACATAACCTACTTGATGCCTGGCCCAAATTTTTCAACCACCCAGTAAACCATCTTCTGTTTAATTCTCTTGTCCATTGATCCAGTGAAATCATTCGTTTGAAAGTATGACGTTTGATGTAGTCATGTGATGTGTTAACTCAAGTTATCTCTTGGCTGTTTCGTGAACCTTGTTCCATAAAGTTGAGATGCTTGCAACTGTTGCTGCTGAGTTTCAAGTGAGTTGCAGGATGCTTTACATTATGCTATTCAAGCACAATTTAGTTTCATGTAGGTTGAGTGAAAGTTTCACCCTGTTAAGCCAGCCTAAGAAGGTCTTTGGTTTCTGCAGCAGTCAACCTCTTTAATGAACAGCTTTTCTAGTGAACACAGTGAACACTGAACCACAGAGATGCGGAACCACAAGCAGCTGATATTGTGTCTCACATTTTGTGAAAGGGCTATATCTATATATGGAAATATACAAACACGACGAAATATGACTCACATTTCTAGTATTAAATTGTGCAACTCTGAATGTACTGGTAGTTTGTTAAATCACATGCCTAAACACACACACACACACACACACACACACAAACACACACAGACAAACATTATCTCAGCTGCTTATTCTCTGGGGGGTGCTGGAGCCTATCCCAGCAGTCACTGGGCAGAAGGCAGGAAACACCCTGGACAGGTTGCCAGTGCATCACAAGGCAGACACACACACTCACACCTTGGGGCAATTTAGTGTGTCCAATTGGCCTGACTGCATATCTTTGGTCTGTAGGAGGAAACCCACACAGACACGGGGAGAACATGCAAACTCCACACAGAAAGGACCCCAGTCGCCTGAACCCAGGCTCTTCTGAACCTGAACCATCAGATATGAACTGCCTCTTATGCTCAGTGCGTGGAAAAAATATTTTCTTGTTTGGATTACACTTTGGTTAAAAATGTGCATTCAGATAGCAAAACGTGGTAAAACATAACACAACAGAGGCCCTGGAGAAATAGGACTATTTGCCCACACATATTATAACATAGCACTAGGGATGCATGATCAGAATCAGCCAAATTTGGAAATGGTCAAGATCAGAATTAGCACATTTATGCTCAAAAATGCCATCAGCAACCAGACAATTTATTATTTTTAATTTGGCTGATCTATGTTGCAACTTGTGCTGTATTTGAATGCTACTGCTCTTCTTACTTTTAATGTAGCTCTTTATCTGTTGAATGTCTTTATCTGTTTTTTTTCCATTTCCATCCAGATTTTCCAGCAAATAATGGTTATTTATACTGCAGCTTTTGCTAATTAAGTCATGGAAATGTGCTAGTGTGTTTCATGTGTTCACTGAGCCCACACATTGTGAGCTTTGGTTTTGAAAAAAAAGCAGGCTAGTATATAACTCTGCCAATTTGGCTGTAAAGAAATTGAGAGATGGGTGCCTCCCTACATGGAACTGTATATGTTTTACCTTATACTTTATTAGCAAACTAATAGTCTGTTCTAGGGCCTGCTTTATTCTATTAACACACCTTTAACAAGGTGACACATCACCTCCACTTTGGTAGAATAGCCTAAAACTACACTCCTGCTAAAGTACTGCTACTTCACATTGTTACTTACATTAAACAGAAGAATAGATGTAGCTACAAAAAACAACTTTGGTAAAAAATGTAGCAGATCAAAAAAACTGAAGTACTCTGATCCCTATAGATCTACAGAACATCTTGGTACATCCAGCATCTATCAGGAACTGAAGTTTGTTAGGCTCTACTGCTCTCTAATTTGGATTATTTTGGTCTAAAATCAAATGCTTACGCTTGAAAGTGAGAGGTGTCAGCTGCTGAACCAACAGAACAGAATGAAATTAAAGCCCAAAATAGGAATTCGGGACTAAATGTGAGGGAGCAAAATTGAACTGAAGTGCATGAAAGTTAAGGTAGTGAGGTAAAGATAGCTAATCACTAATGCACCATTGTATGACCATGTAGACAACGTTATTGTGCTTTCATTGCATGTAACTTGATAGAAAATGTTAAATGACGTGAGTCTTAAGGAAGGTTGAACAATTTGGGCAACGTTTTTAAAAATTTAATTGCAACTTTTCTGACCAATATTGTAACTGTGATTTAAATCGTGATCATTTTATATAAATTGAGCTCCATGCCTTTTTTAGGCCAAGAAGACTAGTGTATCCACTTTTTCTGGCTTTAACATAGCCAGTTACCACCGCAGACTGCCAGTTAATTGTGCCTGTGTTCATGTACACAGCACCTGGGTTGTTTCTGATTGGTCTAACTCATCTACAGGTGGTTCACAAGCTCCATGTTATTACATTAAATTTTCCCACTTAAAATTTGCTTGTGCAAAGTAGTAGTTAACATAGGCAAATTGCAATTCCGATAGAAAACTGATCCACCTTTCAGGCCTAGTCTTAAGAGCTGAATAAGGAAGGTGTGGATTCTCACCCTAATCAGAGGGAAACTGTGCAGTCTCTTGTAGTCTGCTTCGTCCTTCTTGCTCTCAGCTGTTTCTGCCATGTTTTTAGTTCTGTAGAAAGAAATACACAAAAACAGTTACAAGACAACTTGTAAACAGTTTCTAAAGATAAAAACAGATATTCTATAAGACAATTAGCACCAGAGACTTGATCCTACTATTGTATAACAGTGGCATTTCAGCCTAAAACTATAGTTATGTCGTTGGTCATGTTACACAATATTCTCTAGTGCGGTATTATATCCCTCAGCCTCATTAAAAATCACAATTTTATCTCATTTTATCTCATTATCTCATTCATCAATTGTTCTCACTACAATACCCAGCATGCAATATGCAAATACATCATACAAACTTTGGAAATCTATCTTTATTCAGCACACGGTGGGACCAGAGATGGGCAGAGAAAAGAAACCAAACTTCAGCTACCTTCCTAACTTCAGCTTTCATCTTGTTGCCCTCCACATCTGATAAGTCATCTCTGCCATTTGAGTAGTTCATTCTTTCTATTGTAGTGATGATTTGAGGACAGTTACTACAAGTTCATGGCTCAACAAGATGTTCGGCCCTCTAGAAGTAATGTCGGATACCTGCCTTACTTCTGCATTCACTAGCTAATGAAAAAATGTCCCTTTAAAATCTAAAGTTTTAAATGTATTCACTGTTTTTTCACCAAATCCTTTTTTAAAATAGAGCCCTGTAATTGAAACCCAAGTTCCCATTCATCATTGTCCAGAGCCCCGAAGGTGACATTCTGATTATTTTTTAATAAGTTGAGGGCATAAATCAATTTACTGAGGCCACAAATTAATATATTGCAGCCATGAGTTACTATACTGAGGCAATGAGTTCCTATATTGATGCCAAAATTAATATATGGAGGCCACGAGTTACTATACTGAGGCCACAAATTACTAACGGAGTACACAAATTACTATATTGAGGCTATGAATTATTATATTGAGGCCAAAAATTACAATATTGAGGTCATAAATTAATATACTGAGGCCATTGAGGCCATGAGTTACTGTATTGAGGCCAAGAGTTACTATACTGAGGCCACAAATTACTATATTGAGGCTACTTACTGTACTGAGGCTATGAATTATTATATTGAGGCAGCAATATTGATATATATTAATTTGTGGTCCCGTGTTATTAAAAAAATAATCACAATTTAACGTTAAGGGCCCTGTATCATTATCTTATCGTAGAAAGAGCACTGTTTGGGTTCTGTTTACTGAAGAACATGGGTTTGGTTCCTATGGTCATCCACAGGGATAGAGAGAAGCAGGACACAGCAGTTTACTCAACTACATGCTGGCATACCTGATGCTACATGGTTTTGCTGACTGACCACAACTTGTCAATGCGATTTTTGAAACGTCGTTTGTAAGGACACAGTGGAATTTCGGTATTACTGCATTACTAAAGCATGACAGTACTAAGAGATATGTCTTAACCTTACTACACAGCACCAGCCTATTTTTGTGACTATGGTGACCAAACCTGTTAGAAAACGAAGACAGAGATTTTACAGAAACTGGAGCAGCTAGAGACGTTAGAAAATTACGTTATATTCAACAAAACGAAGATACTCTATGAATGTCAGCCAAGCTAGCAAGCTAAGCTAAACCACAATGAATGCTGAAAATGACCTGTTGAGTTGCTAAATGAACCGATATCTATAGTTAAAGTTAAGCTGTATCCACCTGTCGAGGTCGAGGGATGTTATGACCCACCCAGCACATCTAATTAAAAGAACAGGCAGGGATACGTTAGCATGCATGCTAGCTGGCTATCTGGCCAGCAAGTAAGCTGGAGCTGCAGTGAACGGCTCTGACTGACTGCACTCTCTCGCGGCTGAGTGTACAGCTGAGCTTCGAGCTCTGCTCAGATCTGTGTCACGCCATAAACGACTTGTTCAACACTGCGACGTTCAGAAACAGAAAACGAGACAGAAGTTATCTAGAACCTTACGTACTAACAAAGACAACAGAACTCACAGGCCCCTGGCAACCCGCTGCGTCGTTAAGGAGACATTTTGACCATAGCAACCAGCTAGCGACTGCAAAGACCCCGCCCACCGGCGGCGCGCTGTCAATCTCAGCCAATCGTGACTTAAAAGACGATGACGTCGACGACCATAACAATTAAAAAAAGTTTTTTTTTTTTACAATATTGCTAGGTTTCTATTGAATCTACAAATTCATTATTTCTAAAAGTAACTTGGAAAAAATCTTTAAAAAAATAATATAACTATATTTAGGTAAACTATAAGTTTACCAGTAAATCCTGGCATAAGTTTATTCAATATATTTGTTGATTGCTCTTAAATGATCAAATAAATAAATAATCCACTCTATTAGACACTCCTACCTTGTTTGTCCACCTTGTAGATGTAATGTCAGAGACAGTAGCTCATCTGTTGTTGCACAGTTTGTGTTGGTCATCCTCTAGTCCTTAGCAGTGGTCACAGGACGGTGTTGGCTGGATATTTTTGGTTGGTGGACTATTCTGAGTGCAGCAGTGACACTGAGGTGTTTAAAAACTCCAGCAGCACTGCTGTGTTTTGAGATACAAGGTTTTAAACATGTACACTAACCAAGCAATTTATTAGGAACACCTGTAAACCTCATTCATGTAATTATCTAATCAGCCAATTGTGTAGTAGCAGTGCAGTGCATAAAATCATCATGATCTCGGTGATTTTGCCCATAGCATGATTGATGGAGCCAGATGGGCTGGCTTGAGTATTTATTTAGTTATTCCATAACTGCTGATCTTCTGGGATTTTCACACACAACAGTTTCTAGATTTTACTCATAATGGTGCAATAACTGGATTAAAACATCCAGTGAGTGGCTGTTCTGCAGACAGAAATGCCTTATTGATGAGAGAGGTCAGCGGAGAATGGCCAGACCGGTTTGAGCTGACAGAAAGGCTATGGTAACCCGGATAACCAGTCTGTACAATTGTGATGAACAGAAAAACATCTCAAAATGCACAACACGTCAAACCTTAAGGTGGATGGGCTACAACAGCAGAAGACGGCAGGTTCCACTTCTGTCAGCCAGAACAGAAAGCTTAGGCTGCAGTGGCCCCTGGCTCACCAAAACTGGACAGTTGAAGACTGTAAAAATGTAGCCTAGTCTGATGAATCTTGATTTCTGCTGAGGCACACAGTCCGTAGGGTCAGAATATGGCACCAACAGCATGAATCCATGGACTCAGTCTGCGTTGTTTCAACAGTCCAGGCTGGTGGAGGTGGTGTAATGGTGTGGGGAATGTTTTCTTGGAATATTTTTCACCCATTAATACTAATGAATCATGGTTTAAATGCCACAGACTATTTGAGTATTGTTGCTGACCATGTGCATCTGTTCATGGCCACAATTTACCATCTTCAAATGGCTACTTCCAACATGATAATGCACCATCTCACAAAGCAAAAGTCATCTCAAGCTGGTTTCATGAACATGACAATGAGTTTAGTGCTCTTCAGCGGCTGTCCCAGTCGCCGGATCTGAATCCAATAGAACATCTTTGGGATGTGGTAGAACAGGACATTCACAGCACCTGAAAAATCTGCAGGAATTGAACGATGAAATCATGTCAACATAGACCAGAATCTCAAAGGAATGTTTCCAACATCTTGCGGAATCCATGCTATGGCAAATTGAGGATGTTTTGAGAGCCCTACCCAATATCAGCATAGTGTTCCTAAAAAAGTGCTCTTTAAATATACAGTGAGTGTATATTTTCCTATATTTTTTATTTGAATTTATGTTGATAGCAGCAAAAAGAGATATTTTGTTGTACTGTTGCAAATAAAGGTTGTGATTCTGATTCTGTGTTGACTATCGATGAGAACATCAGTGAAGCTCAGCATAAACCTCTTGCTCTCTCTCTCTCTCTCTCTCTCTCTCTCTCAGGCTTGCCTGACCTAAATTTTTGACGCTGCCACATCTGGCTGCTGCAGGTGATTCTGCTGCTGCCCCAGATATCTCTGACTGCAGTTCTGACCGGACAGCACGAGAGAGCTTAGACACGCATCTGGCATGTATCCCGATGTATCCAAGGCCAGAGTTGGGCTTGTTTTCATACCGAGAGTTACATGATGCAGACCAACCCACCCCAAACTCTACACACACACACACAGCATTGCCTTTGTGCAAAATAATATCATCTATTATTTATATGCTACACTGCAAGTGTACCGAAGTGTCTCGCTAGTGATAAAATGAAAACTGGCGAAAGCTTTTATCTTTAACGTCCCATAAACAGACATGACAGGCAATATGATTCAAACTAATGCTAGCTAAGTTACTTAAGGTCAGCATTTCTGACTGGCCACCTGCTCAGATGTCCTCCTTAAGTAGTTTTTCTTGTCTTTTTGGTTGTTTCTTGATTTTTTTTTGCAGTTCTTGCCAAAAAAAAATGCTATAAAAACAGTAATGAACTCTGTGGAGCACGGCCTGTTGTATCAGCCAGTGCCAGATTCACACCATGATGCTGAATTAATCTGTTCCACCTTAACTAATGAAGCAGTTACACAGTAGTATGTATTAGTATGAATGTAACTGCTATGTCATTTAAGGTGGAACAGGAAATGAGAATAAGAAGCTAACTTCAGTTTCATCTAATCTCTATCCGCTATGCGAGACTCAGTTACAATCAGCAAACTGAGGCTCTAGCACTTGAGGTGGGCCGCTGGTTTAACCCCTAAATTACTACAGATATACACCGACTGGACACTTCATTAAAACCACCTTGTTTCTACACTCATTGTCCATCTGATCAGCTCCATTTACCATATAGGTTCCTTTTTGATTTCTACAATTACAGACTGTAGTCCATCTGTTTCTCTGCATACTTTGTTAGCCCCCTTTTACCCTGTTCTTCAGTGGTCAAGACCCTCACAGAGCAGGTACTATTTGGGTGGTGGATCATTCTCAGCACTGCAGTAACACTGATGTGGTGGTGGTGTGTTAGTGTGTGTTGCGCTCGTCTGAGTGGATCAGACACAGCAGTGCTGGAGTTTTTAAACATCTCAGTGTCACTGCTGGACTGAGAATAGTCCACCAACCAAAAATATCCAGCCAACAGCGTCCTGTGGGCAGCATCCTGTGACCACTGATGAAGGACTAGAGGATGACCAACACAAACTGTGCAGCAACAGATGAGCTACAGTCTCTGACTTTACATCTACAAGGTGGACTGACAAGGTAGGAGTGTCTAACAGAGTGGACAGTGAGTGGACACAGTGTTTAAAAACTCCAGCAGCGCTGCTGTGTCTGATCCACTCGTACCAGCACAACACACACTAACACACCACCACCACATTAATAATAATTAATAATCCACCCAAATATTACCTACTCTGTGGTGGTCCTGTGGGGGTCCTGACCACTGAAGAACAGGGTAAAAGGGGGCTAACAAAGTATGCAGAGAAACAGATGGACTACAGTCTGTAACTGTAGAACTACAAAGTGCTCATATATGGTAAGTAGAGCTGATAAAATGGACATTGTGTGTAGAAACAAGTAGGTAGTTTTATTGAAGTGGCTGGTCAGTGTACACTTGGATGTAAGATTTATAGTTCATGTGCTTCTAAGAGTGAGTTTATAGCTCACAGCCAGCCCAAAACACTATCAGCCCAGCATGAATTCTCCCAGCTCTCCTAATTACCCACTCCAGCATTGAATGCATCCAAGTAGATTGTGAAATATCACTGCAGGACTTCAGTTGCTTTAGGTTGCTTCAGTTTTTTTCCTATATTGATTGCACTATATTGATCTGTGTGCTCTAAAGTCTGGACACTGTCTTTGTCGTATGCACAGTCTGCATTAGCCATCCACTAGCTCAGGGGTGTCAAACACACGGCCCACAGCTCGATTATGGTTCTTATCTGCCTGACAGATTAATTTAGAATCCATGGTCTAAATTGAAATCATCTTGTGGAGCATAATTGAGTGTTTGCAAAATATTGACAGACCCGACTCTAAACCAATCACTATTTAGCACCCATCTCTATGCACTTAAACACTGTGAATGAAAAACCCCAGCAAAACTGTTCAGAACAAACCCAGAGTGACGCTGGTGGTAGATAATAGTTTTTGACCTGAGAGGTGACAGGTGTTGCTTACTTATGATGACATCCTCAGCATTATTGCACAGACTAATATTAGTCTGATCAGGTAATTTGTTTTGTATGTGATGTTCATTCAGTATCTTTTAGATAAATTACGATTAAATAAACACATTTATGAGGAGTTGTTAATGTGTTATTGGCCTACTAAAGCATGTCTGATATGCTTGCACCAGCACCACACACTACCATGTGAGTGTCACTACTACGCTTAGAGTGGTCCACCACGCAAATAATATCTGGACAAGAGTGGTCATGTGGTCAGACAACAACAGGCTACAGCCTACACTCTCAGAAAAAAAGTGTGAAACTGTCCCTGGGGCAGGACCCCTCTTGTCACTGGGGTGGTCCCCTCAAGGGAACATCTCAGTACATAACTGTACCATAATCCATTAAAATTATATTTTCTAAGGTGTACTGACTCCACACACCCCGTCTCATCTCCAGGCTTTTTATTTTATTGTTCTGTTTTAAAACTTTACAATATGAAAAGGTACAAATATGTACTTTTCACCTGGAAAAACTTATTTAAGGTTCATGCTTGGACCTTAAAAGCACTGTTGTACCTTTGAGGGAATATTTACATTGTTTGTACCTTGATAAATGAAAAATGTACCTTGCCAGAATCTTTATTTCTAACAGTGTGTAATTACACACCTAGCAGACCTATAAGGTCTAATTTTATGTTTATAATCTAAATAATACAAAAAGATATATTTAAGATTACTAAGATTATTTAGTTTATTTCAAGAAGAATCACATTTATCAGTCTTACTTAGAAATTCTACCTTTTTTAAGCCTTTTATAGCACAAAACAGGCACAAAGAGTTATAATTTTGTAATGCTGCCCTGTGCTGTTTTTTCTAGCAGGAAATGTAGTAAGCAAAATTTACTTCAAGTCTTACAATTTTAAAATTTAATTTAACCCATAAATAAGCAATAATATCTAGTTCTTAATGTGTCCTTAATAATCTAAAAACTAATAAGAAAATATGTCTACTATTCTACCAAAATAGAACAAACTGCAGTCTCACATTGAAAAACTATAAAAAAAAAAGTTACACATTCAGATCTCAGATATTTAAAAGGATTATGTTGTGATCTATTTCAACCCAACGCATTACCATGAGATAGTAATAAGCTAAATACATACAAATTCATCATTTACAGAGAACTTTCTATTGGGAGGTTGCTGTTCAAAACTCCCCTGATTTTCAACTTGTGGCAATAATACTAAAAGTTTTTTGATTTCTTTTAAAGTAAAGTTGAAAATTTTAGATTTATTTATAAGATTTAAATTTGGAGTTCATTTTTTTTTTAAATAAGAAACTTTTTAAATCATTTTTCACAATTCCAAAAATTCGGTCCCATGTTTTGTGTCACTACCGAAACACCTTATTTTAGCCACACCCCTGCATTTTAGTGCAGGAAGTGAGACTCCATCCCTTTCCCTCATGGCCACATGGTGAGCAGTTAGATTCCATTATTATTATTATTAAGTAAATGTGATCCAAAAGTCTGAAAATCAGTGTGTAACACTAGGAATTGTCACTACCATAACACATTTTCTGCGATTGATTAGCTTTTTTTGTATTTACCATCTATAATGTGTTTTGTAATAACCATACTATGATTTTATGTGTCTACAGCTGTTCAAAGCTATGTTTGCTGGCCATAGCGTTTTTGAGTTCTGCTCAAAATGAGCTAAAATTGTCACTTCCGAAACACTTTTGGTAACGTTTCGGTAGTGTTATGATTGTTTTGCTAGTGACAAAATGGAATGTTCAGTCATTTATTTTGGTAAAATCAACATAATCAAGGTATAGGGTCACTAAAAGCCAGAAGAATTTTAGTGTAAAGTCCAAATCAGTTAAAAGCCTGAAATGTGTTTTCAACTCCGACTTTGAACCAATTCAGTACAATGATCTATACAGCATTTCAAACATGAAATAGGTGTAGTGTATCCACTGCACCTCATGGTATCGTAAGATGCTGATGGTTTGTGCTCCACTGCATGTGAACTTGGTGACCTGTGAATCTTTATATTCCGGGTAGACCACCAGAAGTCTCCCTGATGGCCTCCTGTAAGGTATACAATATGTTATATGTGGTGATAGACTATCTAGTGGGCTCAAAAACAATGGTGAGAAAGGAAATAGATAGAATAAGAGGAAAATGGGGACCCAGGATTGATAATCTCTTTATGAAAATAAAAGGATTAAAGCAGTAAAAGAAACAGTTTTATTTGACTTAAATTTAAGTACTTTGCCACCACATAAGCATCTAAGATTCAGTTTTCAAGCACAATAAGAAGATGCAAGGATTCAATATAAGTCTCCCACCTAGGTCTCTTGGTAAGGATGTATTGGTAGTAATCTGAGATTCAGTATGAGTAGTGTGATTCAGTATGAAGTGTAACATTTTGAGTATTTCTTACTATTTTTGAGATATTTAGGGAGATGTGAGGAACTAGATGTCATTGCCTACTTTAACAAGAACATGACGCTTGCCCCATTGGCGGATTACTGCTTAATATGAGTGTTTACATCTCATTTTCAATACATTTCCTCTAATTTTCGTTAATGGCTTTTTGTGGTGCTGTTCTAACTCAGTGTATGTGCATCTAAGTGGTTAGACTGCTGGTGTCTTTTGAGCGCATACAGCGGACATTCAGTCAGCTTAAAATGGAGATGTAAAACACCAGCCTGGGTCACGGGAGGACTCTGTGTGTGCTTCTCTCTGAGACCAAGCTTTGATTTCAGTTTTGAGGATTAGTGAGGATTTTCTGTTCCTGGATAGATTTACAGCGGAGGCCAGCAGAATGTGGGTCACGTGTTTGGGTATGTGTGTTGGGTTTGGGGACTTAATCAAGCAGTAAGTTAAACAATAAGCTGATATTATTCATGAGTTATAACAGGTCTGACTGAATTCCTACACATTCACTGGCCTGTTTATCAGAAACACCCGCTCATAGGGCCGAAAGATGAATCGATTTTGTATCATAATTTGCAACTTTGCAACTATTTGCAACTAAAAAAAGCAGTTTTTCTGTTTAGAGCCATGAGTTCTATATAGAACAATTCCATGCTCGATTGGTTCTTTGCATGGTGATATTTCAGATTGATGGAGCATGTGATGTATGGTTCTATATAACACCAAAAAGAGTTCAAGCTTGACATTGTAACAGTGGAGGAACACTTTTTGGTGCTACATAGAAGCTCTTTCAAGTAGGTTCCATATAGAACAATATAAAACACATTGCATTTTGCAGCTTACTATAAATGACACAAGTTACATTTTGAGTTTTTATTAATGTTACTTAGTTTAATCCACATGCAGGACAGAAAAATTGAGAAAAAACAAGCATTCAAAAAGCAAACAAGACCTAGAGATTATGGTGGAAGAAACAGCCAACAAGAAAAACATCCTACTTAGACAATAAGATAATTGTGGGATGACGGCGGAGAGCAAGAGGCGAGGATGGGCAGGAGTAGAGGCAGTGTCTGTGATAAAATAAGGCGCATATCTTGTCAACCCTTACAGCTTAAGACAAGTGTGAGGCCGTCATAAGGTTGACCCCTTTAATGGCCAGGGACCACAAGTGGGCCCAAAGTTTTATTAAACACTTCTATATCCAAATAGCTCAGCCAGTTAGCACTGAAGTTCCTGTAGTTACTGAACAATAAGCCTTAGTATATAATAAGCAGGGATTTCAAGGGGTTAAGAAAACATTTAAGAACATTATGGTTCTCATTCACCAACCGTTCTTAAGAAGAAATTTCTTTTTAAAACCCACTCAAGCGTTTTTCACACAGATTCTGACATTCACCAGTGTTTTCTTGTTTGGAATTTGTTCTTAGGTGAGAACAGAATCTACAAACACTCAAGAGCACAAAGGCACAAACAATTCTGCGGTTTAAGAACACGAATCTGACGTAGACTTTTTTGTAGGAGAGCAGAGTTTTTGTACCAACGATCAGAATTTCTGTTTTTTTTTTTTCGTGATTTAATTGGTAGCATGTACAAAGAGAAAAGCAAAGGCTGTAAGACTGAACCTTTAGGGACTCCACAAGAAATGCCAAATCTTTTCGATGAATGATTTCCCATTGAAACCATGAACCGCCTATTAGCTAAATATGATTTAAAGCATTCTAAAACTGTACCTGAGAGGCCGACCCTGCATTCAAGTTTCAGCATTCATTAAAGTCTTGTTGTCAGTGGTATCAAAAGCTGCACTTAGATCTAATAAAACCAGAAAACCATTATTGATATTGATGAATGAGGCACACTGTTTTCAAGAATACCACTTGTTCTTGGAAATATACTTATGAAAAGAGTTCTAAAGAAGTTATTTGAACAATAACTTTTTTGTTAAGAATTAAGTTAAGAAAAAAACACACAAGACACTTTTGTGAATCCGAGCCCAGGTTCCTAATCAGCCCATGTGAACATTGGTGACATTAGCAAGTGTCTAGCAAAGAGACACAACCTCATATTACTACTACTCACCGTGGTGAAGGATACTCGCCTATTTCTCAAGGTTGTTAAGCAAACAATTTCCATGTTGGCACATACGGCAGTGAAATTATATATATCTTCCAGCTGAATGTTTTTAATCACAAATGTGAACAAAACTGGTGCAGTTTTACCCTCTTTTTTGATTGGTTACCACGTGAAGTATGGCACATGACAAGTGAAGCTCTTACGATAAAGTTGAACACTGTTCAGCTTGATCAAGTGGAAACTCAGGTAAGCCTGTTTGGTTGAGTTACTGGTGCATTTAATTATGCAGTATTTATTCCAGGCAGTAGTCTCAGCCATTGTTTACAATGCATTAATGAATGCATAATTGATAATACTCTGTTGATTAGCTTTGATGTGAGCTCCTGCTTGGTGGGAATGAAAACGTTCAGCTACACTGGCCCCTTTAACGGGTGAGACCGGTGACCCCTGGTCTATGTGCTTTCACTCTTCTTGCCGGTCTAATGCATTATCTTTTGATAAAAAATGAATATGATGATGTAAACATGTGCAGTTCTGTGCTTAATGAGTGCTGTTTGCTTTCAGTGCTTTTGTGCACTTTGAGTAGCAGAGAAAATAGAGGAAAGGAAGAGATGAGGACAGATTGGAGAGAGTCAGGAGTGTGACTGCACTCTGTGTGTGTGTGTGTGTGTGTGTGTGTGTGTGTGTGTGTGTGTGTTTGTGTGTGTGTTTGTGTGTGCAGCTGAGAGATGCTGGAAAAGACGTCAGCCTCTGTAAATAATACATGATATGACTTTCATTCCCCAATGTGATTATGTGAGAATGTCATCAGAGAGAGTGAGAGAGAGAGAGAGAGAGAGAGAGAGAGAGAGATGGCAAATGAGATAGAGAATGTCGTAAAAGGGGGAGAGAAAGAAACGAGAGATAAATAGAAAGAGAGAAATGAGAGAGAAAGAGAGAGAGACAGGGAGAGAGAGATAGAGAGTGGAAGAAAACATGAGACTCAAAAAGTAAGATAGAGAGAGAGAGTGAGAGAGAGAAAGAGAGGAAGAAAACAGGACTCAAAAAGTGAGAGAGAGAGAACATGAGACTCAAAAAGTAAGATAGATAGAGAGAGAGAGAGAGAAAGAGGAAGAAAACAAGACTCAAAAAGTGAGAGTGAGAGAGAGAGAGAGAGAGAGAGAATATGAGATTCAAAAAGTAAGATAGAGAGAGAGAGAACATGAGACTCAAAAAAGTAAAATAGAGAGAGAGAGAGAGACTGAAAGAGAAAGAGGAAGAAGAAAACGAGACTCAAAAAGAGAGCGAGAGAGAGAGAGAGAGAGAGAGAGAGAAAACATGAGACTCAAAAAGTAAGATAGAGAGAGAGAGAGAGAGAGAGAGAGAGAGAGAGAGAGAGAGAGAACATGAGACTCAAAAAAAAGTAAGATAGAGAGAGAGAGAGAGAGAACATGAGACTCAAAAAAAAGTAAGATAGAGAGAGAGGGAGAGAGAGAGGGAGAGAAAGAGGAAGAAAACGAGACTCAAAAAGTGAGAGAGAGGGATAGAGAGAGAGAGAGAGAACATGAGACTTAAAAAGTAAGATAGATAGAGAGAGAGAGAGAGAGAGAGAGAGAGAGAGAGAAAGAGAACATGAGACTTAAAAAGTAAGATAGATAGAGAGAGAGAGAGAGAGAGAGAGAGAGAGAGAGAGATAACATGAGACTCAAAAAGAAAGATATAGAGAGAGAGAGAGAAAGAGAGGAAGAAAACGAGACTCAAAAAGTGTGAGAGAGAGAGAGAGAAAACATAAGACTCAAAAAGTAAGAGAGAGAGAGAGAGAGACTGAAAGAGAGAGAGGAAGAAAACAAGACTGAAAAAGTGTGTGTGTGTGTGTGTGTGTGAGAGAGAGAGAGAGAGAGAGAGAGAGAGAGAGAACAGCGGTGGTCTGCACAGGGGTCCTGAATGAGGTGATTAACACATATCCATAATTCAGTAGGAGCAGAGAGAGGAGTAGTGAGGAAGAGGAGGAGGATGAAGACTGGAGAGCAGCTCTGTATTAAAGCAGTGAGCTGCTAAAGAAGGTTCTGTGCCTTAGTGCTGAATTTTCAGTGAAATGGTTCATTGTGAATAACTGAATGTTTGTGCCGAATAACAGAAACACTGCACTAAATTGTATTTATTCTAATATCAGTGTTTTTCTGAGCAAGTAAATGACTGGTTCAAAGAGTTAAAAACACATTTTAGACTTTTAACTGACTTGGACTTCAGAATAAAATCCTTTTTAGTCTAAAAAAGGTGCTATATAAATAAACTTGCCTTGCCTTTGCTTTGAGTGAATTATGTTTATTTTATTAAAACAAACGACTGAACTGTCCATTTTGTCACTACCAAAACAATCACAACACTACGGAATGCTGGGACAGCATTTTATGAACAAAGTTTCTTAATTGAAAATTTAAACTCATGATGAATGTAAAATTCAACCTCTTTTTCAAAGAAAAGACATTAAAAGAAAACAACACTTTAAAAATTTTTTTTTTTTTCCTGTGGGACAGAAAATTCGGTAAAATGGTTCATATATATCTATATATCCATACTTGATTGAGCATGTCGAATGTCACTGCACTCACGGCTCTTTCAATGTGATTTCGGAAATCATCCAGTGTTGTGGAACCAATGACGAACGCTTTGAGCTGTTGGAGGTTCTTTGCCGACGAAAATCACGTTGCACAGTTATGACGGATTCACTCTTATTGACGTGGAGAATGCAGAACGCTTTCTGCTCAGGGTTCACATCTCCTTGCAGACTGAAGGGAGCCATCCTCCGGTGACAGTTTGATTGGTTCCTAGATGCCTCATGGTTGTAAAAATATGCTGCTTTGAAATCGGTTGAATCTTTTTGAATCACCCTGTATATTCTTTCCTGAGCTGAGGTGCCAATCTGGTCCATTTTAATCCACAAAAATCCCAGCGTATGCACCAGAGAGCCTCTCAATCCATGATGAAATGCCAGATTAACAGAGTCTTAGCCGTCTGACCATGTCACTCAAACAGGAGACATAAAGGTTCTTAATTAATGTTAACAGTGTATGATTTACTCTTTTTATTCTCTGTCTGTCTCTCTTTGAGTGTCCCTCTAATTATCACAGTCTGCATTTGTCAGCTGCCCTCTATCCCATTCATCGTTGGTCAGTTTCTGACCACAGGTTTAATGTTGACCACGTATTCATGTGCGTGTGAGACTGATATGAGTGTATCCTGTGGGAAACCCTCAGAGCCTTCTAGGTATTTGGTGAAGGCTTAAGGATTTCTGAGAACTAAAAATGAATGTCTGTAATTTGAAATTCATTTTATTTAATATATTCATCATGTTTATTGTATTTGTAAAAGGCTACATTGATTGAAACGTCGAGTGTAAAATGGGATTTATGTGCCTGAAATGTTGAATTCTAGCCATGTCAAAGTCAAAGGTACAGCTGTGGTGGGCTGAAGGCTGTCCTGTTTTGTCCAACCGCAGTCCTTCATGCACAGCACAAATCTATGTGAAATGGCAGGAACAGCTCAGCGAGATGTTTCGGCACCTGAGTTTGCCATGAAATGTTATGAAATGTAAATGTTACTTCAGCTTGACTTTGAGACACAAATACTGACTGTGAAGATGAGCAGTAAATTAACCATTAAACTTGAGTCAACTGTTAGAAATAGACCAGGAACAACTCATACAAGGCAAAATTTATGAGTTCAGATCATGCTTTCAGCATGGTGGTGGTAGTATGAGGGATGACTGATTGAGAGAGGGGGGGCAAAACTCTGAGAACTTGGGCTGGAGTTCTGGGCAACTTCTACAGCCAGACCCCCTTCATAGCTGTATCAGGACTGATGAAGAACTGAGGAACAGGGAGGAGATGGGGTGTCAGTGGGGATTGCGAACTCTTGTCACAGGAACGGTGAGGATATGAATGTGTAGGGTGTTAGATTGGAACAAGGTGGAATCTCAAGCCTTCCCCCCAAACTTCAGTTATAACATAACTACATTACATGTCAGTTGTAAGCTTCAAATAAAATATACAATGTCTTTTACAAGATTCAAATTCTGTGTTGAACATAGAGCAGCCAAAAAAATGCACTAACATCCCTGCTGAAAAAACAGCCTAAACAGCCTAAGCTGGTTTATGCTGGTTAATATTGGTGTGGTGCTGGTTTAGCATCTATAACACAACATATGCTGGGTTTGCTGATGACTATCTATGCTGTTTTTAGCAGAGATACTAACAGAAGTCCCATAAGGATGGTAAGGCAGGTATTAGCATTATCGTAGTAGTGGGTTTTTTCTTGTTTTTTGACCAACTTTTGACATTTACGGCCTGAATTCAAGCTCTAATAGTCAGGCCCAGTCACACTTGTGTTAGCCAGTGAATTTTCAAGAGCGAAATCACATTCATTTCAGTGGAATTTGTCATATTGAGTGATTTCATGTTGCAGACTTTCAGGGCAAATAGACTTTCAAGTTCAGTAGCACTATTGCTTTGGCTATGTTGACCTTTAAAGTGGGCCTTCATATAGCAGCACTATGTATTCTAAATGTCAGAAATGTAGCCAGTGTCTAAGCATGAACCTTTTACCATTTCTTGCCCATTGGCTATGAATAAATACAAAGAATGCATGATACACAGTCAGCCAGGAAACTGTTGTAGATGATGTTGCAATGTTAGCTCCTTGGCTAACCACAGCTGCACACAAACCACACCATGCCAGTTATCTAGACTTTTTTGGTTGCAGATCAGTGTGCAGCACAGTGCTGTGGCAAGTGTATTGTTTTGTGATATAATTACATTCATCTTTGTGTTTTTTACTGTTTATGGCAGACGAGTTAGCCAGCTTGCTAACTGCTATGTCAGCCCGCTGCCAGCAACCATGCCAGTTATCTACACTGTGCAGCATTATATTCTCGCAAATATATAATTATCTGATATAATTATATTCACTTTTGTGTCATATCTGTTTATGGTCAGTTAGCTAAATGGCTAGATGGCTAACTGCACCAACTTCTAACATCGCCAATCTTCCAGACCAGCTTTGGTCTCACCTATTTTGTCTAGTGTGAGTGCAGCTTTAGTGTTTCTAATAAAGAATTGGTTTCCAATAAAGTGGCCACTTAGTGTAGATCTGTACAATAAAATAAATCAGACGACATTTTTTTAATCACCATTTTATGTTATCATCCACATATGTCACAATATCGTCATAAATCCATTGCGGTGCAAACAATGCATGAACAAGCACTACACTGACATCACAACTGATCGTCGTCGACCAATAGCAAAAGAGGAAAAAGAAAAGTGGGTGTGGCCACCCAGACAGGCACTTCCTCATGCTCTTTCTCTTCGTGTGATACGTGAGAACGACAGATGAAACACGATGACAAAAAAGTCCCCTTCCTGTATCAAATAAGCGTCTAATGCTGCTACGTACTGTACGTACTACTTCCACGTCGATCTAAGAAATTATTTGCAAATGTCCTGAAAACTGCTGCCTTGATTTATAAAAAAAAGTGATAACTTGATAGCTGTTGTCACATTTACCTCCACTTAAGATAAACTGATCATATAAATGAAGAATTATCATAAAAATTTCAAAATCTGATAAAAAAACAAAATGTAAGAAAAAAGAAACTCAAAATCACGTAGCACACATTTAGTGAGTTTTATGTAGAGTAAAGGCCGTTGCTATGGCGAAACTCCAACCAGTGTTTTACAGTCGCAGTTGTATTGACAAAACAGTCAACCAATAAACAAAAGAAAAATCCGGTGGCAGAAAGCAGAGCACTGTTGCGACAGGGAGAAAAGTGTGAGAATGGAACGTTTCATTTTTTGCGGTAGTCTGCTGTGGGCAGGGAGCAGGCCGGCGTGAAGGACACTAAAATACAGCCACAGAACACTGGACGAAACGGACAACGGCGTCAAAAAGCTTAACATTTGTAATGTATGGGTCTGCAGATCCAAACACACACACATAGGCAACTGTTCAAAAGTTTGGAATCACTGTTTTCATTGCTGGCTTTGATAGATCTGTTACAGAAACATGGTTTAAATAGGTAAAAATAGTAAGCAGCGATCAGAATAATGAAACACACTGCAACTGATTTCATAATAATTCAGAAAACTCGAAAACTTTGAGAATGACATTATGATAAAATGAACATACACAGTGCCTTGTATTTGTAAGTGGTGACCAAATCTCAGAGAAGATAACTTGGCAGGTAATTAGTTTAACTTTTAACTTTTTTCTTCCAAAATATTTCATCAAACCAGCTAAAAATACCTTCAGACATCGACAGATAGTTTATAATATTTTAGATTATGTTGTATAAGTTATGGCAGCACAGTGGCGCAGTGGGTAGCGCTGTCACCTCACAGCAAGAAGGGCCTGGGTTCGATTCCCGGCGGGCGGCCAGGGTCGTTTCTGTGTGGAGTTTGCCTGTTCTCCCCGTGTCTGCGTGGGTTTCCTCCGGGTACTCCGGTTTCCTCCCACAGTCCAAAAACACGCAGTCACGCCAATTGGACATGCTGAATTGCCCCTAGGTGTGAATGTGTATGTCTGTCTGTCTGCCCTGCGATGGACTGGCGACCTGTCCAGGGTGTATCCTGCCTTCCGCCCAGTGACAGCTGGGATAGGCTCCAGCACCCCACCGAGACCCAGAAGGATAAGCGGTTTAGATGATGTATGTATGTATGTATGTATGTATAAGTTATCAAATAAAATCAATATTAAAGCAGCACTATGTAAGAATGTGGGATTTGGAGACCTCTCTGGTGGAAATATGTAATTGCAAGCAAAATGATTGTGATCGTATACACATTAAGAAAATATTCAAGGAAAATCCTGATGTTGTGTGTGAAAAATTTGCCCAAACCCAGCCTGAAAATCAATACTTTGACAGGCAATGAGTAGCAGACCTCTTTCTCGCTACTAGCTAAATGTTATGGAAATAAAAAGTTTGTAGAACACATCTAACATCTATGTGACTCTCACAGTTATCAAATGCTCAGTGTAAGAATTAACATTAGCTATCAGTGGCTGGTCAATCCAACAGCAGACAGTGTAATTAGTTAGCTAGCTAGCTAGTTAGCTAACATTAGCTGTCTAAGCAGTTTAGCTATAAGAAGGTACTGTAACTACAACACGTACTTTTACAACAGAAACAGGCCCAGTAAATTATGATGTTAGCAATAATTAACAATTAGCAATGTTTAGCTATGAACCTAGTCTTTCTACCTCACTTAACCTTACTGTAACTGCAACAAGTTGTCACTGAAACTAGAAACAGGCCAATTTTGTATGTCAATATTAGCGATAATAAAGAATTAGAAATATTCAGAGCCCAGCCTGTACCTTTAACGTCTGTAAATGTAGCAAGTTGTACTTTTAAACCTAAAACAGGCCCAGTGGGTTATGATTTTTATGTCAACGTTAGCAATCATTAGCACTTAGCTATGTTTTGCTATGAACCAAGCCTTCCTTCCTTACTCTGCCTTACTGTAACTGTAGTAAGTTGTCACTGAAACCTGAAACATGCCTAGCAGGTTATAACTTGTATGTCAATATTAGAAATAATTATCAATTAGCGAAGTTGAGCAATAAACCTAGCCTTTCTACCTCACTTTACCTTATTGTAACTGCGGTAAGTTGCCATTGAAACTTGAAACAGGCCTAGTAGGTTACAATTTGTATGTTCATGTTAGCGATAATTAAGAAGTAGCGATATTCAGATATGAGCCTAGCTTGTACCTTTACCTTCTGTTACTGTAGCAAGTTGTACTTTTAAACTTAATACGCAATAATTAGCAATTTGCTAAGTTTGGCAATGAACCTAGCTTTTCTACCTCACTTTACCTTATTGTAACTGCAGCAAATTGTCTCTGAAACTTGAAACATGCCTAGTAGGTTACAATTTGTATGCATGCTAATGTTAGCAATAATTAATAATTAGCGATATTTATATATGAACATAGCCTTTCTACCTTATGTTACTTTACTGTAACTGTAGCAAGTTGTCTTTGAAACTTGAAACAGGCCTAGTAGGTTTCAATTTGCATGTTAATGTTAGCAGTAATTTAAAAAACAAACCTAGCCTTCGTAGCTAAATCTACCATTGTTTTGCCGTAGGTTGATATGAGCTATTGGCATTTCTGAGAAGCCAGGTGTCCAGCTGGCTGGGCCTTGTTTGACGAGTAAAATTCTGACATCAGTTCACAGAGAGCTCTGATGAAAAACCCCCGCTGGCTCCAACCTGACAGCACTGACTTTTTACATGAATATTTTAAGCTTTTCAAGGTGACAGGCAGCCAGAATACAGCCAGTGTATGTTTTCACCAATTAAATAGGCCTGTGCCTGTAACGTAATCCTTTTATTCAGATAAAAGTATGAAAATAACTGCAGTAAACACAGACGTAGGGTGGTGATATTATTATTTTGGCTTGAAAAAGCCAACCAATTATGATTCGTTTTCGACTTATTATTATTCTACTGGCAAAAAACACAACACTACCCCCCCTCCAACAGCTCTCAAGCTAGAACCATGAAACTTCACAGGATTTTAGATTCTACACCCAAATTGGTTGCTTGTGCTGTTATAACTGACTTATTGTGTTTGTGCAGCGTTTGTTTAAACATTTTTTTCCATAGGAATGAATGGGGGGATGCTCAAAATCCTGACACTTCATTTTGAGTCATTTTACTTATATAATATATGGTTATGCTACCTTATTTCACCACAGCCAGTATACACTCTGTAGCCAAATGTTTTGGACACACCTCTTATGTCACCATCATACGAGTATGGTAGAAACCACCTTGGATAACATAGTAACAGCCTAGCAACACCTTAGCAACGAGTATGGTAGAAACCACCTTGGATAACATAGCAACAGCCTAGCAACACCTTAGCAAACACCAGGGACACTATAGCAATGGCCTAGTAACACCTTAGCGAACCATCTTGGACAATATAGCAACGCCTTAGCAACCACCTGGGTTATCACAGCAATGCCTAGCAACACTGTAGCAACCACCTGGGATACCATAACAGTGGTCTAACAACACCTTAGCAACCACCTGGAAAACCATAGTAAAGACCCCTCCATGCATGTGGTATTTAATGCTGGGTATCACATTGCTCTGCATATAACGTTACTAAAACAAGTTATATTATCTTCATGTGTGAGAATCAGCATCTTTCTAATGGTTTGAATTAAATAAATGAACAAAAACAGTTTTTTAAAATGATTTTTTCCATCACTGAAGGCTGTTACCATGGTAACATGGTTAACCATCACTGGCACAGGCCTACAGTTTAGAGCAGCTTTAATATGACAAATGATTCCAAACTTTTGAACGGTAGTGCACAAGCAAACACGTATTACCGGACCACCAGCCAGCTTCCCTCCCTGCAGAAACGCACACACACAGATCCCTGCCCTGCACAAACACACTTACACAGCGGCGAGCATGAATATGAATGTAGTTCCACAGTGGACGTTCTTCACAAAGACATTTAGCCGCATCACAGCTGCCCTCTACCGTCCCTTCACTTCTGAATGCCACCCCTCCGATCAGTACCCAACCCCCAACCCCCATACAGCCACCCCTCACTTCTGGGCCCCTGTTCCACCAGAGCAGGGGTCCACAGGCTCCTTTACAGCCCCCCCAAACACATCCACGTCCTGCTCCGTCCAGGGCACTATGTTCCCCTTCTGTGGGGGCTCCCTGCAGGACGCCAGTGCGGCCAATTCCGGCGCCGGCAGCACCCGGTCCCACAGGTTAAACAGTGACAGCTCGCCCACCAGAGCCTGAGAGGCGTCGAAGCGGCCCCCCAGTGTGTCCTACAGCACAGCAGAGAGAGAGAGAGAGAGATACAGTTTACATACAGTTGCACTGCCTAAGATTTTTCCTGCACTCTTGGACGTAAAAGTGCCAAAAATGGTTCTCCAAAGCAGTGCCTTAGATCATTGGATGATTTTTTGAAGAACCATTCTTGTGTGTGTGTAAAGAACCTCACATCGTGTAAAGCTTCGATTGCAATTCATTTCTTAAAACGTATGTCCAAGCCAAGAACCACTAAGAAATCTTCATTATTAGGAGTGTAGAACCATATGTCTAAGCCAAGAACCATTGAGAAATCTTTATTTTTAGGATTGTAGAACCATACGTCTAAGCTAAGAACCACTGAGAAATCTTTATTTTTAGGAGTGTAGAACCATATGTCTAAGCCAAGAACCATTGAGGATCCTTTATTCTTAAGAATTAAGAACTCAAATCAACTATTGTTGAACCTATTTAAAGAGAGAACAGAACCATATGTCTAAGCCAAGAACCATTGAAGAACCTTCATTTTTTAGAGTGTAGAGCCATATGTCCAAGCCAAGAACTGCTGAGGAACCCTTAATTTTTCGAGAGTAGAACCATATGTCTAAGCCAAGAACTATAGAGCAACCTTATTTTTTAAAAGAGTAGAACCCCAAGATTAAGCCAATAACCACTGAGGAACCATTACTGTTAAGAGAGTAGAACCGCAAGTTCAAGTCAAGAACCACTGAGGAACCTATATTTTTCAGAGACTGGAACTATATGTCCAAGCTAAGAACCATTGAGGAAGCTAAGAAAATAGAACCACAAGTCCAAGTTAAGAGGAGCATTTTAGAACCATATGTCCAAGCTAAGAACCACTGAGGAACCTTTATCTGAAAAGATGTATAGCTGTTGAAAAGATGTTACTGATAAAAGGAAATAGATAAAAGAGAAGAAATCAAACAAAGAAGCTGCTGGTGTTCTCAGAACAACAGACTGACCAGCCCAGACATAGTAGTTGTGGTAGACAAGGGCCATCAGAGCGCACCATCAAATAAACCCAGGTAAAATGGTCCTGTCCCTTCCAAAGCCCCACCCACCACCTTGTCAACTCACCTGCTCTTGTCCCAGGACCATAACGCCCCCGGCTCTGAGTGGATGCCACGCTGAAAGCCCCTCACCCCGCCCCTTCAGTTTGCCCCCCTGGTAGGCCTTCCATACTCCATCGCGCAGAGTCCAGCTCACACACACGTGCTGCCAGATGCCCTGTGGGAAGGACAAGGGCAACTGCGCCACCTACAGGGCAGATTACATCGGAGACAGACTTAGGATAATTCAGTATTATAGGAAAAATTAAAAATGCTAATGCTATATGAACTGTGGATTCTACTAATCTTTGGGTGAGATCTGGCAAATTTACAGAAACAAAGTGTATGTTAAAATAAATAGTTTTAGCTTAGATGTTCCCATTTGTATAATGCTAACTGCTCGCCATTTATCTTGTAGTGTTAGCCTGATTAGCATTTTTGGTGGACTGCCCCTTTAACAACTTAACCTCTAAGGATCCAACAGCAGGTCCATACTTCCACTTCTCACTTTTGTAACTAGATAACCTACATATTCATTTTATAGTAGTTAGAGAAGAATGCATAAAAGATACCGTACATCATAAGCCAGGAGTTACTGATACACTAGAAGGCCACAAGAATGTGGACAGCCCTCCTAATTATTGAGTTCAGATGTTTCAGCCACCCTCATTGCTCACAGGAGTATAAAATCCTTTTTCCACAAGTCAGTTCATTATATTTCTGCCCTGCTAGATCTGCCCTAGACAACTGTAAGTGCTATTATTGTGCAATGGAAGTGTCTAGGGGCAACAATGGCTCAGCCACAAAGCTCTTGTGGCAAGATTGTGGGGAAAGCCCTTTCCTTTTCCAGCATGACTGTGCCTTTGTACACAAAGCATGGGCCGTAAAAACATGGTTTGAAGAGTTTAGTATGGTGAAACTCAGTGGCCGGCAAAGAGTCATGACCTCAACCCCACTGGGATGAATTGGAATGTCAATTACAAGCCAGGCCTTCTTGTCCAACATCAGTGCCTGTCCTTTTGACTGAAGGGAAACAAATCCCCACACTCCCAGAAGAGTGGACGCTACTATAGCTGCAAAGGGGGGTGGGGGGGGATTAACACCATATTAATGCCCATGGTTTTGGAATGAGATGTCCAACAAGCTCATATAGGTGTGATGGTCAGGTGTCCACATATTTTTGGCCATTTAGTGTACATGACAGAACTAAAAACTAACTAAGTAGTACCAGCCATCTTGAAGACTGAATTATAGGCCTACATAAGCTTTAATTACTTGTTAGCTACATTAGCTTCGTATCTCCAGATCAGACACCAAACATATCTTGGCTGATTTGCTACATTCTGGGCAAAAATAACTTTAGTTAACTTGAATTTTGGCCAAACTATGACTTTGAAGGGTAAATCATTGTCTCTGCAGTTTATATTTTCCTCGCTTAAAGTGAAGCAGGTCTGTATCTCGCCTTGTCATTAACCAGCAGCTCAGCTGGGCTGTGGACCCCCTGCAGAAGGACGAGCTCGTTGGGCTGTTCGGCCACGGCGTAGGAGAAAGGTGTTCCGATCCCACTCTCTGCTGCCTTCAGCCACATGCAGGCAGTGAAGGCGTACATCTCTGGAATATTCCGCCTCACCAGCCCGTACATGTAGTTGGTGCGCACAGGGAAAGAAAGCTTGAAGCCCTGCGGGAAAGAGGGTCCTGTGAGACCTACCAGAAGAGAGAAAGAGAGAGAGAGCGAAAGCGTATAAAGGAAAACAGCAGATAAACATGAGTGACGTTACTGTAACTGGCCTAGAATTGCTGTCTTGAGTTAAAGAGCCCATATCATAGAAAACTACATTTTCTGTGTGTTCTTTAAACAAAAGTGTTTAATTAACTATGCAAACATTGCTAAAGTTTCAAAACGGTCCATATTATCCATATATACACATTTGCTACAGACTGTCTGCATTAACAACACTCCTTATAACTTCATTATGGCTGGGTGGAGATAAATTGCTGCCGGCTGAATGAATGGTCTAGATGTCTACAGTTTCCATGGTTGTGACATCACAGCTGTGGTCAGTTTAAAATGAGCCTGTTTTTGCAGCTTAGTCTCATGTCCCTCCCCCCTCCCTCCCATGGTGTACCCCTATTTCCCCTTCCCCATGAGTCAGCCCCCCAGTGTTTAGCCCTGCAGCCCTCTGCTCACTCTGCTCCAGCTCGGCGACGCGCTCCTGCAGGGTGTTGATGCCTTGGTCGATATGCTGGTGGTGGTTTTGCGTTTCTTTGCGCAAGTTCTTCCTCTCCTCCTCCAGCAGCTTCACCTTCCTCTCCAGATCACCACCCACGTCCTCCACACGCCCACCAGCCTGCCCCGGAGCCCCCACCACCGCCTCCGAGTGATTCAGCACCACAGGAACCATCTCCAACTGAGAGAAAGAGATAGAGAGATGCTAGTAAGTTTATTAACCCTTTAGTGTCAAGGCAAAAATGAGCAGTTCTGCTGATTAATCTATTCTTCTATGTTGATGATATGATTTCGTAATGCTCCAGCATTTATTTTCACATATGACATAAGAGAGTCAAACCGTTTTGAGCCAGCAAACATTTGAATAGAAATATACAAACTAGGAAGAAACAACCTTTTCATTTATTTAGTTTCCAGCCATTAAGTATAAGCTATTCATTTTATAGATTCAACAGAAATTTACAACTAAGTTTGCCTTTGTTACTGATCTTAACTAAATTTTGTGTTTATTACAGCTTCCATTCTTTTGGGGAGACTTGCTTTCAGTTTTTCAAAGAAAGAGAGGGACTGAACTGCAGGGGAATTTTTCCACATCTCCAAAGTTGTATTTGTGGTTGTATTTTCTGCCTCTTGCAATCCAAATAATCCCAATTAGACTCCTCAGTCCATAAAGCCGTACTTCACATCTCAGACGTCCAGATTAAGCGTTCTAGTGTTCTCAGTAAGGGCTTGTTAACAGCTACACATCCTTTCAGACCTATAGTGTTGAGCTGTCTTCTCACAGTGGAAGGATGGACAGAAACACCTGTGGTTTGTACTGTTTGTATAATGGGGACAGTTTTGGTGGTCTACACGGTTGTAAGGAGAAAGGGAGGACATAGGGGTGGGACCACTGGGCCACTGGGCCCAGACGAAATCTGATTTGCCCCTTAGGTGGCCCCCTGAAGTCTCTCGCCACCTCCAAGCATGTCATTGATTGATATACAAATTTTTAGTGAAATTCATGGTTTTGAGTGATGAATATGCCACTCGTGTGAATAGTGCAGACTGAACAAGTTTCAGTTAATGGAAATTTGCTGCTTTAATGGTACTGACAAATGGAACCTTATTGTAACAGAACTTTCTTGAGCAGTTGGACTCATTTTCACATACATGATATCTTTCTTCAATAGCTTTAGAACAGTAGCTGCAGAAAGGTTACAATGTGTGAATTATCATTGTTTGCAATCAAGAAAATAAAGCAGTGTTTTTGTTTGAAAATTATTTAGAAAATGTAGATTTCTGTGGACTGTAACCACTATAAGAGCCACGTGATCTGCAAGTCATATCTCAAGTGGCGATCATAGGGGTCCAAGCACCTCACGCCTTATGGTGGGTTGCCCAATCTTGGTCCTAGAAAGTTACCACCCTGAAGAGTTCTGATCCAACATTTCGCCATGTCTGCTGCTGAATGTAAATCATACTAAACATATGTGTATAGTGTCAGTAATGTATATAAGAGTTATCATACGATAACTTTGGAGTTCTTTGAAATTAAAGGCATTTATTTACCCAACAGGAATTGTGGCCCCATTATCGCCCCACCTAATAATCCATGAACTGTGACTGGTTATGTTTTTTTAAACTCAGGTTTTGGAAAATCCTGTTTTTTCACTTATTCTCCTTTGACTGTCATCAAATATCTCTTGAAATATTAATAACTTACTTAATGGCTGTTTTGACTGGAAACACACTGATTCATTTTACTATGAACAATGTGGACACTGACACAAGCGACTGTGTGGGGGGGCAGATTTTAATGAATTAAGGGGGGCAAAGACAAAGGCTCTAAAAGAGACATTGCGTAATCATCTTTTGCATTAGGCCTCATGGACACAGACTCCATAATTAGAGCAATTCTTTGTGCTCAAAAACACACAAAAGTAACACAAAACATGACAAACTCTTTTACAATCCCATAAGTTCTAGGTATTAACCAGTGAAGAGTGAGGTGCTACCCCAAAGTACTAGATAATTATTTTGAATAACTTGACGAGTTCCAAGACAGTCCAAAATGTTCTAGGTACTAACTGCATAAGTGTTGCATACAGTCTCCAAAAAGTGAATGTGGTGTACCATTAAAAGTTTTTAAAGTGCACAATTTGATATTAAGAACTTTGTTGTACTGTGATGAACAAAAATGTACCTGTACACACTTGAAAAAATGGTTCTTCAAGGGTTCTTTAGCAAGGAAAATTGTTCTATATAGAACTATGAGCACTTCAAGAACCCATTGCATAATTAAAGGGTTCTTTGTATCATAAAAGGGTTTTTCAGGTTGATGGAGAATGTGTTGTGCTTGATGGTTCTTTTGAAAAGGGTTCAATATAGCAATTAAAAGGGTTGTTCTACTGTGACAAACTTGACATCATAACAATAGAAGAGCCCTTTTTAGTGTTATATAGAAAAGGTTCTATATAGCATCATCTACAGCACAATCTCCATCAGACTGAGGAACGTTTTCTCCATGCAAAGAAACATTTAATCTTGCAAAAGGTGCTTGGAGTGTTCATGGTTCTATATAGCACCATTTTCTGTACTAAAGAACCCTTGAAGATCTCTCTTTCTAAGAGTGTACAGTACACTTTCTTTCTGGACATGTAGTGAGTACGATGCATTGCACCAGTGAGTCCTTTGCTATGCTACATTTGTCATTAAAGTTGAACTGAATTCGAATTGAACTGATGGAGAGGTTCAATAACCAAACTGTAATTATAATAATATTATTATAACATATTATTATAACATATTATAACATATATCATACAATATACAATACAATATATTTAAAAGCCCTTGATATCAGCTTACTCTGTCACTTTCAATTCAAATGGCAGAGCAATCATTAACAAGTTTTTTTGTATAACAATAATAATTTAAATGTCCTATAATGTATTTAGTGAGAGAAAGTTGTGCAGATGATGTGCTGGTATAATGACAGTAAAGCTGAGTTTAACTGAATTGAATTGAATTGAATTGAATTGAATTGAATTGAAAAGCACAGTGGCGCTGCCGCCTCACAGCAAGAATGGCCTGGGTTTGATTCCCTGGCCGGGCAGCCGGGGTCCTTTCTGTGTGGAGTTTGCATGTTCTCCCCACGTCTGCATGGGTTTCCACGCACAGTCCAAAGACATGCAGTCAGGCAAGTTGGAGATTCCAACTTCCACCCAATGACTGCTGGGATATATGCAACCCAGGAGGATAAGTGGCTTAGAAAATGTGTGTGTGAATTGAATGTAATTGATGCAGAGTTAAAGAGTCATGCAGATGTTGTGCTGTATAATATCAATAAAGCTGAATTGAATCGATTTGAAATGAACTGAGAGAGAGTGAGGTGGAGGATTATGTACAACCCCATTTCCAAAAACGTTGGGACGCTGTGCAAAATGTAAATAAAAACAAAATGCAATGATGTACAAATCATTTAAACCTTATATTTAATTGAAAATGTTTCAAAGACAACATATCAAATGTTGTAACTGAGAAATTTTATTAGTTAGGATGGGGGATACAAAAGGCTGGTAAAGTGGTTGACTGGCAACAGACAATAACATGATTGATTTTAAAATGAGCATCTCAGAGAAGCTGAATCTTTCAGAAGTAAAGATGGGGAGAGGTTCACCACTCTGTGAAAGACTGCATGATCAAATAGTGCAACAATTCGAGAAAAACACTTCTCAACATAAAGCAAAGAATTTTTGATTTTCATCATCTACGGTACATAATATCATTAAAACATTCAGAGAATCTGAAGAAATTTCTGTATGCAAGGGACAAAGCCAAAAAACAGTACTTGCTGGCCGTGATCTTTGGGCCCTCAGGTGGCACTGCCTTAAAAACAGGTGTGATTCTGTAGTGGTAATCATTGCATGGGCTCAGAAACACTTCTGAAAACCACTGTCTGTGAAAACAGTTCGGCGCTACATCCATAAATGCTATTTAAAACTCTTAAATGCAAAGAAGAAACTGTATATAAACAGGATCCAGAAATGCTCCCTCCTTCTCTGGGCCCGAGCTCATTTAAAATTGACTGAGGGGAAGTGGAAAAGTGTCCTGTGGTCCGACGAATCAACATTTGAAATTCTTTTTGGAAATCATGGACACTGTGTCCTCCGGTCTAAAGACCACTCAGCTTGTTATCAGTGCACAGTTCAAAAGCCAGTATTCATGATGGTATAAGGGGGCATTAGTGCACATGTCATGGGTGATGAGCTCGTCTGTGAAGGCACCATTAATGCTGAACGATATATACATGTTTTCGCAACATATGCTGCCATCCAGACAACGTCTTTTTCAGGGAAGGCCTTGATTATTTCAGCAAGACAATGTCAAACCACGTTCTGCACATATTACAACAGCATTGCTCTGTATTAAAAGAGTCTGGGTGCTAAACTGGCCTGCCTGCAATCCAGACCTGTCACCCACTGATAACATTTGGCACATTATAAAATGAAAAATAAGACAAAGGAGACCCCAAACTGTTGAGCAGCTGAAATCCTATATCAAACAAGAATAGAAAAACATTTCACTTTCAAAACTACAGCTGTGTCTCCTCAGTTCCCAAACACTTACAGAGTGTTGTTAAAAGAACATGCCCCTGTTGTTGGCACCAAATTCAAAATGGGCACATATTTTTCAAAAAACATTAAAATTTCTCAGTTTCAACATTTGATATGTTGTCTTTGTAGTATTTTCAATGGAATATCACATTTAAATGATTTGCACATCATTGAATTTTGTTTTATTTACATTTTGCACAGCATCCCAACTTTTTTGGAAATGGGGTTGTAGTTGCTGTACTGGTATGTCAATAAAACTGTATTGAATTGAACTGAACTAAATTGAGTTGAATGGAGAGAGAACTGGAGAATTATTCAGATATAATGATATATGTACAATAAGGTTCAACCGAATTCAATTTATAGACTTGAATAAAGAGAATTATACAGATGCTGTACTGATATAATGACAAAGATGAATAGAACTGGGTTAAAATCAACTTGAGCTGAGAGAGAGTTAGAAGGTTATGCAGATGCTGTACTGGTGTAATGACAGCAACGTTAAACTGAACTGAATTAAGTTGATTTATGTAGATTAAGCGTTTAAGAGCGAGAAAAAAAGAGTTACATCATATAATTAATGATCATAATACAGCGTCACTGAAAAGCCTTACCACCAGTCTGCCCATCCATATCCATATCCAGTTCAAATGCAGCATCCATCATTTACATTTGTATCAGTGTAATGATCTAGAATAGCACTCCAATGTTCTCCTATAACTGTGTCCATTAAGATACAACATCTGGAACATTTCATATCAGTATATGTTGGCCTGAGCACTCCTCATACATGTGTGAAGAACCTTTTTAAAGTTTAAAGAACCTCCACTTAAAGGTTCCATATCAATTGTAGCTTTTTTTAGAACTATATATCTGAGCCATTGAGCCATTGAAGAACCTTTATTTACAAGTGCGAACACTCATCCTCAGCAAGTACCCTGTGGCATCTAACCCAGGGCTGTTTCTCTCACTCACTCATATTTTATGCATGTGTTTTCCCCCCAGCAAGAGCTTTATGGAACACAGGGAGCCAAGAGAGTGAGAGAGAGAGAGAGAGAGAGAGAGAGGGAGAGATAGAGGGAGAGAGAGAGAGAGAGAGAGGAAAATGTTGTTTCCCTTTTTCAAATCTATACAGCTTTCCAGGAACAGTTCAGTCAGAAAATGCTAATCTTGCTACCAGTCAATTAAAACGAACCACCACCAATTAGCATTATGCAAATGACATCATGTGAATGACCTCTAAAGCTTCCAGTCACTGTTGGTCGAGCCTTTCCTCGAAATGAAATGCACAGTCCCAGAATGATATTGGACACGTACCAGTAATCACTGTTTGAGCACTGGACAGATGAGGTACCACAGGCTTTATGCATACACTACACTCATAAAAATAGGTTCCCTATGGTTCCTTAAAGCACCTTTAAATGGATGAATCTTTAAACAGTCTTGTAAATGAGATATGTGAGGTTGAAGAACCCTTATGAAGTTGAAAGGACCTCCAGATAGGGTAAATGTTCTTTACCAATTAAAGGTTTTTCCTGCACTCTTGGAAGTAAAACTGCCAAAAATCGTTCTCTAAAGCAGTGCCTGGAATGACTGGATGTTTTGTTGAAGAACCATTTTTGCTAATAAGATGTGTGTGTGAAAAACCTTGCATCGTGTAAATCTTCTATAGCAATTCATTTCCTTGTACATCCAAGCCTAGAACCATTGAAGAACCTTTTTTCAAGTAAGTAGAACCATGTCCAAGCCAAAAACCACTGAGGAACCTTTACTTTTAAGAGTGTGGAACCGTATGTCCAAGCCAAGAACCACTGAGAAACATTATTTTTTGATACAGTAGAACCATATATCCAAGCCAAGAACCACTGAGGAACCTTTATTTTTAAGACAGTAGAACCATATGTCCAAGCCAAGAACCACTGGGGAACCTTTATTTTTAAAATAGTAGAACCCTATATCCAAGCCAAAAACCACTGAGGAACCTGTATGTTTAAGAGAGTAGAACCATATGTCTAAGTCAAGAACCACTGAGGAACCTTTATTTTTAAGACAGTAGAACCATATGTCTAAGCCAAAAACCACTGAGGAACCTTTTTTTTAAGACAGTCGAACCACATATCCATACCTAGAACCGTTGAGGAACCTATAGTTTTAAAAGGGGACCCGTTTACCCGCTCACCTCTAACTTCTCTATGCGGTCCTTCAGCTGAAGAATGGCTTTCTCCAGCTCCTCCACGGCCCGGGCCGTCTGCAGCTGCGCCGCCGAGGTGCTCACGTCGTCCCCGGCCATGAGTCGGCGCCGGCCGCCTGCCCACGCTCCGACGCTGCGCTCGGGTAGGCTCCTCTCCTCCAGGCCGCTCTCGCACTCGGACAGCTTCCCTGTGAGCTCCTGGATGGTCCTCTGGTCCATGAGGATCTGGTCGTTCTGTCTCAGGACGGTCTGCCGGAGCTCCTCGGCTGCGGCGCTGAGCTGGCTCCAGTCCTCGTCGTCGTCGTCCGCGTACGGCTCGTCGGCTTGCACCTTCAGACTCCGGGTCTTGCACTCTCCCGGGGGCACGGGCGTGCAGATGAGTCGGCTGAAGAAGAACTGTTTGGGGCCGGAGCCGGTGAGCTCGTTGTGGAAAGGCACCTCCAGGCCCAGGCCAAGTCCACCACCGCCAAAAGAATCGGGACCGTGGAGAGCGCCCAGAGAGTCCGGCCCGTGGAGAGGGCTAGGGGATTCAGGACCGTGGAGAGCTCCGGGAGATTCAGCACCATGGAGAGCGCCCAGCGGTCCGGCCTGCGCCACTGCGCCCGAGGACAGCAGTGCGTCCGCGGACACCGAGTGGTTGTCGGCCAGGGCCTGGGGTGCGGCGGCGCGCGAGCGCGGATAAACGCTCGCGATGATGCAGATCACCGCGCCGAGGAAGGCCAGCATGCCGGCGGCCACCAGGATCACGACGAATTTCATCTTCGAGATCCGAGTTTAGACGCGAAAACGGGACAGAAAGCGCCCGATTAATCTCGAACCGGACTAATCTGATACCCAGCGAGCCTTTTAAAGCATCAGGCCGGGTCTCCGTTACAGGATCGCCCGTGTCCGTTATTTATTTATTTATTTGTTTTCTTTTTTTTCATCTGCAGACGTGATGAGGCTGTCCTCCTCCTCTCTATGTGTTGCTAAGCTCCTCGTGCGCTGGTTACTATGGTCACTGACAGAGTGGATGGATGGATAGAAAGGGAGAGCGAGAGATGCTGACGTAGGCGGAGTGGTATTTCCCACCCGTATTCCGTTAAGCCCCGCCTACTGCGCTGGGATTGGCGAATAGTTCACACACCCCAGAGCCGTATAGAGATCTCTCTCTCTCTCTCTCTCTCTCTCTCCCTATCTCTCTCTCTCTCTCTCTCTCTCTCTCCCTATATATATATATATATATATAGAGAGAGAGAGAGAGAGAGAGATCTCTATACGGCTCTGACACACCCAAGCCGTTCATGAATCCTCTGCCTGTGAGACAAGCCCCGCCTACTGCACTAGGACTGGTTCACAAGTAGTTCTTGAACGCTTTGTATTTGTGACAAGCCCCGCCTCCTGCGCTAGTAGTGGCAAAGCGAAGCGACGGAGTACGAACAACCAGCCAATCCTAGCGCAGAGAATTAAACAACACCAGCCAATCGTAGCGCAGGAGGCGGGGCTTGTCCTGAATACAGGTGGTGACGAAGTCAGGCTAAAAGGCGGGACGCGCCCCCTAGCGGCGAGACCCAGAAACTCCTTTCAGCAGGTGGACGAGAGGGAGAAACAGGGGGGCTTGTATATTTTATCATTCACAGTGACTTCTGAGTATTGCGGAAGCATGAAATGATTCGTGGAAATATCTCAAAGACTTACACTACACAGCAGAAACGTACATTTGCAGATTATAGTGACGAGAAGTTAAAGGGGGATTTCACCGGTTTTTCAAATTTGGCCTAATTCCGTCGTTGCGACGTACACAAAGTCATTCAGAGGGGTTTGATGCAAAATGGTTAGTTGTAGAGAACGTTACAGGCTCAGAGTTCTTCACAGTGGTGGTGATAGGAACCAGGAGTCGCCGTGACTACATATACAGCCATTTTATTTACTGTCCAAAACCACTAGTGAACGTGTCTTAAATGTTTTTAGATGTAATGTTGATGATGGTAAAATGGTGGAAAACCTGAAAAAAAAAAGTTTTTTCTGGGGACTATTTTGCCTTACAACACTTGCATGTACCCCTCCACCATGACTGGATTAAAATAGGTTAACAAGACATTTTGGGGCAAAACTTAATCACCAAACTACCGTAAAAGAATGTCTCAGACATCAGACAGTGAGTTCATAACCATTTCGGGTAAAGACTGTCTGTGAGGGAGCTTTTAGAGGTGGACGTCTGGCTCCTATCACCACCACTGTTAACAATTTAGACTCAGCAAGTTTCTCTAGAACAGAGAATTTCATATCAAACTACTCTGAAAGACTTTTGATAATTTGTTTACACCTTAAATGTAGAAATTTTGAAAAATTGGTGGAGTCCCCCTATAGTCTAGCTAGCATCAGTAACCACTCGAGGTGCCATTATGCTAATGTACAAATCATCTTTTGGTTCCATTTGTAAAGCTAACTGCATCATATTCTCCTCGTACATCTTGTGAAAAGTGCTTAAAGTTTAAAATATTTTATAAATGTAAACAAATCAATCTTAGCTGGTCAGCTACATTGATTAGCAATGGTTAGCATTAGTGCTAAGAAACCTGGCCACTCAGGAAATTGAGTGCGAAATTTCTGAGGAGAAAAATTTCTAAATTCACTCTGAACAGTTTTGGTCACTCAGCAGCAACACTTTGTAGCATCAGCTATTTAAATATCATAACTGTAATTTAATATTCTCATTATTACTGTGGAATATTTAGCATGGGGAATTAATACTACCACGTAGGTGGGTCATTGTCCATTTGGAGTGGGAAACCATGTCACAAACGTTGCAGGGCTTAAAAAAATGCTTCAAATATTAGGCACAGCTCCAAAAGCCGGTAAGTACATTTACACAGTTGACCTAAGATTAAATAATACTTTTCCCTTATGATTTCTCTGATTTTTCTCTTTTTGTCCTGTTTCATAGTCACTGTACATACGTAAAACAGCTTGTCACATATTTTGTTTTCAATGTATGAGAAAATATAATACAATATTTTTAAAAGGTTTAACTTAAGGTAACTGTATGCAAAATGTAAATAAAAATTAGATGCAATGATATGCAAATCATATAAACCGTATTTTTAAAGGAAAATACTACAAAGACAACATATCAAATGTTGAAACTGAGAAATTTGTTTTTTTTTAAAATATATGCCAATTTTGAATTTAATGCCAACAACATGTTTCAAAAAAGTTGGGACGGGGGCCTGTTTACTACTGTGTTTCATCACCTCTTCTTTTAACAACACTCTGTAAGTGTTTGGGAACTGAGGAGACACTGCTGTAGTCTTGAAAGTGAAATGTTTTCCCATTCTTGTTTGATATAGGATTTCAGCTGCTCAACAGTTCGGGGTCTATTTTGTTTTATTTTTCATTTCATAATGTGCCAAATGAAGAGAATGAAAAAGAATTTCAAATGTTGATTCTTCGGACAACAGGACACTTTTCCACTTCCCCTCAGTCCATTTTAAATGAGCTCAGGCCCAGAGAAGGTGGCAGCATTTCTGGATCCTGTTTGTATATGCTTTCTTCTTTGTATTTTAGAGTTTTAACTTGCATTTGTGGATGCAGCGATGAACTTGTTTTCACAGACAGTGGTTTTTAGAAGTGTTCCTGAGCCCATGCAGTGATTTCCACTACAGAATCATGTCTGTTTTTACTGCAGTGCTGCCTGAGGGCCCAAAGATCATGGCCAGCAAATACTGGTTTTTGGTCTTGTCCCTTGCATACAGAGATTTCTCCAGATTCTCTGAATCTTTTAATGTTATTATGTATTGTAGATGATGAAAAGCAAAGGTCCTTTGCAATTTTATGTTGAGAAACGTTATTCTTGAATTGTTGCCCTATTTGATGGTGCAGTCTTTCACAGAGTGGTGAACCCCTTTACATCTTTACTTCTGAGAGACTCAGCCTCTCTGAGATGACCTTTTATACCCAATCATGTTACTGACCTGTTGCCAGTCAACCATCAGGTGTTTCTTTTAGCATTACACAACCTTACCAGCCTTTTGTTGCTCCCATCCCGAATTTTTGGGAATGCGTTGTTGGCATCAAATTCAAAATGGGCATATATTTTTTAAAAAACAATACAGTTTCTCAGTTTCAACATTTGATATGTTGTCTTTGTACTATTTTTCAATAAAATACAGGGTTTAAATGATTTGCATTTTATTTTAATTTTCATTTTGCACAGCGTCCCAACTTTTTTGGAAATGGGGTTGTACTTTGTTAACATTATACTTCCTTAAACAAATATATAGTTTATTTAAAAAAAAAAAGAATTACAGAGATGTCACTGGTGCTATCAGGACTCATATTAGATTTTAACACAGTATTTTCAGCTCTATTAATCTGCTTCTTTGGGTCAAGACCCATCAGAGAGGAAGCATCTCAAGGCCTGAGAAGGCGAGTCTATATTTGCTCATTATATTTCATGAATTTATGAATAATTTTGTTTATCAGGCTGCACGTGACTTCAATATGTCACTGGTGTTATGTGCTTTTATGACTGGGTAATTGAAATTGTCAAAATAATGCCAAATATCATTTATATCACTGAATTTAAACAGTTGTTCAAGGTCACCTGGCTGATAATAGACCAGCCAATTTACAAAATCCTCAGTTTTAACCAGAATGTCACTGGTGTTACACCATATTCATATAATACCAGTGGCATGTTGTGACACCAGTGACTAATGTTAATGTTGTGAATGATCAGAACACAAAAAACTAGTAAATATGGAAATATTATCTTCATCAATATTTCAGTCTGTTAGTTATTTTGTCATTTTGCTGTGTTGGCTAGGTATGACCAATCAGAGTGCAGGAGAGAGGCAGAGGCTGTATAGGCAGCATATAGATTCAGGCAGGGCTGTTTACTTGACAAAAAACAAGAGACCTGAGACTGAGCAGTTTAAAAACAAGTAAGGTTGTATTCTGAAACATGTCCTCTGCTGCCTGCTAAATACATAAAACACTGTTTTACTGGGAAACATATAATATGCAGTGTCCAGTATGCGACACATTTGGACTTAGGCACACAAAATGTAAGAGATTTAAAAAAATTAACATGTTTATAATCACCAAAATAACAAGACACAAAGCAAGCACTGAACATTTTGTTTACTGTATTTACAGTTGCATAAGAAAGTTACTGAACTCTGGTGAACAGCACCTGAAACATTAAATCATCACATTAAACTGTCACTGGTGTTACAGATTTGTTGATAAGGTGTTCTTTTGTCTGTATTAAGAGTATCTTATTTGAAATGTTAGAATAATTTCTGCACTGTTTTTTTATCTCAGTAGTTCAATTTCAGCGTTTATTGTACAACAATTTAATCTTTTTTTTTATAAAACAGTAAATCTGTGTTTTGGTACTTTTAGTGCACGTGTAGAAAAGCAAATTGCACTTCTTTAAAAAATATAGGTACATTAAATTTAAATGGAAAAATAAATATTTATGACGAAAAGAATGCCTCGTTAAGGGGTAACGCCAGTGACAAAGTGACTAAAACTGTGACTATTAAAAGTGACTATTAAAATGTTTGGAATTAAGCTCTCCATTTTGCATATTTGAAATGTTAATGGACATAATAGGGTTGATAGTTTTGAGAGGAAAGAAAGAGATGTTTTAAAAATGTATCCACCTGAATTCTCACTCCAAATGGAGAATGACCCAGGTGTATAAACTGCTGCTAGGCACAATCTCAGAGTGGCTCCACTACATTAAGCTTAAACTTGGGTTAAAACAAGATTTTTCTACTAATTCAGCTGTAACACACTTTAAACCTAGTTTAAAAGTAATCAGGGTTACATTTAAAGGGCCCATATTCAATTTTTTGTTTTTGTATTTTTTGTATTGTTTCTCCTGAGGTTCACTTATAGCATTTGTGTGGGTTTAAGTACCAAAAACAGTCATAATTCATTTTACATGACTATTTTTTCAACCTCTCTTTACCCCTTAAAATTGTACACACTGTTTTAGTTACTGCATCTTTAAGACATACATGTAAATGATCTCTGTTCTGATTGGCTGCTCTATACTGTGCCTCATTGAAGCATCGCTTTTTTTATGATTCACAATATGCATCACAATATTTTATTTTTGCGGGGTTTGATCAGTTGGAACGAACAAGAACCATTAGCAACACATTTAAAATACACCATCAAAAACTGTCAATTCAATGGTTTTTATTTAATGTTTCGATAATAAACACAATGTTCTCTAATTATATGGCATTAAAGAGGTCAAATATGCAATAATGCAACGTCATTGGTTGGCTCAACACACTCGGAGGAGAACACTAATTGCTTATTCTATCAGCTAAGCAACACCTGCACTGGCTAGCACTGCACATTTTCACGATTTAGGATATGTATCACGATATTTTGAGGTTTGATTAGTTAAAACAAACGAAGCAGTTCTCTCACGTTTAAAAAAAATTCTACACTAAATCTATGAATGCCATGAATTTTTATTTAGCGTTTTACATATTGAGTGATGGGTGAGAAAGAGAGGACCATCGAGCTACCCAGTGTGAGAGTGAGGCCAATTGTGCTGTCTTGAC
Source organism: Colossoma macropomum (assembly GCF_904425465.1). Lineage (NCBI taxonomy): Eukaryota > Metazoa > Chordata > Actinopteri > Characiformes > Serrasalmidae > Colossoma > Colossoma macropomum. Next base: position 348,898 of record NW_023496051.1, read on the forward strand.
CCAAAAAAATCAGGAATAACTTCACACTGTTTCAGTTCCATTCTTTATTCAGACCACCAGGAATTCCAAAACTCTATTTTACTGTTTAAATGATATCAGTTTTTTTTCCCCAAAACAAAACACAGAAAATTTTTCAAGTAACAACTTGTAGATCACTGTTCTCTAAAAAGGCACCCAAAGCGTTTGCACAGAGAATTAAACAATCCTTACAAACCTGACAGGTGGGATGTAGCATTATGTCTGCTGTATGGCACAGTACAGGGGGGCTGGTGGTAATGGAGGCACTGCCAGCTCTTGCTAAACACAATCCATCAACCAAATATGTGAAAGTAATCTTTTAAAGCAGCACTATGTAACATTTGGGGATTTGGAGACCTCTCTGGTGGAAATGTGTAATTGCATGCAATGTGCAAACCTTACACAGTGCTGCTTTCATTTGTAATGCTCTTGCCATGCCTCTCCTTAAACGTAGTTCTGGTAGAAAAAAAAAGTGGTATGCAGAATTTAGGCAAGTGAATGTTTTGTTTATTTTCTAAGTGTAATTAATGTTCTACATCCTTTACGGGGAAAAAAAAACTTATATATGACATTGTTCTGCAAATTTTTGTGCACAATTTCTATTTATTTGTTTAGCTTTACATATGGTAAAAAAAAGAAAACAAAATATGAAATGTGCTGTTAGTGCGTTCTCTGTAGAGGATGTGTTTACTAATTCTCACTCCAAAAATCAACAAAATTTGCAAGTTTAGGGTGCCCAAACTTTTGCATACGACTGTAAATAAGATATATCCACATGTGAAAAGAGGTTGGAATCATCCTGAGCTCCAGAGCGCTGCTGCTGTTCCTTCTTCCTTTGCTCTTTTATATCAGTTCCATATGACGGCCATTGCTGTTCAGTATAAATAAAAACATCTTATGTTGCATCGAATCGTTGCAAAACGGACATAGCACTTTCTCCACAGAGAAAAAACAAACAGAAAAAAGGTCCATCTCTGCAGGTCAGAAGTCCAGCCACTCTGCCATGTATACGCAGGTCGAGGGAGAGATCTCCCCGCCTTCGTGGCAGTCGTCAAACACCTGGGGGAGGGAAAGAGGAAAATGTTCATGTTTCACCTCCTTTCTCTTAATATATTGGTAAGACCAAACAAACCAAACTGAAAATAAACATGCCATTCCCCTGCACAGTCCTATTGCTAGATGTTTGAACTAATTTGGCCATGACTTTTGTACCTTGAGGTTCCTGGGTACTGATGTTATGCTGTTTGGTTTATTTGAATATAGTTTACATATTTATGGATTTTTATTTTTGATATACACATATGAGCCAAAACATTATGACCTAATATGCTGATGATCCTGTGGGCCACCAATACAGGTCCAACCCACTGAGGCACAAGACCTCTGAAGGTGTCCTGTGGTATCTGGCACCAAGACGATAGCAGCAAGTCCTGTATGTTGCAAGGTGGAGCCACCGTGGATTGGACTTGCTGTTCCAGCACATCCCACAGATGCTTGATCAGATTGAGACCTGGGGAATTCGGAGGCCAGGGGAACACCTTGAACACTGTCATGTTCCGCAAACCATGGCCAAACAATGCATGCAGAGTGGCAGGGAGCATGGTCCTGCTGAAAGAGGCCACTGCCACTGAGGACAATCTTCGTCATGAAGGGGTCTACCTGTTCCACAGCAATGTTTAAGAAGGCGGCACGTCAAATTGATGCCCACATGAATGCCTGGACCCAGGGTTTCCCAGCAGAACGTTACCCATTATCACGCTCTGTCCACACTTTGGCTTGTCTTCTTCCTACAGTGCATCCTAGTGCCGTCACTTCCCCAGGTAAACGGTGAACACGTACCCGGCCGTCCACATGATGTAAAAGAAAACAGGACTCATTGGACCAGGCAATCCTTCCGTTGTTCCCATGTGCACTTTTGAAACTTGCAGGCCTATTGTTAGGCGCTGTCGATGGTGGACTGGGGCACCCTGGCCAGTCTGCAACCCCATACACAGCAGGGCTTGATGTGTTGTGACACATTCCTCCTGTAAACTGAAAATTAATGTGACTTGTGCCACAGCAGTTCTTCTGTCGGTTTGGACCAGATGGGATAGCCTTTGTTACCCTTGTGCATCGATGAGCCTTGGGTGCCCAACACTCTGTTGCTGGTTTGCCCCTCCTCGGACCACTGTGGGTAGGTACTCACCGCTGTTCACCTGCTGCTCATTGCAAACCTTGGGCTTTCCGAAATGCTCTGACCCAGTCGTCCAGCTATAATGATTTGCCCCTTGTCGCTCAGGTCTTCATATCTGCCCATTTCTCTCACATCCAACGTATTGTCTATGTGAACTGTCTTAATATATATGTCCTTAATATATATGTCCCAGAGGCTATTTGCCAGATCTTGACATACACCATTGTCACCAGATAGTCAACATTATTTGCTTAATCTTTGAGTGGTCATAATATTTAGGCTCATCAGTTTATGGAGCTTTTATGTCTGGTCATGTCAGGTGACCTTTAAAGCAATAGTTAGTAAAAACATGCACAATTTTCCTCTTACCCCAAATGTTGTTAATCAGTCAAGATATGTTTGGTGTCCTGTGCTTGACTGTTTTGGAGCTGCAAGGCTAATATTAACTAACAAGTAATGGAAGGTTTACAGATATACAGATGTACGGTCCAGTGCAACAAACACCTCTTCTGTTTCTGGTTGTTGGACACTACAGTCCTGGAGTAACTGTGCTGAGGTAAATAGTAGCTTCTAGAGTAATTATAGCATTTACCGGACAGAGTCCACAGGGTGTTTTGACCAGGCCTGTGGGCTGAATGATGGGGTTCACTCCCCTGTAGAGCTTCATCTGACCATCCACACACCCCACTGTGCCCTCTTTAGCTGCGATGATTGTCATCTCCACCTTCCCATCATATATCAGTGTGTTCAGAATGGTCTCAATGTCCTCCATGGACAGATCCACCTGCACATAGGAGCATATTTAACCCCTCATACACCTTCACAACAGACCACAAGCTAGTTTATAATGAAATCACGATACATGATATGTCACGTTATTAATTTTTCCAGACCTTTGATCAGTTGGAACTAAGAACTAAAAAAGAACCAATAGTGCTACATGTTAAAATACAATCAAAAACTGTGAACAATGGTTTTTATTCGATATTTGGCATACTGTGTTACACTAAATCCAGTTAAACGAGACAGTGTTCTACTGATGATATACACAATATATTCACAAAGGCATATTATATTGTATTGTGACACAATTTATCATGTTAACCATATATATTGACATACTGCCCAGCCCTACTGGACACCGCAAAAATGAGCTCTTAACAAGCCAATTTGTATCAGAAATTGGCTCAAATCTCGGCTCGTTTCCAAGTCTTAGGAAAGTTCCATAAATCAGACGCAGAGTATATCATGTTTTTAAATGCGGTCAAATCTGCGCTCTTTTTTTACACAATTTTGATAAATATGGGCCGCTGTGCTTGAAGTGTAAAGTGTAAAGCAGATAAAGACTAGCCTTGCTAATGCCAAGCTCGCAGATGTACTTCCACACTTCGTGTGAGGTGGCGAAGGAGCTGTTCCTCTGGACCATGGGACTCTGCTTACTGTCCCTCGCCGCCTCCGCCTGTGAAATGCATACAGACATATTCTGGCGTTGTCCAATATGCCGAAATATCTTCACACAGTCTTCCTTCAATGGGTGCGACTTGCACTCCAAAATAACTTTAAAAAGTTATTTTGAAGTTTCATCAGCTTCTTGGTTTTGTACAAGCCGATCACAAAGCCACTGAAGTTGAATGTGCAGACTGTGTGACTTTCCTCACCTTACTTTGTAGAAATTTAAAGCACTGCTGGTTGAGAACCTCCACAAACTCAGACTCAAAGTCCTGATCGCTGTACCACGCTCCCCCCGTGACCGAGCGGTCTGGCTGCAGGTTATACAGCATGTACACCTTCTTCTTAGAGGCCTGGACACAAGAGCCAAAGCATTTACTTAACAGCGTACAAAATGCTTCAAACCTGAGATTCAGTAAAACTCACTACATGCATTTCAAAACAGCCTTATTTCATGTCAATAACTCACCGCAACAGACTTCACAGCTTTGATGAGCTTTTTGCTCTCGAGGTTCTTCAGGATTTTGTTGATTTCAGTCAGAGGGAGGTTGCTCTTATACCGGATATCCCTGCTCCAGATTCCTATAAACGGCACATCCACAAATCAAAGATAAGACCACTCTCTTTAAGGTCTTTCCCCACCTACTTCTCTGTGCAATTCATTTATGACTCATAATATCTAGCACACAAAACACAATTTTTTTTTGGATGGTGAAAAGGTGACATTATTTCATATGTCTGATTTCTGCACACTGTTTGCGAGCGACTGTCTCAGCTGTTGGCATGGCGACAACCAAGATGACGACTGCGTCCCAGCAACTAGAACGTTCTGACAAGCGTCAAAAGAATCTGTGTCCTTTGCCTGATATGCAAAAACATCGCTACAGACATCTGACCTATCTGTGAAAAGTGCTAACAACGTTTCAGCTCCTAAATGAGGAGGTGAAATGTTTTGTTCTCCTTTTGCTTTTCCAAACTGCCCAATGTCAGCACTTGCCCATTTTGTGAGGAGCAGGTTTTTGCACTTAAAGAAATTCTGCCTGTTTGCTCAATTTTTCCTACGTGTGCAATTTTACTTGCTTAAACCCCACATAAAGCTAAACTACACTTTAGCTGCATAATGTAAAGCTTCCTACAACTCACTTGAGTCAGCTTCTGACCTGCTAACCACCACAAAAAAACAAAGGACAAAGAAAAAGAAGCTTTAATTTACCTTTATTCCCAGCATCCTCTATGATTTGGTAAACTAGCTTCTCTTGGTTGTCAGAGCCCTTCATTTTACTGAAAACAAAGCATTCGAATAAAAGATTTATACATGAAAAAGTATGAGCTATTAAGGCTGGACATGGATGACTAGTATTTCATACATAACTGAATGGCCCTTACCTTGCTGATTGGGCATCCTTTAGCCTGTACAACAAACCATTGCTGTTTCTGAGAAGATCCAGTTGGCCCTGCAGACATAAGAGTATGACATGAGTAAGTATGAACTTATTGATTAGGATTAAGTCTGCAGCATCAGTCTGTGCTTATGTTTGATAAACATTGCTTTATCTTGCACTTTGTAGAATTACAGGGTTCAGCTTGTTTGTAACAGTTAAATAGAGATTGTAGTCTTGCTTTTTTACCTAGTAAGAACAGTCTATTATCAAATGCATACTGACTATGCAAAATATCACTGTATTATCTACAATTAAATTTCTTTGAAAATTTAAATAGGAAACAAAATGCTTGGAACATTCATTAGATATCAAATATATGACAGTGTCAGCCTCATATGCTCCACCCACATATCTACTGCAACTGGTGGAAAGCTACCAAATTTGTGTTTTCCTAACATGTATATTTATCTCATACACAGCCCCTCTCCCTATTCTGGAGAAGCATTTAAAAGCACAGAAGCCCACCAGCTCTTCACGTCAGGGTGGGTAAAGGATCCTGTGGTGTTGCATGAAGAGGAGAAAAACTCTGACAATAGGAGAGTAACGACATCAGCTAATTAACACAGATGTGAACAATGCTAGCCTTTAGATAACTTTAGCTAATGTTAACAGCCGAGAGATAAACAGTCGTCCCCCTAACGGAGCTGCAGACAGCTGGTATAACTTTACTTCTTTGTTTCCGGAGATTTAAATGACATTTGAATGGAGAAACATTAACGTTAAATATCAGACTGAATGTCGTGGGTCAGAAAACGACGTCGTGTTTCGACAGACGTGATTCTGTAAGTTTGTTAGTTCAGTTAGTTTAGAGTTCAGCTCCAGTCCTGAAACCCCTGCACTGCATAACTGTGGTTTCCCTGGTAAAATGCCTGATATTATTAGCTAATTAATCCCTTCTTGAGCTGAACGAGGTGTGAACAGCAGAGAAACACTAAACTATACAGTGCAGCGGCTCCAAACCTGGAGTGAAAACACTGAATTAAAGGTCTGAGTGTCTCTCGTCTCTCGGCTTCTGTTGCGTCTCACAGGTGAATCATTCACAAAGCACAGCAAATTAAAATGGCAGTGACTATACAGTGTGAGGAAGAGGCAGAAGTCTGGCTTGTGAGACCAGATTTATCATGGCTATTATCACATGATACAACAATACACATTGCATTTGTACTCCATATTGTGTAGCTGACACACAGATCCTGACAGGGCATGTCCAAAGCATTTTAGATGCTGGCCAATGCTCCAGGATGAACTCTAATGTCTATATAACTCTATGGACCATCACTTCATTTCACTATTGCTCACTTCACTACTGACCATTCATTTTCATACATATACACGGCAAACAATGTTTCTTGTCAGGGGGAAATGATCTTAAATCTAGTCAATATGTCTAATATATCCCCATTTTGAGATGGTTATGCACTTCTAAGATTATCTACCTTATTTCTAGACATTTTTTACTTGTTTTAAGTAATTCTACAGAGTACAGAGGTGGCTTCTTAGAGGTAGAGCCCTTACCACAGACAGCAGCCGGTTGATGGCCATGGCCCGCTGCTGGGCCTCCACATGGGGCATGTCATTCTGGATGACCTGATCAGTGATGCCATGCGGAAACTGCTGACAGAGCTCCTTTATCCTTTAACACAAAAAAGTCCAAAGTAGTTTTAATGACATGATCATAATGAAGTCCAACAGGTTTTCTTCTCAAAAACATTTTAGAGTTTCTTAAAGCAATTCGTTTGGTGAAATGTGTGCGTCTAATGCAAAATATGGCACAACAATTCACTGCTATACACTCCTGCAGGGCATGGAACTGCGGTGTTGTACAATCATTAGCGAATGAAATCAACAGTTATGCAACATCACCTCCTCAGGTCGCATTATAACTGAGAAATCTGACGTATTCACTAAATGTAGCAATAACAATATCAGTGTTTACCTATTAGCTTCTTTACTATAGCAGCTATTAGCTTCAGTTCCCTGTGTCCCTCCGCCTAACACGAACAGAAACGCACCACTGCCCACAACATTGGAGTGTAGTAGTAAAATAGTCCCAGGCCAGTTACAACTACAAGGATTTTTTGCTCTTTATTAGGTCTTAAGATGGAAATAACAGCACAAGATTTGGGAAATACTGCAGCTCTGTAGTGGAATATTTGAGAGGTTGTAAAGCATTTTTGTTGTCCCATTTTATGCCTCATAGAAGCATATGGGAGGTTGTTTTGCACCAAATTTTACTTTAAAAGCACCCAATTATTAAAACACCAACATAATTTAAAAAAAAATAAATGTAAAAAAAAATTGGAAAAAAATGAAACATACCTTTAAATGAAAATTCCATCAAAATGTTTGTATTTAAATGCTGAGATGTCAACAAAGTCATTCAGAGTGGTTTGATGTGAAATAGTTCACTGTAGAGAAACTTACTCGGATTTCTTTACAGTGGTGCTGATAGGAACCAGACGTTGTGATGTCGACAATCCAAATAAGTATTTTATTTAGTATCTAAAACCACCAGTGAACCTACACGTGTCTTCTGAGTTTGCATGTGTAATGTTAATAATGGTAAAACAGCAGTAAATGAATTGCAAAAGTGGTAAAGTAAGTTTTATGTGGGTACTATTTTGCCATACAACGCCCTGCGTTTATCTCTCTGCCATCTAAGTCTTAAAAAATATGTTTAAGTAATAAACTGTCTCTGAAAACTACAGTATATCAATATTTCAGACATCATACCGTGTACTCGTAAATATGTCATGCAATAGCTTTCTGTGAGGTAGCTTATAGAGGCGTTAACCTCTTCAGACTTCTGGTTCCTATCACGACCACCGTCAACAATTCTGATTCTGCGAGTTTCTCTAGATCGGAGCATTTCACACCAAACCGCTCCGAATGACTTTGTTTACAGCATGATGATTGCATAAACTGATATTTATGTTTTTTTATGTCGCACGTCTGGTTCTTTTTTGTCTGTTTCCACTTATCAGGTGTCAGAAAAATAAACCGTGGCATTTCGTGTATTGTGAGCTAACGTTATCGTATTTGAGGTACTTTTAACCGTATTTAATGCTCAGTTTAATGCTCAGTTCACTCAGAGTTCTGATGTAACCCAAGTCTCTCTGAGCTTTAAGCGTCTCCGTCCATAACGCTGCACTCCTGGCCGAACTTTAAGGCAGATTAGAGCCGCAGTTCTCACCTGTTTTCGATGTCGACCGGATCCGTGGACTCTTTCTTCACTTTAACGTCTGCCATGGTTCGTGTCTGACAGAGTTTATGGCTGAATGTTAACGCAATGAGGCGATAATTCACAGTTAAACTGCACCCGCGTTACTGTCAACACAGCACCATGTCGGCTGGGTCCTTCGTCAGAGAGCCCCTTCCTTCTGCAAGCGTTTGGTGGCTCACAGACCGCCTGTTTAAAAGTCATATCAGATGTTCCGCGCCAAACTGCGCTGCTCGTTTTGTTGTTGTTGTTTTGCAGTTCTTATTTATTGAGACTAAATTAATGTCATCCTTAGTTCAATCTTTATGGTAGCATGACCCGGTACGTACTAAATTAGCCAAAATGGGCCAAGCCAGGCCTAGTTGCTATAGCAACGCGTGGCGGCGCCTTTTTTATTTATTTTATTTTATTTTATTTTATTTTATTTTATTTTATTTTTGGTGTGTAATACAGCGTCCAAATGTGGTAACTTTACCTGCTTTTTAAAAAATATGTTTTTTCCCCCATGCATAGTTCTTGTATAGCGATTAATTATATCATTGTAAATGAAAAAAAAAGTGCTTTAAATTTTATTTTAAAAATCATATACAGAATTGATTCAATCTAGTAACATACAAATTTCTATCGAACATATTTAAATTAAAAGACAATACATACATCCCAATGATATTTTAACTTTTTATTGTAATTTATTTTAGATAAATAAAACACAATAAAAATGTTTTTTTAAGAAAATGATCAATTATTATTGTGATAATTATGAATAATTTAAACTAGCCTCGTTCTGTTTTTACAAAACGTATGAGCTAAGACCGTTTGCCATTGGCTCAGACGGTTGCTAAGGGCTACGTGGTTGGCCAATAGCAGCGTGCTTTGCTCTGCGGTCGAGTTTATCATTGCGGCGTCGCTGGATACGCTGTAGCGCAACATGTAGAGGTAAACATGCATCTAAAACGGAGACTAACGCTAAATACTTGCTGATCTAATCAGGTTTATCGTGCAGACTGTCCGTTGTGTATCGTTCTCCAGTGTGCAGCAGCCTTAAAACCGTTTCTATGCGTTTAAACCCAGATGGCTGCTCTCTGTGCCTCGTACGTCTGCCTGTAACATCTGCTTTAGGCTTGGTTCAGCTGCGTCTGATCTGTGGGGTTCATTAATGTTCTTATCCCTTCTGATATCCTGCTCTGGGGTCGAGGCATTCAGATGACCGGCTACTTAATTTTTTCACTCTCTTTTCCCAGCTTTTATGACCAAGTGGCCAATTTCATTTGACTGTTGCACTAATCACCAGTGGTCACAAAAGAAAGGACTGTATTTGGAGCCCAGGTCCAGATTTGGATACCTCTGACCTCTGACGATGACCGCAGGCTCCATTGTGGCCCCATTCATCATTCCCATTCGTGTGCCTCCTCCTGGTAAAGCCAAGCATGAGATAGACACCAACACGCCTGTTGAGATCAAATCAGGTGGGTGTAGGTTCACTGTTGTTTTCAGTTCAAATGTGCAAAATGTGCTAGTTCTACATTTACAGACTGTAGTCCATCTGTTTCTCTGCATATTTTGTTAGCCCCCTTTTACCCTGTTCTTCAGTGGTCAGGACCCCCATGGACCCTCACAGAGCAGTTACTATTTGGGTGGTGGATCATTCTCAGCACTGCAGTGACACTGACGTGGTGGTGGCGTGTTAGTGTGTGTTGGGCTGGTATAAGCAGATCAGACACAGCAGTGCTACTAGTGTTTTCAAACATTGTCCACTCACTGTCCACTCTATTAGACACTCCTACCTTGTCAGTCCAACTTGTAGATGTAAAGTCAGAGACGATAGCTCATCTGCTGCTGCACAGTTTGTGTTGGTCATCCTCATCCTCATCAGTGGTCACAGGACGCTGCCCACAGGACACTGTTGGCTAGATATTTATGGTTGGTGGACTATTCTCAGTCCAGCAGTGACACTGAGGTGTTTAAAAACTCCAGCAGCACTGCTGTGTCTGATCCACTCAAACCAGCACAACACCCACTAACATGCACCACCCAAATAATACTTGCTCTGTGGTGGTCTCATGGGGGTCCTGACCACTAATCTGTAAAGCAGCTGGTCAGGGTGTTCTCCACTGTGGAAACAAAGGCGGTGTTGAGCCTTTTTGATGAGGCGTGACATGTTGAGTGACCAGGTGAGATCCATGGTCACTCAACATGTCCTGATGGTGTTGCAGTTGTTGATGCAGTCATAGGTGTACAGGGTGGAGCTTTCTGGACTGCTCCATTGTTGTGTGTCTTAACAAAGGACTCGTCTCATTTCAGACACCCCTGATGTGACTATCTTCTACACGCTGGATGGCAGTAAGCCAGAGGTGCTGAGAAGGCCAGGGTTTGGGAACGACACCCTGACCTACAGCAAGCCCATTCGATTACCCAGTGGCAAAGTGTCAGTGAGAGCGGTGGCGGTCACCAGGTACTTCAGCAAACAGCACAATATTAAAGGGGAATTCCACCAGTTTTTCAAAATGTCTGCATGATTACATTTTTAAGATGGAAACAAAGTAACTCAGAGAGGTTTGATGTGAAATGTACCATTGTAGATAAACTTACCAAGCCAGAATTGTTCACAGTGATGGTGATAGGAACCAGATGACCAATTGTTTAAAGCCTCTAAAAGCTATCCCATAGAAAATTATTACATGAAATGGTTATGAATGCACTGCCTGATGTCTGAGACATTGTTTTGCAATAGTGTTACAATAAGCCTTTTGGCTTAAAACATCTATTTTTTTGAAATACATTCATGGCAGACAGGAAGATGCAGGCATGTTCTAAGGCAATAGTTCCATAAGACACGTGTAGGTTCACTGGTGATTTTGGGTAGGAAATAAAATGGCTTTATTTGTGCTTGTAGACATGACGACCCCCTGGTTTCTGTCACCACCACTGTAAAGAAATCAGAATCTGTAACTTTCTCTACAATTAACCATTTCACATTAAACCACTCTTAATGACTTAAGTCTCAACAACCGTTCATAAGTTTTGAAAAATTGGTGGAATTCCCCTTTAAGCCCCCTTCCATCCGGCAAATCCAAGATGAAGCCATAAATGAGCCCATATTCTATATTTTTCTTATTTCTTATCTTTTTTCCAATGTGAGTCCACTTCTTACATTCGTGTAGGTTTATGTACCAAAAATATTCAAAATTCATTTTTACATGTCAATTTTTACAACCTCTCCTTTAGTAGTGAGCGGAATTTGGCTTCTTATTCGAAATTCCGGTTCCGCCTTAAATGGCGCAGCAGTTACATACAGGCAGTACAATTTCCAGAATGTAACTGCTGCTTGGTTTAAGGTGGAATGGAAAATTCAAACAAAAAGGTGCAGAATAAGACGCACCTTGTAGAAATTCAGATTTAGCCAGGCCTGTGGAGTCTAATGTTAGAAAGCAATACTGATGAGTTTATATGTACACTGTATATGTTTTGTTTTTACTACTTTACACAATAATATTTCAGTTTTTAGTTTTGTGGTTAAAAATGGTTCTTATTAAAAAGTGAAGGGACATCCCAGCTTTATAAGCCACTAACTGATCTACAAAAATAGGTCTACTTAAGCATCTAAAATGGTTTCATTTGATAAAATATGCAGATTATGATTTATGCCAAAACTGTGAGTAATTTTAATGATACCACGCTATAATTTTTTGGCCATACAACTCACTACAACTGTCCTTATTTCTGTAGAATTAAACAGGCAGGTTTTATTACTGGTTCTGTCAGTGTGCCTGTAAGATGAATATATGTAAATATTCTTCTGTTCTGATTGGCTGCCCTCAGTGCCTCATTAAAAAACAGTCCAGGCTGAAGTATACAGAATAAACTGTAAAGTTCAGACTGAAATCCTGTGGCTTGTTGGAAAAAACAGACTTCCGGTTGTATAGAGTTTTAGGCTACAGTGATCACCTCAGTGTGAACTTACACAGTACATTTAGCTATACAGCTATACAGTAACGGTGCTTATTCATTTTTACCAATGGCCAATAAATAATGAATAATTACCAATGAAAATTGACACCAAATCTTGATTTTTTTACTCACTTATATGAAATAAATGATCATTTCTGCTGTTTGGAATGACAAGAATCTGAGTGTAATAGAGTGGTGTGCACTTCTTACAAGTGGAATTGACTAGTGAAACTGAGAGGGGGCTTTATTTTATGAATGGGAACTGGGTATATGGATTTGCTCTGAAATGAATTGATTTGTTCTGAAATTCAGTGATTTGTAAGTGTTTTATTTGTTGTTTGAGCATCAGAATAAAAGACAGATGCCTCTCTCCCGTTACAGCGATGGCCGTCAGAGTGCGGTGGTCACTAAAGTCTTCCTCGTGGAGCATGTTCCCTCTGAGCTGCAAGAAGATTCAGAGGAAAACCAGGACGAGGTGGATTACTCCCTCAAGAACACGGAGCAAAGTGACTCCAAACGCGTATGTTTTCCATCCTTTTATCGCTTATTTTACAGCAATAGAAAACAATTCACAAGATCAAATATAAACAATGATTTACTTCTTTAATCTGGGTCAAAATGGATAAATTACAATAAGAAATCTAACATGACTGCACTGCATCTGATTCATGAAGCTTTATGTACAACATGGAAACGAGCAGAGCGCAAATGATGGACCAAATCCAGTGTGTGAAATCAAGCACCATCCTACCAGTACCTCATTTACATATAATTTACATGTAGCCCACCCTAATTTGTGCAGATGTTTTGGTAGGTAGCCAATATAAAGACAGCGTTTAATGGCTCGCATGCCAGTGGCTGCACTTGTAGGCGTTTGAGTGCACTGCTCCCCCTACTGACAGAACTTTATGGTGTTAAAATTATCACCACTGCAAAGAATAAAATATGAAACGTCTTCCTCTTTTTAGTGATTGTGTAGTGTGATTATTTTCTTAAAATAACATTTAAATGCTGTATTACTGCAGTGTACAGTCCACAAAATAAACAATACAAAAGCTAGTACATCTCATACGCTGCAATAATACAACCATTAAATATTATTTTAAGAAAATAATCAGTGTAGTATGTCTTTAAATGGAAAATGGAATGGTTGTTTATATCAATGCGCATGTTAAAATAAGTTCATCCATTTTTGTACTGTGTTAATATTAGCCTGATGCTGATACCCATCACTACCAATATTCCAGTATGTTTACCTTGCCTTGCATTTCATGTCCACAGGATAGCAGTGCCTTTCTGAGTGGTGCTGGAGATGCGTCTGGGAAACATTTAGGTACAGGTGGTCCTGAAATATTTAGTTACAGTTTGGTAAATGTGGTAAGAGCACTGTTACTGTAGTGATAATTTACTTGAATACCAGTTAAATGAATTTTTAAAGAAATGGCTCAAGTAATAGTACTCAGTAGCAGCAGTGCTAACCAATCAGCACTCAGCAGAAACAATGCTAATCAATCAGCACTCAGTAGCAGCAGTGCTAACCAATCAGCACTCAGTAGAAACAATGCTAATCAATCAGCACTCAGTAGCAGTAATGCCAACCAATCAGCACTCAGTAGTAGCAATGTTAACCAGTTAGCACTCATTAGCAGTAATGCTAAGCAGTCAGTACTCAGTAGCAGCAATGCTAAGCAGTCAGCACTCAGTAGCAGCAATGCTAAGCAGTCAGCACTCAGTAGCAGCAACGCTAGCGTCCTACAACCCAAAACTTGATTGCTGTAGAAAAACAAAAATACACTAGTAAGTTTTCTTTGATTTTTTTAGTGGAATACATTCTTCTACTTTCCAAAATTAAAGGTAGTTCGTACATAAATGGTTAGAAACATGTTTATTTTTAAATTTTACTACAAATTAAACTTAAAACAGTAATAGAAAAAAGTAACTATTTAGAGTATTAGCCAGTCAGCTAAGCTAACAGTTTCCTCAGACTGAGAGTTACGGTTATTGGAAATAAAAATAACTATGTTGAAATAGAAATGAACTCAAGTAAACTCAAGTAAAAGTAAATAAAAACTGCTATAATTTAATTGTGACTGTAACGTAACTGAACTATGTGTACAGTGAAAAATGTAACGTCACTCAACCTCAGCAAGTTTTGACTCACATCTCTAATGATTGTGTTTGGTTTGTTAGATATCCCCCACACTGGACCCCGACGTGCTCGAAAAGGCCCTCGCTTTCTGGCCCAGCGCTTACACACCGCACCTGCAGCCTTGCCTTCGAAACACACACAGGTGAGGATCCACACTGATATTTACTTTTATGATATTTGGCTCATATCCAGAGCGAGTCACAGTCTAATATTACAGAGGCTTAAAAAGCCATTTATCTTCACAGTAAGTGCTGAGAAATACTAATACTAGGAAAAATAAAAATGATATTTACACAGTAGTGATTTAATGTATGTCAATGTGTTTGTTTTACCATTTCCAAACAGTTCCTCAAGGAAACTGGGTATTGTAATCATCATCCAATACCTGGTGTCTAACCAACACTTTATTAAATTAAATCAGGAGTGCTGATTAAATCCATGCGATGGCTGGGGGGCGTTCTTCTAACCAGCTAAGATATCAACTACTGTTTTGATAAAAAAAGAAATTCTTGTTTGTTTTTTTTACTGTATTAAAGAGCCCATAACAGAGAAAACTGAAGTTTCCTCCCTTACTTGAAACAAGAGTTTGATGTGGGATGTAAACATTGTTAAGGTTTTAAAACATACTGTTTACTCTGCAGTCCAAAAACAGCCTGTTTTAACAACAACAACAAACTATACATTTACTTTATATCCACCTACAGCAGTTTAGCTCCGCCCACTTACAGTGTTTCAGCCTAGACTGCTTTATGAATGGTAGATAGATAGATAGATAGATAGATAGATAGATAGATAGATAGATAGATAGATAGATAGATAGAGAGACACTTTATTGATCCCGAAGGAAATTTAGCAAATTGAGGCAGACAATAGGGCAGCCAATCACAATAGAGGTCATATACATATATCGGTCTTAAAGACATAGTCTGTTTAACTCTGAAGGATATAAAGAGGCTCATACAGAAAAGAATTGGCACTATTTCTGGTAATAAGTGGATAAAAATGTAGAATATGGCCCTTTTATCTTAATAGAACTCAGATTTTTGTACAGTATTTGTACAATGCTTATTGAGTGGTGTCCCTTTTCAGAGTGCATCCACTGTGGAGAGCGTGTTCAAAACCCTGACCAGCACACAGATGTCTCGCATCCAGAGAGAAACAGATTTCCTAAGGTGAGAAAGGTGTAATCTGAAAAGGGAAATTCATCATTTTTTTCAAACGTTCTGCATAACCCAACCACTGAGATGTAAACAAAGTCATTCAGAGTGGTTTGATGTGAAAAGCTCTGTTCTAGAGAAACACACAGAGTCAGAATTGTTCACAGTGATAGGAACCCGACAGCTGAAGGGTTTCGTGCCTCCAAAAGCTCCCACACAAATGGATATTACACAACATGATTAGGAATATGCAGCATGATGCCTGAGAGATTGTGGACCCTCATCTGTGTGTGTTTCACGGGCGAGGCTGAAGGTGGCCTAAAATATATTTTTTTAATTCCATTCATGGCACAGAGGCACATGCAGGGCACTGTAATTCTGGGGAATTTTTTGGGTATTTACATGTGACAGTCACACATGCCATATGTTGTTATTTTCAGGAGACCATGGGCTACTCAGATATGCCATTGTTTGACATGTAAATGCTAACAGAACTTTAATATCTTTATGAATTTGGCTCATTTCTGATCAAAAATGTACCTAGCACCTGCAAAATTTTGTATTTTTTTTTATTATAGTGGAATTGTAGTTATCTTTTCAGAAATTGTTAGTCTGAAGTGTCTGTGAGCTGAAAATACAATAATTTTGCTGGTGATTCATTCTATTGATTATTATAAGTAAAAATAAACAATTAGCATAAGCCAGTGTTTTTTTACTGATTTTCTGTCCTCTTGGATTCATGCTGAGTGCTAAAACTCTGATACACAGCAAGACAGGCTTTATTTTTAATTACAAATTGAGTTGCATATTTAATATCAGATATTTTCAATACTCAAAATCAATGTAAACTGAAAGCCCTTTGTTTATAATATGAGGATAAAAGCAGAGATGTAATACAACAGTAGCGAGTGGGGTTTGGGTGATTTTGGAGCTGGACTGCTGGCTGATGGATGGTCACAGGTGGATGAAATCACTCTGGATGGTGAAGCAGAGTCTGATGAGTGATCTGATGTGTGAATCATGTCGCTGTTTAACCTTTTGTTGGAATATGAAGGCCAAGCAGCAGAGCAATAATATCAGGATTTTAGGTGATTTTCTGAGCCGAATTACTCACTGATGCTTGCTAGTTAGGGACGGGTCTGCTCAATGTCCTGATATGTGTATTATGTCTGTAGCTTAAACCGTTCTGAAGTTATGAAGGATAGAAGTGACCTACCGTTTTGGGGCTAAACATCTAAAACAACATTTTCAGATCTATTTTACCATAATTAACACTACATATAAAACTGGTGTAGAATTGCTGGTCATTTTGGATAGTAAATAAAAAGGCTATGTTTGTTTTGTAGACATTGTGACCCCTGGTTCCCATCACCACCACTGTAAAGAAACCATTTCACACCAAATCACCGATGTGCAAACCCCTGACCACTTACTACTATGATCCACTGCATCATGAAATCTTCAATCTCACCATAATTTGATGCGGTCATTTAAAAAGATAGCACTATAAATTCATTTTGGCTACAAAATGAGCAAATACTATACTGAATATTATAATAATCAGTTATAAACAACTCTGACATTCCAAAATGAATGCAGTTGAATCTCTACATTCAGATTGATGTATTTTTTTCTTTTTGCCATTTTATTAATGCAGTTTATGTTTTTAGTATAAATGCTTCTGTTCGAAACACGATGTGAAATAATCGGTGATGATTGTAATGGTGGATTTGAACATTTTGGGCTACAGGTGCTCTAAGTGTTTGAGTCATCGCCCCTCGGACCCCTTCGCCCGGTTCTGCCTGCACTGTGGCGCTCCGGTACCTCCAATCCCAGGACAAAGGCTGCCTCCTACTGAGGGTGGACAGGTAACTACAGCATCATGCCAAAATGTGCCAATAATTATCATGATTCATTTTCACATGAATAAACCCCTTTATAAAACCGCCTAGAATCAAGGGCTGTTTATGTTTATGTATTATGTATTGTGCCTCCTTCAAAAAGCATTCAGGATGCAGGAACAACACTCCCTATCACTTCAACATGGGAGGCTTACAGCTAACTGCTGTAGGCTGAATGGATAGTCATGTGTAAATTTATTCATACTTGTGACATCACAACCATACCCAATTCAAAACAGGCTACTTCTTCAACGTAGGTTCCAAATATGGACAATGTCATGATGTGGGTCATTTAATGGTTACTAATGCTTTGTGTATGTGTGTCATGTCAGATGGTCCTGTGTGTGCAGTGCAAAAGCAGGGTCCCAGCAAACACGTCCTCATGTGTGGTGTGTGAAGCACCACTGGCTCCACAGCTTCAACCACAGGCCAGCCTGAGGCTGAAGGTATTCATGACTGTACACATAGAATAAACAATCTAAATACTGCATATCTGATCACTCACAAACAGCTCTACATAGAGCTGCACCAGAGTTTGTATATACCACTGATTTATGACTTACATTCATACGTACATTCACCTTCCAGTTTGTTAGAGTAAACTTGATGGTGAGCAGTTTGTGAGCAATCATACACTATATGGCCAAAAGTATGTGGACACATGACCTGTATGAGGTTTTTGGACTTCCCATTCAAAAACAATGGGCATTCATATGGAGTTGCCCCCTCTTTGCGGCTATAACAGCCTCCATTCTTCTCAGAAGGCTTTCCAGAAGATTTTGGAGTGTGTCTGTGGGAATCTGTGCCCATTCAAAAGAAAGAGCATTTGTGTGGTCAGGCACTGATGTTGGACGAGGAGGCCTGGCTCACACTCGACGTTCCAGTTCATCCCAAAAAATGTTCAGTGTGGTTGAGGTCAGGACTCTGTGTAGGGCACTGGAGATCCTCCACACCAAACTGGTCAACACTTGGCATTGTGCATTTTGATCTTAGGCTTGTGTGATGCTGCTCAGCCATGGAAACCCATTTCATAAAGCTCCTGATGCACAATTCTTTGTGGCTAAGCTGTTGTTGTTCCTAGATGCTTCCATTTCACAACGATAGAAATGTTTACATTCACTAAGCTATGGAGACTGTGCTTGATTTTATACACTGGTTAACAATGGGTATGACTGAAACACCTGAACTCAATAATTAGGAGGGGTGTCCACATACTTTTGGCCATACAGTACATTTAAAAAAAAATACAAAAGACTTTTCTTTATATACTTCAAACGATCGTCTTCTCCTTTAGGACAAAGTGGTCTGTCACTCATGTGGAACAGGAAATCCCGCCCACATCACCTACTGTGTGACTTGTGAGACCAAACTACCTCAGGCTGACAGCGTAAGAGCATGGCCAATCATACAGCTGCTGCAACCAATCAGAATGTGCATGTATAACATATCTGCAACATCTACAGATTTTCATTTGTGACTGTGTTTATTCCTCCGTGTTGTTTTGTAGCCTGTTTTGAGCGGTCAGCGTGCTCCTCCTCTGCCCTGCTCGGAGGGAAAGATGGTGTCCTGCTCTAAATGTAATAGAGTAAATCACTCCGATGCTCGATTTTGTGACTGGTGTGGAGCCAAGGTGAGAGAACTCCTCATACGCAACTGCAATACACAAGGCTCTGAGGTCCAGATCACCAGTAAAATCAAATAAGATTTGAGTTCTACAACTTACACTACTATTTAAAAGTTTGAAGTAATTTGTCTTATTTTTTCAGTTTACATACATTAATAAAAAGCGTAGATTTAAATATTACAAACTAAACACTAAAAGTTTTTTTTAATTCAATATTTCACGTATATTTAGGGACAAAATATCATCCAGTTTGTGTGGTCTACCACTTTGTGGCTGAGCTGTTAATTTCCCTAGATACCTCAATAATTGCAACAATAGCACTTACAGTTGACTGGGGCAGATCTAGCAGGGGAGAAATTTCATATACTGACTCCATGTGTTATTTAAAAGTTTGAACTTGTCATATTACTAGTTTTTGTTAGCTTATGTACAGAAATAGAGTGTAGATTCTAATATTTGCAACCAACACCAAAAGCTATTATATTTTATTTAATATCTCATGTATTCATAGGGATAAAATACCTTCCACATAAGATAATAGGACATAAAACAAAAGACATAATATTAACTATAACTCTGTATGTGTGTCTGTCCATCCCAGCCTGGTCATGCGGTCAGTTCTCTGACCTGTTCTCAATGTGGAGCGAGCAGCCACCCTTACTCTAACTACTGCGGAACCTGTGGTGTGTTTCTGGAGGGTCCCCCCCGATTGTCCACCCGCACCAACCAGTTGGGTCCACAAGAGGGTGCACTAGAGTCTGAACAGGTTCGCTTATTGATGACTTGAAGTCTCAGTTGATTTCCGAGGTTTTACGTAACGTCATAACAATCATATTTTACTTAACATAGAAGTCCAGAGAAATTCCACTTATATTAGATCAAAATATCAAGTCGTCTCTTAAGTCGTTTTGTCTCTCCCTCTCTCTCTCTCTCTCTCTCTCTCTCTTTCTATAGGCTTCATCACTAAGCGCTACCTGGCAGCCAGTATCTGCCAGTGCCCCCTCCTCTGGAGTGGATGTGTCACCAGTGAGTCCAGCCATGCGTGTGGATGCGCAAACGCAGACCACAGGCCTCTTCTACCCCTCCAGCACAGAGCTGCAGAGGCGGGGCCAGCAGAGGGAGGCGGAGCTAAGCAGGCAGGAGAAGATGAGTGATAGGAAGCCTCTCCTCACAGCCATTAGTCCAGGACGAGGTAGAGCAACACAGTAACATACAAGCCCATTAATACTCAGAATACATATACTATATAGCAGAACACTGTACAACAGCAGAGTATCAGTAATGCAGACTAAATATTCTGGTTCTCGGAGAAGATATTATAAAGTCAAAGGACTTTATAATGGGCCTCGTTTCAGTGAACATTTTGGCAAAAATCAATCAGCCATTACACGTTCGGTGTCCAAAGTTCTTTTAGTTTTGCGCCGGAGCTACGAAGGTAATGTAGCTAATAAGTAATAGGGCTTATGCCCACCAATTAGCGTTGTGCAAAACATGACATGTTTGCTTTAAACTGTGTCAAACTGTTAGATGATCTCAAATAGACTTGCTTAAATGGTTTCTGACACTGTGTGACATACAATTGTAAAAGAAATGGACAGAAATATGTTGCATAACTAAAAGCAATAGTAGCAGCCAACTTGAAGCTTGAAAGTACTTAAAGTCTTATTTTTATGGATCAGGATCAGTTTGCAAGATGCTAATTGATGGGGTATACATTTTTGTTACTTGTTACCTGGACTAGTGGCTCCTCAGAGTAAATTTTAGACATGAAATATGTTTTGTCTGATGTGCTTCAATTTAAAAAAAAATGATTTTGATTTCTAGTATTTTAGTGAATAAGTGTAAGTAAAGATAAATATTCAACACAATGGTGCTTTACACCACTCCAGCCGACGCTTGGCATTGCTGTGCAGCTGCTTGGCCATGGAAACCCATTTTAAGAAGCTTCCAATGCACAGTTGTTATGCTGATGTTGCTTTCGGAGGCAGTTTGAAGCTCTGTAGCGAGTGATGCAACAGAGGATAGGCGTTTTTACATGCTTCGTGCTTCAGCACTCAGTGGCCCTGCTTTGTGAGTTTGCATGATCCTAAACACTTCTTGCTTCTAGACACTTCCATTTTACAATAATAGCACTTACAGTTGTCCAGGGCAGATCTAGCAGGACAGAAGTTTTGCAAACTGACTTGAGGCGAAGGTGGCATCCTATGACAGTGCCACGTTAAAAGTCACTGAGCTCTTCGGTATCACCCATTCTACTGTCAACATTGGTCTGTGGAGATTGCATGTATACACCTGTGAGCAATGGGTGTGGCTCGAACACCCGAACTCAATAATAAGTAGGGATGTCCACATACTTTTGGCCATATAGTGTGGATATTTAAGGGCAAATTGAAGTGTGAATATATATATATATATATGTATATATATTTATAATTTTTTGTGATTGCAGGCTTCTGGAGGAAGCAGCTGGATCATATCTGTGCTCACCTGCGCAGCTACACGCAGAACAACAGTGAGTTCAGAGCCCTGATAGGAGAGCCCAGGATGGGAAGGGTGAGACAACTTTATTTCTAACACTAAACCATGGCTATTTCTGCCGCTTAATCCGCTCTTCTTTAATAATTCCTCTTCTTCTTTCTTAATTCTGTTTACTTGACTTGTAAAGAACGCGATCTAACAAAGCTGAACGCAGTGGAACAAAGCCGAAAATCGTAGATTTTTATTTCGTATGTGTCACAAACTACCTTTTTGAACAAGAAAACACATGAACAGGAATATAAGTCACACGTCAGTGGAGTTTTATTGTTACTCTAATAAACGAAAATAATAATAAGCATGAACTGACGCTGTATCCAACAACAACGGAGTCATTTGCGCATCTTTTATACAGCTAACTTGGTAGCACACAGAAAGCCTGTCAGGATCACAGCTCCTCTGATGGCAGATTGAAATGAGTTAAAGGGGGCGCCAGATTCTCAGAAGTTCATTTTGTTAGTTAAAGGGGAATTTCTGCTGTTTTATATGTTTCTATGTATAATAATAGAGAAGTGGAGCCAAAGTGAGGTTTGTTTTTAGACTGGGTGGTACATGATGCAGATCAGCCCACCCAAAACACTCTCTCTCTCTCTCTCTCTCTCTCTCTCACACACACACACACACATGCACAGTATTGCCTTTGTGCTAAATAACTTTTTCTAAAATGTTTGCTTTTTTGATGAAAAGGTTTCCATAACATATTGCTTAGTATCTTATAATTGACATGCTAACTAATAATAATATCTCATAATTACCACTTAGTATCTCATAATAATGATACTATGTCATAACTATGATGTCACAATAATGGGACTATATATCTCATAATTGTGATAGTTAATAATAATAGCTTACTGTGTCATAATACTGTCTTGCTGTCTCTTAGTAATGAGATCCTATCTCATAATTATGACTTAGTTTCTCATAATTATGATTTAGTATCTCAAAATCATAACTTATCTCAGAAATCTGATTTACTACCTCATAGTTATGACCTAATATCTCATAATTATGATTTTTTTATGTTATAAAAATGGGAACCATTTTTTTGCAGTTCTTGCTGCTGCTGTCCATCTTCACTGACCTTTGCCTCTATTGGTGCTTGGATGCCAAGCAATTTTAGAGAAAAAGTTCAATCAGGACAAAATTACAGATATAGATTTTCTGTATATCTGGGACGATTTCCATTTGCACCAGAGGGGGGCGACAAAGCCTCACAGCCTTTTCGCAACAAATTTTGCTGCCTAATATAAAACATTTATGCTTTGAAAATGTACCCATTAACACAGATGCTCACTAACACACTATTAATGAAAGAGTTTGATGTCATATGTAAGGACTGTTAAAGTTTCAAAACATACTATTCACCCCCCAGTCTATGCAGTGTGTAGGTGGAAAGTTGCAAAAACAGTCCATTTTGAATTGATTCATTTTTATGTCATTTAATCATATCCGCCTATTTATCCTACAGTAGTTCAGCCCTGCTCATTCACGCTGAAGTTATAAGGAGTGTTTCAGCACAGACGTTTTAAATGAGGCACAAAGCAGTGTAGCCAATCAGAATGGAGCTCATTTACATACATCTTTCTTAAAGGCACTTAAGAGTCAAGTCAAAGTTTATTTATATAGCATTTTTTTACAACAGGTGTTGTCACAAAGCAGCTTTACAGAAAAAAGGAGGTAAAGAGAGGTTGGGAAATGTAAAAATGACTTATGATTCTTTTTGGTATATAAAGTGACACAAACATCAAAAGGGGAAAAAAAGACTTTCTGTGTATCCAATACGGCTCATGTTGAGTTTTCTGTTCTCCAGCTGATTTCTGCTGTCATTGAGGAGGACAGTTATGAAGTCAGCCTGCGTGTTAACTTCATTTCAGCTGCTCCACAGAGATCCAAGGTAAGGAACCACAGTCATTTAGAGCCTAAGCAAAAGTTTTAGTCAAGGTTGCCAGATTGAGCATTATTGTATCTAAAAGAACAGAAAAAAGTAAAAACTCACCAATTCGCATGAAAACTAAAATGTCCGAAAAGCATTTCAACTATACTATTAAGTAATACATGTAAACCAGCATTGTGTCAGTAATAAAGCGCTAAGTATGGCTGAATGTTCTGCATGTAAAATTTGCAGATGTCGTCATTAGATGGCGCTCTCTTGTGTGTTCACCGTCACCAGAGAACTTGTAGAGAGGAGAATAACCACTCTGATGTTTTCTGGGTTTCTCAAATGCTAGAGGGCGCTCCTGAGCGAGTCCAAAATAAATGGGTTAATATGGAGCATTTGAGCAAAAATTTTGTTTTTAAATGCTTAAACATTTTAAATGTAAAAGAATACAATCATTTCCTGAACACTGAATAGCATAAAACATTTTAACACCGCTGTCATATTTTTAAGTGCTTTTAAACTCAAGCTATAGGAGTTTAAAACGGCACTCCATGACGTTTGTGAGCGCGAACAGCCAATGAGCTGCTCCGCTCACCAACCAATCAGCACTCACTAGCAGTAATGCCCGCCTTCTGCTGCCCAAAACCCATTTGCTGTAGAAAAAAGGAAACACACAGGAAAAGTTTTCTTTGTTTTTTAAGTGAAGTACAAACTTCTGCTTTCTAAAATTAAAGTGAAGTTCTGGGCGAGTGATTAGAAACTGTTTAAACTTTTCATTTTTAGCTGCTTAGCTCACTTGCAGGCTCCCTCTGGTGTTTTACAATCCTGTTTTTGATATAACGGGGGAAATAGGAAGAGGCCAGAACTGGCTCTGCTGTCACTAGCTAACATGTTGGCCACACTGCACTGAAACAATAGAATATGATATCTGTAATAAAGCTCAGTACTAATCACTTTGCTCAAAATTGCTACCAGTAAAAGAAAACAAGTAGAAGTTGATTTGCATAACACAAATGATCATGCTAAGTGGTCACCACCCTGAAAGCACAGACCAGCACGACTGGTCACTAGCAAAACCAGCATGTGTTGTGTTTTGAATGCTGGTATGCTGGTCAGCAGCAATGGAAGTTAATACTGTGGCGTCCCACTACTTTGCTCCTATAGAAGAGACGTTTATTGTAGTTGTGGATGTTAGTTTAACATGTGTTTTAGTGTTGTGTGTGCTTTATTGTGCTGGGCTGTGGGGTTAGTTAGTTTAACGTCTGCCATAGAGAGGAATCCTATGGCTAAAAGTGACCTTAAGTGCTCTCCCGCTGTGTTGATTAGGACCGGGCAGTGGTTTTCTCTCACTGCCTGTTTAATAAAAGAGCGCCTGCCCGCATGCACAATGCTCTTCTTTGCCAAGACGTGACAGATATGCTGATCACCAGCAAAACCAGTATATGTTGTGTTTTGGATGCTGGTGTGCTGGTCAACCAGCATGACCATACTGGGTGACTAGATAAAAAAAGCACCAGACCAGCCCCAGACCAGCACTAGACCAGCATTAAACCAGCATAAACCAGCTTAGACCAGCATGGAATGCATGATTCATTGGTTGTTAGCAATGTTAGCACATTAGCGTTGCTCAGGATTCCAAAGTGATTTGTTGTTCTGGAGACACTGCAAATACTATGAAAAGGCTAAAGCTGTACTTAACTAAAAGTACTTCACTGAAACACTGACTAAAGTGGGAATGAAAGTAGCCTTAAGTGAGTAAAAATGTATGTGGTTCAGCGATTCCTCAAGTACTGATCTAGAACTGCAGAACTTCTTAGTACATCCAGCAGCTATCAGCACAGGAACCGAAGTTTGTTAGCTGGTTATTAGCTACACTGAAGCTATTCTTCTGTTTGTTTTTTAGCCTAAAATAAAATGCTAAAGCTCCAAAGTGAGAGGCTCGAGTTACAGCAGAGCAGTAAGAATGAAAATAAGTAAATGCACTGATCAGAGAAGCACATGTCCATCAAACGTCTGCTAAACTGAGTAAGTATAACTACCCACCTGTGACTGTTATATGTAAAGTGTGCTGTTTTCTATGAGCAGACGTTTCCGGGAGGACATCTGAACGGATCTGTGTCTGAGATACACAACCTCAGCGCTGTTACAGAGGGCGGAAGCAACTTAACAACAGGCCTGACCAGTCTAGGTACACATCCACTCACCCGTACAGTATGAAGAAGTTTGATCAAATGACATTTCGTTGATATTCTATGTGAAAATAAGTGAACACGTCATCTGCAGAGAACACACTTTAATGCACAATTATACACAGATAATTTCACATAAAATGTGAATTATATATTTAATATTTTATGTTTTAGTTTTTCCAGTATGAAAAGTTATGCTCTAAACTTGGCAGAAAAAAATGCCAGATTTACGTTTGTTCCCTGAAGGGGGTGTGGTAACTTGTTTTCACTTAAAAAATATCCGAAACATCTAATTTGACTAGGGGTGTCCAAACTTTTGCATACGGCTGTATACATATATGTTCCACACTCAGACCTCATGTTGTTTTCCATATTTCTGACTGGTGTATGTCTGCGGTCAGTGAGTGAGAATGGGACAGCAACACCAGGGACAAGCACTAAGAACCAGAGAAAGAGCCGCGCTTCAGCCATAGGAGAGCAACCACCGGTCAGTATTCTTCACACAGATTTGTTTTGTTTTTATACAATGGAAGGACATGTGTTCTTACATATGTCCCATAACTGTTATACAGTAAGTACCTGTAAGAAATAATAATATATCCTATATTTGTTTATATATATATATATATATATATATCGCTGTTGTCGAAAGAAAACCTCGTATATATATACATACAGGGAGATTCACTCGAAAGAGGCCCCGAATATTCTGTTCATATACTGAGGAGCTTATTGCACGTTGTTTTGTTCAAATTGCTTCGTCCTAGCGAGAGTTATTACAGAATATTCGAGAGTTACCTGCATGTAATATTCTTTAGATGTATTAATCACAATACTGTACAGAGTCCATTCTTCATTTATTTCATTGAAAGTCAAAATGTCCAATAATGTCCAGTACAAGTTATTCATTTTTTCAGTTCTGAGGAGATTAGATTAAAGCAAAAGAAGTGAAAAATTTGAGTTTAGAATTGCTATTGTATGGTTGTTGTCTCCAATAGGAGTCCAAAAACAGCCTGCTGCTAAAGGAGGTGGGGCCAGAGGGGCGGGGCCGAATCTCAGTGGTGCAGCAGCTATTGGATGAGGTGAAACAACAATAATACTATTAATCATAATTATTAAAAACAATATTTTTATTTTTGAATATAAAATCTTGAATCAAATTTTATTAAGAGGCACAGATCAGGAATTTTACAGCCAATTGCAATTTTTGCCTGATTTTTATTATTAGGTCGTAGAGAATTACACACCTGTGTTTGTGTTTGTGTTTCCAGGGTGCCGACCCATCATGCCTAGGCAGCGATAGACGCCCTGCTCTGGTTTCCGCAGTGATTAACGGGCATCATGATGTCATTCCCATCCTGGTGCAGAAAGATGCGGACGTCGACCAGCAGTCTGGACCGTGAGTTTCAAACATTACACGGTCAGAAATGTTACGTTAACTATGCACATATAACTGTGTTCACACTGCAGACTTGAATCTGAATTTATTACCTAGATGTAACACAGATGTGAATTTCACAGATGTGAATAGTCACATTGAAATTCATGCAGTTTTTTTTATTTTCAAAGCAGTCATTTAAACGTGGCTGTTAACCTTCATTTACATTCAGGCAAATTATTAAAAAAAAGTATAAATGTGTTTGTTTCAGGTTGAATAACACAGCCCTGCATGAGGCTGCAGCTCTGGGGAACGAAGGCCTGCAAAGTGCTGAGATCCTGCTTGGGTGAGAGGCACTGAGACTACTTCACTACAATAAAGACACAGTTTGGCAGAAAAAAAACAAACACAGTTTTTTTCTTACTCCAGATGTAGTCGATCAGTCAAAACAGGTTCACAGTGGTTCCCAACTCTGGCCCTGGAGTACCAGCTGCCCTGTATATTTTAGTATTTTTATATTTATTTTTATACTCAGAACCATCAGCCAACTGTGTTTGCACACTGTGGAATTAGACCTCCGCATTTAACCCATCCGTGCAGTGAAACACTTACATGCACACTAGTGAACACACA
This sequence comes from Colossoma macropomum, assembly GCF_904425465.1. Classification (NCBI taxonomy): domain Eukaryota; kingdom Metazoa; phylum Chordata; class Actinopteri; order Characiformes; family Serrasalmidae; genus Colossoma; species Colossoma macropomum. Next base: position 376,596 of record NW_023496051.1, read on the forward strand.
CTAGGGGGCAGTGAGCACACTTGCCCGGAGCGGTGGGCAGCCCTATCCACGGCGCCCGGGGAGCAGTTAGGTTAGGTGCCTTGCTCAAGGGCACTTCAGTGGGATCGAACCGGCCACAAGGCTGGTTCCCTAACCTTCAACCCACGACTGTCCCAGTGTTGATCCAACTGACCCATTTCACCTCCTCCAGCTAAACTCAGACTTGCCAACCTGCACGCATTTTGACCTCAAAGTATGCTGCTACAATTTGTCGCTCTAAACTACCAGCCTGCCTTCTGCCTGATGAACGCTGGGATAGGCTCCAGCACCCCCCCATGACCCAGAAGCAATTCACACAGCAGTAATTAGCAGTTTTCAGTACTTAGCTACATTAGCCTGACTAGACAAGCAGACTTCAGACACCAAACAAGTCTCAGCTGATTGACTTCATTTGGGGTATGAGAGGAAAAACGTAGCATAAGTTTGTAGTAAACTATCACTTTAACAGAAGCCCAATCCTGCACACTGTATTGTTCAGCTTTAATCAAATACTTCATGAGTTGGAGAATGAAGATCAGCAGCCAGTTGCACCAGCTGAACGCAAGTTCAGTCGTGGCCTAGTTTAAACGTAAACTGCCCTACGATCAAGTTTAAGCTAATCGAATTTAACCGGTTGCACCAAGTAACATAGTTTCAACGTAGCTTTAAGTTATAACTTAAAATTTACAAATACCCTACAGTCGGTTTAAGTTCTGCTGTAAAAAATCAGTTCAAATGGCTGGTCAGTTTGACCGATGGTGTTGGCAACCAGTTCTGCAGGATAGATTACACCCATTTTCTTTGACTGTAGCCGCAGATTTACACAACACAGACTGTGTCCCTAGTTTTAAACTAACTACTCTCAACCTAAGGTTTAGGATGGACTTCACACCCCAACTTGTGATCGAACTTGGGCAACTGGCTGCTGAGCAGGAAACATTAAACTGTCTTCACGGGGTTTACTTTGGTTTACTGAGTCAGATGAAGTTGTCATCGGCCCTCATTGCTCGCTAGCAGCCCAACACAAAGAGAGCCAGCAGTTACAGGGGAAAATATATTGTTATAATTATTAAAAATACCCAAGTTGCTCTCCGTTCCACTGGTAATGGAATGGCCATTAGGGAAACCGCAGAAAGATGCTGCATTAGAAGCTGCTGCCTTCACTGAATAACTTAAGCTTTGTGGTAAAGCTTGCTGAATGTTGCCGCCTCCTGATGTGCTTACAGGTGCAACGCGAGTTTGAGGAAGCTGAACGCTGAGGGTCAGACGCCGTACGACGTAGCAGAATTAACCGGCTGCAGCTCAATGATCTCCCTGCTGACAGCTCACAGGGGGCGGGGCCTAAACCAAACCCTCTCCAACTCCAGAAGCACCTCTGGACTCGACACGTTCTCATAGCGTGTTTGCACAGCCAAATGAAATGCTGACATCTGATTGGACTTATGGATTCAGGGATACTGTTAGCATATGTGAATTAGCTGAAAACACTGAGGCTCTACACCTCCCTGTGTTTACATTCACTGTCCATTTTATCAGCTCCACTGACCATATATGAGCACTTTGTAGATCTAATATTACAGACTGTAGTCCATCTGTTTCTCTGCATACTTTGTTAGCCCCTGTTCTTCAGGACCACCACAGAGCAGGTAGTATTTGGGTGGTGGATCATTCTCAGCACTGCAGTGACACTGACGTGGTGGTGGTGCGTTAGTGTGTGTTGTGCTGGTCTGAGAGGATCAGACACAGCAGTGCTGCTGGAGTTTTTCATCCTCTAATCCATCAGTGGTCACAGGACGCTGTTGGCTGGATATTTTTGGTTGGTGGACTATTCTCAGTCCAGCAGCGACACTAAGGTGTTGAAAAACTCCAGCAGCACTGCTGTGTCTGATCCACTCAGACCAGCGCAACACACACTAACACACCACGTCAGTGTTACTGCAGTGTTGAGAATGATCCACCACCCAAATAGTACCTGCTCTGTGGTGGTCCTGTGGGGGTCCTGACCATTGAAGAACAGGGGCTAATAAAGTATCAGAGAAACAGATGGACTACAGTCTGTAATTGTAGAACTACAAAGTGCACCTATATAGTAAGTGGAGCTGATAAATGGGACAATGAGTGTAGAGATAAAGTGTAATGAATGAAGTATTCAGTGTATATGAATAATCCAAAATAATCTGACTGATTGCTGTTTCAATTTGGAGATCAGATTACAACATTATAAAAGATGAGATTAATCAGATTATTACGTTTTGTACAGAGTCTAATTCTGAAATTAGATTTGCCTTTCAAGCCCATTTTCTTTTTGTCCATATTTAATCTGAATTGTAATTGTGTGATTCGCATGATTAGCAGTAAAGCATGCAAATGGCGTCAGATCTGATTCATTGCATTCACATGGCAAGGAAGAGATCAGATACCTGCTGGTTAGGTGGGGAAAAAAACAATACAACCTCAACCTGTCAGTGTAGCCTAACAGTATGGAGGAGATGAAGTTCAATTGGACTAATATGTAACACAGTTCTGATATACAGTAGATGCCAGAGTGCCTTCAACATATGCAATAAAACAGGAAATCAGCATCTTATTAAACTTTAAAAGGATCCATAGTCTACATTTTTCAACTTATGCATTTGTCATAATTCATTTTGCATGACCATTTTCCAACCTCTCTTTATCCCTCAGAGTTAAACAGGGTTGTGTTACTGATATAGAGTCTTAAACAGCCCTGTCGAGTGATGTTCTGTTGACTCTCGAAGCGAAAATAAGTTCACGAATCCCCTCAGAAGAAAACCTTTCCTGCATCCTCACCACAAAATTCAGCAACAGTGTGCAAAGGAACATCTAAACAAGCCTAATGCATTTTGGAAACAAGTGGACTGATGAAGTTAAACCAGACCTTTTTGGCTGCAATGAGCAAAGTTATGTTTAGAGAAAAAAAGGGTGCAGAAGTTCATGAACAGAACACCTCTCCAACTGTTAAGCACAGGGTTGTATTGATCATGCTTTGGGCTTGTATTGCAGTCAGTGGAATGGGGAACTTTTCACTTGTGAAGGGAAAGAATGGATTTAATTAAATACCAGCAAATTCTGGAGGCAAATATCACACCATCTGTGAAACGGGATAGGATAATGATCCTAAACACACCTCAAAATCCACAACGAACTACCTCAAGAGGTGCAAGCTGAAGGTTTTGCCATGACCCTCACTGTGGATAGACCTCAAAAGAGTAGTGCATGCAAGACGGCTCAAGAATCTCACAGAACTAGAAAACTTTTGTTAGGTAGGAGGGGCAAAAATCCCCCAAACAAGGATTTAAATACTCTTAGCTGGCTACAAAAAGCGTTTACAAGTTGTGAAAATTGTAAAAGAGAGTGTTAAGAAGTACTGGTCATGCTTTGAGCCATTTTCCTTTTTTGTTATTTTAAAAATATGGAAATAAAAAAAGCCATCTTCCAAGAAATATGCTCTTCAGACATCTGGTTCCTGTCACCACCACTGTGAACAATTCGGTCCATGTAAATTTCTATAGAATGGAGCATTTCACATTAAACCACACTGAATGAATTTGTTTACATCTGAATAATGTAGACATTTTGAAAAGCAGATGGAATTCCCCTTTAATATATTCTGATTGTTTTCTTACGAAAACAAAAAATGATGTCTTTCTCTGTGTAACTCAAAAGAGAGAGAATCGTTTAGATCATTATGAACTTGTGTGGTGATACGTGAATTTAATCTTATTGTGTACACAAAAACAATAACAAAAAATATTACACATTTTTGCTTTGTAAATAAGAAGCCCTGCTAGAATGACTTCTGGTTTACAGTAAATAAAAAGAACAATGATCACTAAACATGGAAGCCTGATCCTTCATTCAACTGGAGGAGGCCTTACCATATTTCACTGTAATGAGGTTTAGCTTAAAGGAGAATTCCACCATTTTTTAAACAAAATCTGCATAATTTAGTCATTAAGACGTAAATGAAGTCATTCAGAGTGGTCTGATGTGAAATAGTATGTGTACAGAAACTTCCTGAGATATATTTACAGTGGTGGTCATCATGTCTATAACACAAACATAGCCATTTTATTTACAATCCAAAATGACCAGTGAACCTACAAACATCTATGCAAAATTTTTAAAAATGCATTTTTCTTGGGATCCTGCAGGAACCTCTTTGCCATGAACAGATATAAATCATGAATAGATCTGAAGTTTCTGAAGTTTCTCTAGAACAAACCATTTCACACCAAAACACTTTGTTTACTTCTCAACAGTTTAATTATGCAGACATTCTGAAAAAATGGAGGAATTTCCCTTAAGAAGGTAACAGTTCTGTTGCTGCATTCAACTGAACCAGCAGCCTGTTAACCAGTGTATTCAGTTTTATAGTGAAACACCCCAAGTGGGGTCGACAGCGATGCCAGTGGCAGTCTAATGATGGACAAACGAGGGGAGGAAAGTATGGAAATAGTCCATCTGAATTATCTGTGATAGTACAACTTTGTGACACTTTCAGTACACCAAAAAAAAATAATAATTATATTGTTGAACGGAGCAATTTTGGGCACAAACTCCCTCACCAGCAACATACAAATACAACGAAACATACAGCACATTTAAATGACAGCACACACTTACTGAAACAAACACTATGTTCTCTCCCTGTCAGTGTCCCCAAATTCACTGTAAAAGGTCACACTTGAAGCCCACAGGGCCAGTTTCTTGGTCATACACAGTCACTTTTTTGTGCTCCATGCTCCAACACATGGCGTTTTAAATGAGGCTGAAGTGCTGAATGCCACCTTTAGTTCAAGGGTATTTACATCTATATAGGACAGGGCCCAACTGATGGGAAAATTCTGTGGTCAACACTGATTTCAAGGGGCAAAACGTTCAAATAAATTGGCCGATATAATTTTATATTCTTAAAATTTAATTTATACTTATTCTCAGTTTTCACCTGACACTTTTTAAACTCTAATAAACAGCATAAATTTGCTTCAATAAAACTGTAGCACGAGGGGAGCTGGGGGGTGGAGCTACCCATAATTCTTTGCATTTTTGATGTTTGCTAACTCTCTTATATTAGGCTACGTTCACATTACCAGGTTAAAGTGGCACAAATCAGATTTTTTGCCCTAATGTGACTCAGATCTGATGTTTTCAGGGCTGTGTGGACAAATCTGATCTTTTAAAATCCGACCTGAGTCGCTGTCATATGTGGTCCTAGATCGGATACGTATCCGACTCATGGCCATGTGACCTTAATGTGACGCTCAGATCGGAATTCATGTGCTTTTTTTTCCACTGCACGTGACCATCATTCAGCGTTACCATGGCAGCAGCGCCGAACAGAAGTTAAAGCCTGTAAACGGTGGAAAAGCAGCTCATCTCACCTTTTTCTCCTTCGTCTCGCTCTAATAATGAAGCTGAGAGCTGATCAGAGTTAATGATCTTCTCAGTGAAGCTCGTTCTGCTTGTTAGTTTGTGCTGATGATGAACGTGATTCATTCACGTGACGTTACTGAGTAGGATGTGCCATGAGGGTCATTTCAGGACACCAGTTCATCACATTAATGACAGATTTGAATCATCTACCTAAACAAGTGTGAACCATCATGTCAGAGAGATCAGATTTGTGCAAAAAATCGGATTTGATCAACAAGGCTTGTAATGTGAACAGAGCCTTACTGATTTTGCAATTAGTAAAAAATGGTGATGTGATGTTATTCTCATGCTAAAGGCTGGGTCATGTTTCTGTTATTCCAAAGAATACGTAAGTACTGTTAACATACATGCAATACAATTGTCAATATTGCTCAAACGACATAGAAATCACCATCCTATAGAGATGTAAACATCCTGGACTTAAAGCTGACATTCTGCACTTTAAACTCATTCTCACTGTTTCATTTGAAAGCTGGTGTGCTGGAACACAAAGCCAAAACAAATACCGAGCTGCTGTCCAGTACTACTGGCTTGCACTTATATAGGCAAAAAACGAACGGAAAGTCAGCGGACAGATGTCGTTTACTCTGATGTCTCAGCTTTTGAACCTTTCTGTCCAGTCGGTGAAGATCGGTGAATACAGCCCATGCCTGGTTGTCCAATCACAAGTGACGGGCAGCTCAGCGCCGTAGTCTCAGGAAGAAGGCGTGGCGACACTCTTTGCTGTCCACTGGGTAATATTTGTCGTAGAAGTCCAGGATGTACTCCTCCGTCTTAAAGCCAAACTTCTGGTAGAGCAGCATGGCTGGGTTACTGGCCGACACATGCAGAGTCACGTCCTTCCCCATACACGTCTATAGAGAGAGAGTGTAGAAACGAGGAGATGGGTTTAATGCTGTAGCTGATACTTGTATACAGAATGCATTTTTTAGATGTTTTAATGAATATTTCTCATCTATGGGAACAAGAAATTTATAAATGATAATATACTATAATTTACAGTAGAGATGTAATTGATTAGCCAATTAACTGTTGAGCAAAAGCTCGACCAAAGCTTTCGGTTAAAAAGTTCATTTAATTTACAATAAACAGTCAGTATTCGAATAAGTGCCTTTTGAGGACTGATCTCTGCTCATATGGATGTGTTGGTATTTTTAACAATAATGACTAGAAGGTTCAGCCACATAACACAGTGCTACGCTAGGCTACAACAAACTTTTTTTTGTTTTTTTTAATGTCATGCTGTTTCTGTTGAGTGTAGACTTAAGCTATAGCCTGCAAATGTGTTTAGCTAACAGTTAGCCTTTGTATTTAGTCTCATAACAACAAAGCTGAAAAGCTGTGAGCCACCGTCTTCCTGTTGACTGCCATTTAACTATGTGTGTGAACTTCAAGCTTGCCCCAGTCAGGCCATATGTTCATTAACGTGGGCTAATATGTGGTACGTATAAGTAAACAGACTACATTACGTTACTGTTGTATCATTCAATACAGCCTGAAGCCTTGTTTATATAAAACACAGTGCCGAGTTTGATGTTTTAACTTCAATGTACACCGATCAGGCATAACATTATGACCACCTCCTTGTTTCTACGCTCATTGTCCATTTTATCAGCTCCACTTACTATATAGGTGCACTTTGTAGTTCTACAGTTACAGACTGTAGTCCATCTGTTTCTCTGCATACTTTGTTAGAGTGCTGGACGACTTTCATGATTAATTCGGTTAATTCGAATGAACGTTTTCACACGATGTTAGAAATGTGACAATCGAGTTTGTACATGTTTACGTTGCTTGTACTTTAATTAAAATACCAACAAAAACTATTCAAATTTTCAAGCTGTACGAAAAACGCATCTTAAATTAACGCGGTTTCGTGTTGCCAGTCGCGGATGCTCCAGGTCGCTATGATATTTTATGATAAGTTTCATGACTGCTGGAAAACGATACTTTCACTGTTCTAACTATGGCGACGTTTCAGTTCAGAATGCTGCCACCATTTAAGGTGGAACGGGAAAATTCGAATATGAAGCTGGTGATCAGAAAGCCAACTTCGGCCTCGTCCTCCTGTGAAACTAAGATGGCCTGTATGTTTTGGTGCTCATTACTAGTTAGTATTGCCGAATAACAGACTTAGCATCTTACATTTTGGAGATATTCTTTGTTTATTTAACAAACGCGCGTTTCACACTGAAATATTAGTGTGTGCGCCGAAGCTCCTCAAAGTTGTCCACGTTTGTGTAATGGCGCGCCTCTTTTTTATCGACCAATCAGAGGCTCTGTCGTGTTGCGTCTTCGTCCGCGGAGTTCGCCCAGCTGCCATGTGCGCAACGTCTGCGGTCGTTCGTTTTCTCCGAAATTACGGCACATTGTCTCCGCAAGACGTCTGCTGAGGCCTTTACCTTTCAAATGGCGTCTCTCAGGCCTGAATCAGTAGATAGGCCTGTGTTCCTTTCAAGAAACCTGTAAGAACTTTGTGGTTTGCACTTTTCTTAATATAAGGTCATACTTGCACATTATTTAAAGTGAGAGTTGCTTGTGAGCTTTAAGGAAGCTGCTTGCTCCTTCGTAAGAGAATATTACTAATGAAAATGATTCATGTGTTAATTATTGTAATTTTTTTGGTACAAATTTTGTTGTGCTTGCACAGTCCCTTGAAAGGATATTTAATTTAATAATTATAGGTGGTATTTTTGCACTTCTGCAGTCTTTTAAAGTGCAAAAAAGAAAGTCTTTTTCCTCTGGCATTATGCAAGAACCCCCCCAAAAAAAAAATAAAAAATTTGCAATTGGAATCGAGAATCGTTAATAAATTTGAAAATAATCGAGATTTTGTTTTTTGGCAATATCGCCCAGCCCTACTTGGCTAGCCCCCTTTTACCCTGTTCTTCAGTGGTCAAGACCCCCATGGACCCTCACAGAGCAGGTACTATTTGGGTGGTGGATCATTCTCAGCACTGCAGTAACACTGACATGGTGGTGGTGTGTTAGTGTGTGTTGCGCTGGTGTGTTTTAAACACCTCAGTGTTACTGCTGGACTGAGAATAGTCCACCAACCAAAAATATCCAGCCAACAGCGTCCTGTGCGCAGCGTCCTGTGACCACTGACAAAGGACTAGAGGATGACCAACACAAACTGTGCAGCAGCAGATGAGCTATCGCCTTTGACTTTACATCTACAAGGTGGACTGACAAGGCAGGAGTGTCTAATAGAGTGGACAGTGAGTGGACACAGTGTTTAAAAACTCCAGCAGCACTGCTGTGTCTGATCCACTCGTACCAGCACAACACACACTAACACACCACCACCACGTCAGTGTTACTGCAGTGCTGAGAATGATCCACCACCCAAATAGTACCTGCTCTGTGAGGGTCCATGGGGGTCCTGACCACTGAAGAACAGGGTAAAAGGGGGCTAACAAAGTATCAGAGAAACAGATGGACTACAGTCTGTAACTGTAGAACTACAAAGTGCACCTATATAGTAAGTGGAGCTGATAAAATGGACAATGAGCGTAGAAACAAGGAGGTGGTCAAAATGTTATGCCTGATCTGTGTATGTTAATGTAATGAGATTTTATCCCAAGTCATTTTGGATCTTTACTATCCCCTCATCGTAAAATGTTCACAAAATGTAAATATCAGCTGGTGTTTTCAATTGGTGTAAATAAACAACTAAAACAACAAAAATGGAAAGGCTCAGAGATGACGGCAACTAAAAATAATTAATTATGTAGTTATTACTATAAAATGCAAGAAGAATTTCTTAACATCAATTAATTTAATCAAAACTAATGCAAACAGAATTTAAAAAACAATAACTACACTTTTAAGTGGTGAAGAGCCAATATCATGTAAAAAATGACTTTACCTTGCTTTATTAAAGGGGTTTGAAGTGATACCTGTACATTATTAATGTTTCAAAATGTGCTATTCACTCCCCAGTCCTTACAGTCAGTATATGGAATCTATTTCACACAAACCAACTCATTTACATATATCCACCTGTTCTGCACACAGCTGCCCATTCACACTGAAGATACAGGGAGTGTTTTAGCTCTGAGTGCTTTCTGAATGAGGCCTAATACAAAGCAGCCAATCAGAAAAGAGCTCACTTATCTTGTATGAGTCTTAAAGGTACAGCAACAAAAACTGAGTTTAATTCTAAGGGGTAAAAAGAGGTTGGAAAATGGTCATTTTAAAATGAATTATGAATTATTTCTGGTGCATTAAACCCACAAAAATGTCCTTAGTGGACCTCAAAAAAATAAAACAAGAAAAATGTAGGATGTAATTCTTTAAAAAATGTGTTGACCCTCATGTTTTCATTATTATTGTTTGTTCACCTTTTTTCTTTTTTTTTTTTGGATTTTTACCCAATTTTCTCCCTAATTTAGTCGTTTCCAATTCTACCTGCTAGTTAGGACTCCCCCATTCACACGATACTATCAATGCTAGGAGGGTGAAGGCCAACACAGGCTTCCTCCGAGACCTGTGAAGCCAGCCACTCACTAGGACTCCCGGCTACGGATGGCTGTAGCATCACCAGGGATGGAACTCGCGATCTCCTGATGATAGGGCCAACGCTTAGGCGGCTGCGCCACCCGGGAGCCCACCTTTTTGTTCTGTTACGTTATTTCCTGTACGTCTCACCTGAATGAGATGGTAGATCATGAAGGTGGCGATGCCGGCCCTCCTCCACTCTGGATGCACCAGCAGGAAGGAGATATAAGCCTCGTTGTATTTCACGTCTGGCACCATGAAGCCAAAACCGATTACCACCTTCTTATAAAGCACCACCACACTGAAGTCTGGGTACTGCAGGCACTCGGACAGATCCACACCTGAAAACACACAGCACCCACACACCCCACAGAGACGCAGGGTGAAAATGACGTTTATATTAGGGTCGGTGAATATGGCAAAAATGTAACATCACAATACTTAAAAGCATTTTCACAATACACATCAGGATATTTAGTTTTTTGGAGTTCTATAAGTTGGAACAGACAAACTAGAACCAGTAGTGCCACATTTAACAAACCCTATCAAAAACTATGGATACAATAAATTCTATGAACAATGAAATATGTTTCATCGACTACAACAAAGCTTTTGACTGTTTTGATCATGCAATTTACTAAATGTCCTCAGGAAAATGGGAATACTACCTCATGTCATTGTTCTAATGAGGAACCTCTACACTCATGAACAAGTTACAGCCATGACAGAACAGGGCCAACAGACTCACAGCGGCAAAGGAGTTCGACAAGGCTGCCCACTGTCACCGTAGTTATTTAACCTGTACGCTGTACATATATTAAGTAAAACAGGACTGGAGGAAGATTCAAAACTGGTGGAAGGAAACAAAACCAAGTCTTGCCTCTTACTCAAAGCCCAGATAACCAAAAGGAAGCTCTCTTATTTTGGACATATAAAAGCCAGTTCATTGAAAAAGACCATTGTGCTTGAAACAGTTGAAGGTAAAAGAAGAACAGGACGACCAGCAACAAGATAGACTGATACAATCGGAGGAATCATGACCAGGCTATGAAACCAAGCCACGTACTTGATGCCACTGCAACGTGATCAAAAACAGAAAGTTCGTGTCTACGTCGTCTGTGATGGAACAAGCCATGAATAAATGTTGTCACACACAGCTCTTTTAATCCTCTTTACATGCAGCATTTTTTAATTATAGCCAGAGTGTAGGTACAGCCAGGCCTGAAACATGGTCAAATGAAGCAGCACTCCAGCAGCTCAAAAGTCTGCTGCTTCATTTTACAGATCACAGGGACTCACCAGGCCAGAACATGTCGTGGCACATGGAGTTGACGGAGGGGATGTGGTTGGGCCGCACGTAGCAGTAGTCTATGGGCGCGTCAGGCTCCGGGACCCAGGACGAGTCGTTCCTGTGAGGGTATGCACGGATCTCTGCAAGCAAGCTCATCTTCAGCGGCTTCGTCTCATAGTCTCTCCTGCACACACATCAGAAAGAGAATAGGATCTTTAGACTTATTCATGAAGAGCACAAATTCATACAGTTTTTGCACAGACAGGGGCTGGGGACTGTTTGCACATGGTTAAGGGCTGTGATGACAGAATCTCACAGACTGTGCCGTATCAGAGTGCTGTGATTAGACTGGCCAAATAAAGTGTTTAAAGTCCAAGTGCTTGAATTACACTTACCCACATGCCTCATATCAGTCGATAAGATTGCTACGACCAAAGAAACCCACAAATGTGAGGATTTTCTCCATAAAAATTACGATAACCATCATATTATCTTAGTTTAATGTCGTTTCAGTGTATTATGGTCATTTTCTTCATAACAAGCATAAAAAATCGCTAATAGCATGCTAATGTCTCGGTAGCTAACTAGCTAACTTTCCCATTCCACCTTAAATAGTCCAGCAGTTCTGATGCCTGAAGCGCCAGAATGTAACTGCTGCTCCATTTAAGGTGGAATGGGAAAATTCAAAAAAGAAGCTGGTGAATATCTGACTTCAGCTTCATATCACTGAAGAATTAGCGGTGGGCGATAATAAATAATTGTCACACCCCGCTCTTTGAAGTCATATGATTCCCTAAATGTAACTAAAGCCCAGCAGTGAGGTGCTGAACTTTACCCTTCTCTGCTATCACTGAAGACGGGCCGGGTCGCCTACAGAGCAACGCTAGTAGCTGTTCATGAAGTAACGTTTTTTTTTTTTTTATTTGAGGGTCCCATTTCGTAGGGCAAGATTTCAACCACTACCCCTTGTAACTCAGTTCCAAGGGAATAGGGTGACACTCGAAAACAAGGGGTAGGGGTAAAAAGAAGAAATGGGATTGGGCCTTAGAATAAATAAAAGGGCAGAAAGACGCTCTCTGCTCACTTCTTTCCTGGACTTGAGAGGTTCAGTATTCATGGCTGCCAAAAAATCAACATCTGGTTTATTTCACTGCAAAAGTTGGGAAAATTGGACTCCTGGCCAAACGTTCTGCTTACCGCTGTGGACAGCGAAACGATGCTGCTAGCGCTGGTGGAATTTTCTGCTGCAGAAAACAATGGAATGTCTGGTTTGCTGCTGTCCATTTACCACCATGTAAAATCAGCATTAGTCTCCTGGGTTTGGGGTTGAATGTGTGAATACTGTCAAAAATATTTATTTGTTTTTTTGGAAACACTTTACTGTAGAGTTCTCTTCATAAAATTACATGACACCTACATAAGCTTGTCATGACAACTGGCATAACTCTACATAAACATTTATACATGCTTATTCTAACAGACCTCATCTGTCCTCAAGGCTACTGTAGTCAACTTCAATTCAAATTCACAGATGTAACCAATACAGTAATCGACTCTTATTGGAGCACATACACACACACACACACACACACACACACACACACATCATCTAAACCGCTTATCCTTCTGGGTCGCGGTTCTTATTGGAACATGCATTTATAAACATTTATGTAGGGTTATGCTGGTTGTCATGACTTAAGCTTATGCAGGTGTCATGCAGCCATATGAACAGTACCCTAAAGTAAGGTCTTAACAGAGCAGATCGGATATTTATAGGTAGCTGTTATGAGCGGGAAGGTTGACACCACACCACGCATCACACTTAATGTACAGACTAAGGAAACTAGCACTTCTTTTTGGAGGAGAAATACACGGGAGAAAAGAAAACGCCTAGCTGGTTTTATTCTTCCTACTCAGCCCATGTGAACATTGAACAACGTTAGCAAGTGCTTCACAACCAGTAAGCATGGTGAACATATTGTATCACTGTATTTCTACATTAAAGTAAACTACTAACCAAGCTACAGAGCTGTGGGTGCTCAATCTGTTTCTCAAGGTCTTTTATGAAACCTCAATGATCACAATATAGAGGGCGGTAAACGTGCTAGTGAATTATTAAGCATCTTTGAGCAGAAAATTCATGTAGTTTATCCGTTTAAGTTGAAAATGTCTGTTAAACTCGATCTGTGAAGATCCACAGCAGAAAAAACACAAACCACTGCGAAAAATGTGATCAGCTATAGAATGAATGGAGCCCATAGAATCCACATCCTGCTTTTAATTTAACTGAATAATTGAACACTTTTCACATAGTCATATAGACATTAAATAGCTTCATCAAATATTGCACTGTGTCCATATCACCTCAAGCATATCGTTGCTGTCCAAAGAAAAACAAGTGTCTTCAAAATGGTAGTTTTACAGAGGAGGGCAAAAACATTCGTAACTTTTTATCTAGGTTTACATTTACATTTATGACATTTGGCAGAAACTCTTATCCAGGGTTACTTACAGTTTGATTATTTTTTACACAGGCAGGCGAAGGTAGTGTTAGGAGTCTTGCCCAAGGACTCTTATTGGTATAATGTAGGGTGCTTACCCAGGCGGGGGTTGAACCCCAGTCTACAGCGTAGTGCTTACCCTGGTGGAGGGCAGTGGTGTTACCCACTACACTATACCAACCTAGGTTAATGTAAAGAGATTTTATTCCAAGCAGTTTTGGAGCATTTCTATTGGTCCATTCATCAAAACATTTTTACACAACGCAAAGGGGAGCTGCTGAACTCAAATGATGTAGAAAAATAACAAAGGAAAAAAAAAAAATGGAGATGCTTGGTGTTTTTGACAGAGACAATACGTGGAATAGAGATAACTTGCACTCTGTGAACATGTGTGTGTACCTTATGTAAGGTTTGAGAGTTCTGGACGTGTACGGACTCTTGATTCCTTGGTCTGCGCAGGCATCGGAGCCCATAAGTCTGTGCCAGAAGGAGACGTTGGACTGGTAGAAGCCCTTCCTGCTGGATGCCGTGACCTGCAGAGGAATACCGAATTGACACAAATAAAGGGGACATCACACAGCTAAAACAGTAGTGGCTAGACATGCATTTGTACTTTGTCCATTTTTATAGGTATCAGTATATTACAGGAGTGCCAGTAACCACATAAGCAAGTATAAGAAGAACAAGAATTTGGTCTTTTAACGATGAATCGTCTTTAGTATGACCAGCGACATGAACTAACAAGGGAAAAAATGGATTCAGGCTGACTTTAAACACTTCAAAAGCTTCTTTGTGTTGTGGTTTTTACCTGAAAGCGATCGAGTATACGCAGGTCCTGGCTGGTCGTCCTGTACTTGCCCGCCTCACGGGTGGCCACGCCGGCCTGCGCGCCATACACGCCCCCAACCAGGCTGAGGGCAGCGCTGACAGCCTGGTCCGCATCAAGCAGGGGGAGCCCTCGCTCGCGTTTAGCTTGCCGGACCAGGAGCTTGCGCCGGAGCCGCTTGGCCTGCGGGGTGACGGCTAGCGCTTGGGGGCAGGACTCCAACCTCCGCAGCAGCATACGCTCCTCATACAGGCCGAGGAGGGTGTAGCGGGGCCCGGACTCTGCCTTCTCTAGGCCTGTCCAAAATAAGCAAAGAAATGAATGCTGTAACTCGTTATCCGTACAGTGTGCTCATCTCCAAGCGTTTTCTCAAGATGCAACTTGAATGTTGAATAAAAATCTTTGAGTTTATGATGGTAATTTTTAAATGTGGTACTATTAGTGCACGGAGTATGTTTCAAAATATGGGGATGCTTATTGTGAAAATGTTTTAAAGTATCGTTATATTGCTGCCACATCGCCCACCCCTATCCACAGCCCCCGTTGCAGTACAGGTAACTTCTTTAGCCACATATTTTCCTTAATTTCTTCACATGTAAAAACTATATATGTAAAATCTAAATACATTCACAAAGCAAATCAAATTTCAAATTTCATTTCTGAGGCAGCCGACAGCCCTACCCTTCTCCTTCCTCCGCTCGCCGCCAGCAGAGGCCCGAGACCGCATGCCTTCGTCCTGGCCTTCTTCTTCCACCTCGCGGCCCCGCTCCTCGTCTTCACTCTCCGGCTCCTGTTTGATGAGTTCGGCAGGCCGCTGCTGCTTCTTTCTCACATAGAGTGCACCTGCTGCCAGGGGCATGCTGGGAGGGGGGACATACTCGATGCCTGGGTCGATCACGCCCTCTCCGTCCAGCTCCTCATCATCTGGAGCACAGAGTCAGACAAAAACAACTCAAACATTGTACCAGAGGCGGCCTAGGAGATTTTTTTCCGCTAATATGATACATATGGATATTGTGTTACATTCAAGTGCCTTTAAAGTTGAATTTAAGAAGATACAGAAAAAATGAGAAAACGCCCTCAGACCACAGAAGATCACAGTAATTAGTTAGATAAATTTGATAATTTGGGACCAATTTATTAAGAAGTTTATGTGCAAATATCTATAAAATGGAACCATGAACACTCAAAGAACCCTTTGCATGATTTAAGGAATCGTGCATCGTGAAAGGTTTTTTTTAGACTGAAAAGGGTTCTATATAGCACCAAAAAGCGTTCCACTATTGTTACGGGCCGAAAGCACACACAAAGCAAGAGCGTTTGCTGTTCGTGTTGCCTTTTGGCGTAATATAAACAGCTACATTGTCCGTTTATCTCATATAAACTTTATGTAGATGACATAAAGAGATCAACAATAAAAATTTTATAGCTGCCTTGACTGTCGCTGGCTTTCTCACTGGGTGATGTAGTGCTATATATAAAGGAGGAGATGCTGTGTTTTCACAACATTAACCTACTCAAGGGATCTCAGTCAGCCTGTCAATGAGTTAAAACTAGATTGATTGATTTGTTTATTAGCCTAGATTGTATATCACAGACATTGCATTTCTTTACTGTTTCTGCATAGAAACTGCTAGCATGCTGCATGACACGCGTCAGAAATAGACCCAAAGGGTATTTTTGCACTTCATGCAAGGCTACATTGATTTATATAGAAGCGTATTGCGTGCGGCACTGCGCGGCACGTCATACAGTGTGGTTACTGCGTCTGGTCTGAAATGGGCTAAAGAAACGTTTTTTGATACTATATAAAACCCTTTTTCTAAGAGTATACTGTACAGGTGCACCCTATAGGTTTACAGTTACTGACTGTAACCCATCTGTTGTACTGGATGTGTAGCTTCAGGCCTGCTAATCCAGTACACAGCATCAGCACTACAAGCAGTGTTTGTAGGGTCTCACCGTGGAACAGCGCCTGAGGTGGCATAACATCAGGAATGAGGTCCGCCTCCGACAGCAGGCTGGGCGTAGCCGAGTGAGAAGCGGGCGTCCCCGGGGCCGAGAAATCAGGTGAGGGGGACGGAGAGGGAGACGTGAGGGGCGTCCTGTCTGACGAACTGAGCGAGGAGAAGTCGATGACCTCGCCCTTCTCCAGCTGCAGGTCAGGCCGTCGGCCACGGTTACCCATTTTGACGGGTGTGGAGGACGCACTGCGGTCCAGGAAGCCGGCAGCCTCTTTCTGCGCCCGCCGGATGTCCTTGGCCTCCTGTGTGCGAGAGCGCTTCTCCTTCAGCTGCATAGCACTTTCCACCGGGTTACGCCCCCCACGTTTCCGCAGGCCCTCCACCGTAATGGTGGGATCCATGCATGGCTTGGACACGGCTGCAGGGGGGCAGAGATAGAGACACATGCTTAACACGTTCAAACAAAGTTACAGTTACAGTTAATGTGGACTGTTAGCTATCGTGCTCTCATACACGAAATAGGATCCTGCAACAAGTGGCTAAACCAAGTAGGAAGCAGCATCTAGCATATAACTAACCCACTTGGGGCGGGGCTAAACTGCTGTTGGTTGAATAGGCAGAAGTACATATGGTTTTTGCAACATTAGAAAAATGATTAATTCAAATCAAGTAGCTTGGTTTCCATATATGGACTGAAACGTAACCAAAACACTACCGCTAACACGTGATCTCTCCTGCTTGCAGCATTCAAGTGTACTTCAGTAACTGAACCTTTGGCCTTGAGGGCGGCGGTGGAGGTCTTCTCCCCATCCGGTCTCAGGGTCGGTGGCCGGTTTTGGACCAGCTTCCACCAGCCAGGCTCACCAAACTCCTGTGCCCCCGAACGGAAAAACGTCGGGCTGCCCACAGACAGACACCCCGCCACCGTGCTCCACCATGTGGACGTCTTCTTCCTAAGCATGGACAAAAAACACACAACAGAAACCATGTACAGTTGACAGGGTGGTGCCAAAACTGATTTACTGAGAACTAATAAAGGTTTAAATCCCACCAAACACAGTGAGCGAGACCATTTCGCACCATACATCACCTTCAGGAATTTGCGCAAAACAGTAGTTGACTGAAACTTGGTTTAATTTGCATTTTCTTTTACAGACTCTAAAGTTTTGCTAAAGGCTGGGATGAAAACAACAGCTGTAGCTATGTTTATACACATTTGGTTGGTGTAATGCAACACCTCTGCCTTCTATGCTGTAGACTGGGGTTCGATGTTCCACCTAGTGTTTATTTCTGAGGATGTGTGCAACCTACACTTCAAACGAATGCAGGATGTTAGGGGCAGCCATCGTGCACGTGCATCATAAAAAGTGTAATGTCACCCAAACTGGTGGGATTCAAGCTTCCATTGCTTGTAAGCTACATTAACATCGTATCTCCAGTGCAAAACTAAAGACGCAAACTTTGGACACCAAATATGTCTTGAATGATTGACTACATTTGTGATAAAAAGGAACGACAGGGAAACTATCGCTTTAACACTAATTCCTCAGCTTGTTCTCAATCGGTGCGCGGCCCCTCGCTCACCTGGTGCCCAGTAGGAAGGTCCAGTGTCGACTAATGAAGGCGCAGATGTCTTCCTTCCACCGGAAGTAGCCCTGCCGGCCTGTGCCCTCCAGAGACAAGTTATACATGGCCAGCATCACCACCTGGAAACAGTGTTCAATACATGCACACATACAAATGAAGCATAAATAGACTCTTCAACCACAGATTAGTACTTGGGCTGCAACCATTAGTCTATTATGAGGGGAAAAAGGCACATACACGTGTAATATGCACACAAAACAATACAAGATATTGTTTGTTGTTTTCTTAAACCATAATATGCCTAAAACACTCTATATTAACTGACTAATTAAACCAATTTGTCCTAAAAATGAGACAAAATAGAATAAGGTATAATTGCACAAATACGAGTGGACAATTCTCTGGAGATTATAATGTACGCGACATACCCAAAGGCACGTCAGCACATACCTGCTGCCACGTGAGCCGCATCCTCTCGAAGCTCTCCTTGCCATCATCGGAGCATTCCAAGCAGATGAACTTGAAGAAGTTGTCTCCTTTCAGGTAGCTGGGCTGCTCTCCTCGGAGCTGGGCTGAACGAGCAGGAATGAAAAGAAAGCAAAAACAAAGACGGAGCTGAGACTAGATGCACTTTTCCTTTCAGGGACAGACTTTATTGAGACAGATAGTCAATAAAGATGTTAACATTTCAGCCAGTCATCACTGGTACAATCTTACAGTGCGTCATTTTCAGCTGAGAGTCTAAAGTTAAAAGCTTGCACTCTCTACAGTTTTGATAATAAAGCTGTACACAACCTCTAAAATCCATATTATATTACATATTAGTGTGTATTCGGTTAGCTCCCTCCCAGCCATCCAGCACTCTCTGGAACACTGTACACAACTTAAAAGATCCATATTATATTACACAGTGTGCATTTTTCAGCTCTCTCCTACTTAAAAGAGATGGTTCTTCAAGGGTTTTTTAGTAAAGAAAATGGTTCTATATAGGACCATGAACACTCAAAAGAACGCTTTGTATGGTGAAATGGCTCTTCACATTGATGGAGAGCGTGTTTTATATGGTTCTATATAGAACCTTTTTAAAAAGGGCTCTACAGAGCACAAAAAAGGGTTCTTCTATTGTTACAGGCTTGACATCATAACAACAGAAGAACACTTTTTGGTGCTATATAGAACCATATTAAAACACACTCTCCATTAATCTGAAGGTCCATTTAATGATGCAAAGAACGCTTTAATCATAAAAAAGGTTCTTTAAATGTTCATGGCTCTATATAGAACCCCTAAAGGATCACTATTAAAAATTAGTGTAGCATTCAGGCATTTGACCCCTTTCTATGTGTGTAGTGATGTGGAATGTAATTTTTGTGGACAATTCACATGAAACTTCTCTGTGAACTAATGAAATTAAAATTCAGATATGTATGCAACAGACTGCGATTACAGCCGGAGAGTATTGAGAAAACCTGTGTAATATCAGTGCACATAACCGCCCACTTGAATAACATTTTCTTTCCTATAAGTGTTCTATACAGTGCTCCTGATTTTTTAAATGTAAAAAATGAGGGACCATTTCTTTCACCTATAATGGTGCTCTGTATAGTGTTCCTGATTTTCTGTTCCCTTTAGCGTTCGTTAAAGCCTCATAACACAATGAACAGTGAATAGGGTAAGGATGGGCAAAATGACGTCATAACACTTTATTCTAAGTATATTTTGTATATAGACCCATTATGCCATTTTTCATAGCCTTTATAAAACGTTGTTCTACTGGTGAATCGGTGCATTTTGTCTGAATAAACCTATTAATCTCAATCAGAAAATCAAAGTATCGCGATAAATATCATGTATTGTCATGCTATCTTTTTGTCTTATCCCCTACTCTTTTCAAAGACCTCTGATAAAGCCTAAATGACAATAAACCAGAGTTCCTAATCCACACTAGGCAGCCGTGATCCATTGCCCTGCCGTCCCCTTTATGCACAGGCACCGTACAGGACCCTCACCAGAAGGAATCCACTTGTGGCATTTGTCGCAGTAGAAGGACATGTCTTCGTTCCAGCTGCCCTCTCCGTCCTCGCCCACGTCGCTGTTCAGAGAGTCGCCACTCTGGTCGTGAGAAAGGTCCACCGATGCTTGGTCTTCTGACTCCACAATCAAGAGAGTTTCCCCCTCCACTTCCCCCTCCTCCAAGCCTTCCGAGGCGGATGTGCACATGGCCTCCTCATCCTGCCCTGGCAGGCCCCTCTGGTCCCCGCTGTCCATGCCTCCTTCTGAAGGGAGAAAAAAAATTGACAGATTGGAGAAAAGGTCAATCTGTATGACATTTGGCAGACATCCTCTTTTCAGACACCACATCAACAATCAAATTTGATGGCCATTCTAAAAATTGACTGCCTGTCATCTGTTTTATAATGGCTTCATATTGGCATGATGTGCTTGGCCCCTAAAATTGCCACTTGCTACTGTAATGTAATTTACACTGTCACTGGATGATTTGTAGACGGCCTCACAGCAGTTGTTACAGGCCACAGAAATCAACAAACCCTCAAAATATCAAACAAAAAAAATGTAACTGAATGTTGTGATTGCCAAGAAAATCTTGTACTGCAGGGATCTCTCATTCTTGGAAGGTCATAATACTATGAGCTAACTTGTGACTAAATGTGTAATAGGTCATCTTTTTGCTGTCTTAAACACTATTCAAACTGGTTTTGTTTCACCAGATGAAATTTTGTGCCATAATATGATGTAAAATATCGATGATGAAAGTATCTGAAATGTCATCGCTGAGATGTTCAGTGTAGGCCTGAAACAATTATTCAACATTATTGTCAGTAATAAAAGTTGCCAAGAATTTAGTTTTTTCATTTACAATTTCAAAGTGACGTCAAACCTACAGTGAGTTACTGACTTGAGCTGAGGAGGCCAGCAATACAGAGTGTCATACGTATGTGAGCAGATAGTCAGAGTCAAACATATAAGGCTGAAACTTTAAAAAAAAAAAATAAATAAATAGATAAAAAAAAAGTTAAATCCATGAACATTTTCTTAAAACAAAATCTCCTCCAAAAATCTACCTCCAAAATTATAAAATTTACAGAAGAAAGACAAAGTGTTTTTTTTTTTATTTTAATGTAAGTTAATGTTAAGACGTTTAATTAAAAGCAGTATTTATCTTGGTCCATGCATTATGAAATTATTACACAATGTAAAGGGCAGTTGGGAAATGTACATACTTTTTTTTTTGGACAATGACGATATGCAAGTCTGACTTAGCTTTACAATACAAATCATTTTTAGATGCGAAACACCTCATAAACCTGGCTTCTTTCTTTCTATCACTCACTCACTCACTACAACGGTCCACAAGGGGGAGCTTTTGTCACTCTAGTAACTTCTGTGTGCGCCCAGAACAGCTGGATGTCCTACCTTTGCAGCACATATGTTTGCATTTACAAAGCATTCTTTACTTCATCAAACTATGCTGGTGCTTCACATCAATGACAATGTGTCTTTTTTAAAACAGTTTTCATGTACAACATCTTCTCGTCCTTAGTATCTACTCACACATAGCTTGTCTGGTGAACTAGCACATTAAAATGTTAAAGACTGGTTAAATGGTGCTGCAGCCTGAAGAACTAAATTTTAATCCATTTTAATCCTTTTACCCTGTTCTTCAGTGGTCAGGACCCCCATGGACCCTCACAGAGCAGGTACTATTTGGGTGGTGGATCATTCTCAGCACTGCAGTAACACTGATGTGGTGGTGGTGTGTTAGTGTGTGTTGTGCTGGTCTGAGTGGATCAGACACAGCGGTGCTGCTGGAGTTTTTAAACACCTCAGTGTCACTGCTGGACTGAGAATAGTCCACCAACCAAAAATATCCAGCCAACAGCGTCCTGTGAGCAGCATCCTGTGACCACTGATGAAGGACTAGAGGATGACCAACACAAACTGTGCAGCAGCAGATGAGCTGTCGTCTCTGACTTTATATCTACAAGGTGGACCAACAAGGTAACAGAGTGGACAGTGAGTGGACACAGTGTTTAAAAACTCCAGCAGCACTGCTGTGTCTGATCCACTCGTACCAGCACAACACACACTAACACACCACCACCACGTCAGTGTTACTGCAGTGCTGAGAATGATCCACCACCCAAATGCCTGATCGGTGTACCGTTGAATATTAGAGCAAGTGTGCAATGTGACAGAGACAGTGACTAAGCAGTTTGCTAGCGCTGCTGTCCACACAGTAGGAAGAGTCATTTCTCTACCTGCTCAGGTGGGCTCTTCAGGACCCTCTGGCCGCCTCGGCTTCCTGATGCGCTCGTTCGGCCACAAGCTCTCTGGTCAGCTGGATCTGCTCCTCGAGCACCCGCAGGTTCTCACGCTTCCGCTCTAAGCGCTCCACGTCTCGCAGAACTCCCTCGCGCAGCCTCTGTGATAATGTGTTTTTTAAATCAAATGACAAAGGTGGGACTATCAGGATTTCCATTCTGCAATGTACTTTTTACTAACACTACTTAAAATTAGGGATGTACAATAACATCAGAATCATACTGGTATCTGAGGTTATCTGCTCAGAAAAAATTAAGATCAAATGTTTAGATTTGACATAATTAAAACCAGTATTTGAAGACTTACTTACACCTTGCTGCATCTGTAACTATAGAAACTGATGTTAGACAATCCAAAGGAATCTAGCCTTAATTTCTACATTTAATAAATGTTTGTTTTTAAGCATTGGTCGTAGCATACAGTCTCCAGGGCCGGTAAAAGAGTACATCTGAATTTGGAAAAAAATCGATCACTTCTTAACTCCAACCATAATTTCTTAACTTGAATCACAGAAATTCAGGACAGAGGGGCAGGAAAAAATATAGGTTATACAATAGACTATATGTGTAAAAAAAAAAAACCAAAAAAAACGGTTATCAGCAAAATATGCAAGTATGTATTATGGACAGCAGTTAATAAGAAACCTAAAATAAATAAACAGACAAAAGGTAAAATAACCACGTTTTATATTATACAAATATATAAACAAGTACATAACATGCTTTCCATTATTCCTTTCCATAGATTAAAGAAAGCTGAAAACTTTGGAAAGATGGATAATTTTTGCTTTGTGAATTAAACTACAGGTCTAACGGAAAAAGATCAACTATAAATTTGACCAGACAGTGAAACTCAATTATTAGTACTAGTTCAACAGGCGGAGGGTGACTTAGGCTGCGTCCTAAATCGCACCCTACCACACTTAATTGTACACCACCGTAGTGCATTCATTAGTATAGCATGTGTTTTTGGACGTAGCCCTACACATACTGCTATTACGTTACTTGTTTACTGTTTATTTTTTATTTTTAATTAATTTATTGATATTCGCTCCAACAATACAAACACATCAATATCCGACTAACTCCTGTAGTTTATGTATCTACAGGCTCTAAAAGCCGAATTAGTCTCGTGTTTTCTGCTGCAGGTTCACGTTGAAATGTTCCGGTCCACCTTAAGTGATGCAGCACTTCCATTCTGTAGCCTGCTGGCTGAAACCATTGGCCTGAATGTACCTGCGGCGCTATTTAAGGTGGAACGGCACGTTCGAGCAAGTGGCTCTTCGGCTCTGTGTGGTTAGCAACCGGCTAACGGAGCTAAAGCTCATTTACCTGCCGGTCCCAGTTCTGCTTAAGGTGAACTCCCACTACCGTGCTGACTGTCAGGACCACCGACACTCCGAGAACAACTTTAGAAGCTGTAGACATATTTAAAGCACATCACGGTGCGGCAGAGCAGTTAGCGAACTAGCTTAGCCGCTTCAATAACAGGTCAAATTCGTCTTCTTTAGTCTTTAACGGCGCGGGTGACCTGAAGTCATGGCGCCTTACCGCCACCTACTGAGCTGGAGTGGGGGGTCAGCTAGAAACCGCCTCTGTTTCGGGGCTTCATAAGGTCAGCTCTGCACCTGATGACCCCGAGGTGTTTGCTGACCCCCTACCATCAACACTGACATTAAATAAATAAATAAATAAATGTTCACTTGAGATTTTTCTGCTATTATCATGACTGATGCGTAACATGACTATGACAATAAGACTGAATCACTAAAAGACTTCAGGGAAAAGAAAACATAATCAAAGCAGGTTTAACCTTTTAAGCTCCTGGTTCCAAACGCACTTTGTCATATTCTTCATCACCATGTTTCATAAGCCACATTCAAAAGGCGGGGGTCATATGAGAGCTGTAAGTGTCTTCTTTCCAGTCAAATAGATGGGTGATGTAATTTTAAACGCTTGTAATAAAACAAGCTGAATTTTATTATTTTTTTCTTCTACTGGAAGTCGATCCATTTTTCCACAAATCTGGGCTATAAACTACAAACAGATGGTGTCTCTTCAGTGATCTGCTCTGTAAAAATTATTTATTATAAAAAAAATACAAAGAGCGTCTAAGATTTTTGGCTTTCAGCAGTAAATTGTAAGCATATAGCAATATGTGTGATCATAAAACACATGTTCTGTTAATTTAAGGGGAGATTTACAAAAAAATAAATAAATTAAATAAAATGTACATTTATTTCATGCAGTTACTGAATAATTAGCCTTACGGGTTGGTCATATAAATTCAGATGGATAAACCAAAATATACCCGCGAGCATAGGGGAATCTGGCCACGTCCCGTGTCTCAATATGACTGCATAACGCCAGAGGGCGCCCATCAGTGCGTCCTCAGTGGATGTGGGTGAATGGAGCTAAACGGCTAAAAGCGACAATTTAAAACACTTTCTAACCTCTTGCCCAGGACGTATTCAATTTTACAAAGTAGAAGGATGTATTTCAATGAAAAACAAAGAAAACATACTTGTATATTTCTTTTTTTCTACAGCAAACGGGGTCGGGCCAGTAGGACACTAGCATTACTGCTACTGAGTGCTGATTGGCTGACAGGCGAAGCAGGTCATTGGCTGAGTGAAGTGGTTTGTGTTCACTGCCATCATGAACATGTGGTGTTATGAAGTCCTAAAACTGGTGTTCAATGCTTTTCTGTGTTCGGGAAATGAATTTATTCGTCCGTACAAAAAACATTTACAAACTACGACAACGCCTCCCTACAGATTGTTTGATATAGTCACTAGCTTGCAAGATATCAAGCTTTATTTATTATTATTATTTCAAGCATATAACCTTATATATACAAACAAGTATAACGATAGGATGCCTTACAGCCTCCACATCCCAGAATAAACAAAATAAAAAATAAAGAGGAAAGAAGAAAGTAAAACAAAAACAACACCATTGAGATTTAAATAGAACTGAAAAGCTTTAACACAGCAACGGATTTACAATGTTTCTGATTTTGCTGCTGGTGCCAGTTCACTAATGTAGAAATGTAATTACACGGATCTGTGCGTACAAACGTGATGTATTAAGGTACTGTTCTGGCAGATTTCACCTTATGTATATAAAATTTAGCTATTATTATGATCAGGGTTATTATAAAACATTCATTTGGGTCATATATATATATATATATATATATATATATATATATATATATATATATATATACATATATATATATATACACATATATATATATGTATATATATACACCTTATTTTGCCATTTCCTTTTACAAACATCTGCGCAAATATCCTGCCAGAATTGAAAATAAAATAATGCAAATCTACATTTGCAATTTTATTTTCACACAAACACGAGTCATTCTTGTATTTCTTGGCCAAAACTAAAATAGCGAAGCTAACAGAGAAAAGAAAATCCAAACTACTTCGGCTCTGAACGGCGGAGACGCTCCGAAGTGCTGAGGCTGGCACGACGCTCTCGAGCTCCGCAGTCAGAACCGCGAGCTCTCGAGAAAGCTCCGTCCAATCACAGGGGGCCTCGGCCAGAGTTCGACCAATGAGGCGAGACCGTTTAGAAACAAACCGTTAGAAGGGTTCGTCAGCAGCTCATGTGACCCGCTCTGGCCAATCGCACGGGGCCGGTTCCAGGTCACTGTGTGGAAAACGAACCGCGAACATTACATAGAACTGAACAGACACACATAGATTAACTGGTGGTTTGGATCGTAAATGAAATGTCTGTGTTTATGCTGTGGCTTTATTATCGCAGCGCCTGGTTTGTTTACAATGAACTGATTCACTTCAAAACACTCTGAATGACTGCATTTTAAAGGCTGACTTGTGCAGAATTTTTTAAAGAATCGGTTGAATTCTCCTTAAAACGAACTCGCTGCTCAAACTCTGTCCTGCTTTACACACACCTCCATCAAACTGTCCCTCGAGACAATTACAGAACCGAAGAGTCGACTCCAGGCATTTCGACTCTCAGAGTCATTGGCCGAGAGTCGACTCCAGCTCTCAGACGTGCTGGAGTCGAAGAATCGAGTCTTTGGGAATCGACTCCGCAAACAAGAGCGCGAGAAGTGCTTCACGTGCTGCTACGAAGAAAAGACGAGCTCTGTAGAAACAGTGAGATCCGCCTCACCTGTAGAGCGCAGGTGGAAGAGGAGCCCCAGAGAGCGGCGGGTCGGTGAGGAAACCTATAAAAACCCCTTTAAAGTGATTTGTAGCCCTGTGGATCATCAGTCCTCATATTTTCATTAGGAAAATGAACGTCTATGTCATATTTGTGCAGTACTGTCTCAATAATTCGAGATATTAAGTTGTTATTTTGAGGTGTCTCATTGATTCGAGATCTTAGGAGCTATTAGGATTAAAACCTGATGGTTTTGCTTTCTAATGGGAATTGGCTTAATACACTGTGAACTCAGCCCATCAGGAAAACACGGAATACCATTAGTGATTATTGGACGCCACCAGGAACCAGCAGAAACGGCTTCTATGATTCTTTTCAGCAGAGCATTTATATTTACTTATATTCTCATCTCAAAATAACACGAATGTTTCTCAAAATAATGAACAAAGCATCTGAAATGAATGTGATAATATCTCTAAATAATGACTTGATATCTAATAACAATGTCTTAGTACCTCACAATAACAGCATAGCTATTCACTCAATTATGAGACAAATATGAATTCGGTGGTAGAGTTTATTGAAGCAGCACAAATGGGCTTCCATAGCCGACTAACTTTGGGTTCATGTGAGGCAAAGAAAGGATGATAGGCTCACACTAACTTTAGCCAGCTAGCAGACAAAACAACTGGAAGGAGGTTAGAGCTGAAGAGTAAATGAGCGACACAGTGAAAATAACTTCACTGACAGCTTTTCATATTCTTCACTTTAATATTTCTCCTCAGTGTTTGGAAACATCAACACCAGCGCTTGCATTACAGGCCTGTTGTAACGAGGCTCAAAGTGCCTTTAAAGACCCTTTTACTGATGAAGACGCGATGACGACAGCAGATCATCACTCACGTCCACAGAGAAGCGCATGTAGATGTGCTGTAGATGAGCAGTAGATCGGTAAACAAATGAGCTGTAGACTATTATTTACCCGCTTTGTACAAATGTCGAAAATCAGATCTTGAAAAGTGGCTTCGCCCAAATAACGCGTTTCACTCGACTCCACTCCGTTTGGACCGAAACAGCTCCGGGGCTGGTTATGAAGCGGTACAGCAGAGACTAAACCGTCCTCAGCGGAGTTCACTCGTTTTTCCAGCAGCTACACTTTATAGAGAAACGATGAAACTCCGTAATCACACCGACTATAACCGACAGCAGCTGCGCGAGCGCCGGAGTGTAACGGCAGCACCGTTTAAGGTGGAACGGAAAACCTGAATCAGACTCGGGAGAGCAGGAAGCTCCGTCCTCCTTTAACCGTGCGTGGAAAACCGTCTATTTCTACTCGTTCACTGCGACCCTGATCGCGAAGAGAGCGGAGCTCTGGGTGCAGAGCGGTGGGTGCGAGCAGAGTCTGTGCGCAGCGCTGGGGGAGCACGAAGCCTGGCAGTTAAAAGGGGAACTCCACCAAGTGTTCAAAATTTCTGCATAATCAGAGCATCGCGGTGTAAACAAAGTCATTCAGAGCGGTTTGGAGGTGAAATGCTCTGTTCTAGAGAAACTGATAGGAACCAGACGTCCACCTGTAAAAGCTTCCTCACAGAAAGACTTTACATGAAATGTAAAGCCCGGCCTCGGGCGTTCAGGCTCCGGAATATTCTGATTGGGCTCGGACAGCGGAACGACTGCTGTCAGGCTGGGTTTGGAAACTGGAATCTCCGACGACAGCACAGCCGGTTCCTGCTTCTTCTCCAAATCCTTATGCCTGTCGAAACAAAAAAAGAAAACAAATAAATTAAAAATACTCAGAGTTCACCTAAGACAGTTTTCTAATGCACAGCATCTACAGTGTTAGATCAAGCCCCTTACCACACAGACAGAGTGCGTTGATTGATCTCAAAAAGCTGAAGCGCTGACGCCTGCATGAGCCCAGGACTGCTCAGGACCAGCATCCTGATCCTGCTGTAGTCCCGCAGGACGGCACCCCAGCGGTTCACCCTGACGCCGGCGATCTTCTGGCCATGAGGGTAAATAGCACAGAGCTCCAGGCAAATGGCCTTCATGAGGCGGCTTGCGTGCGGCCACTGCGCAGGCCCTGTGCCTTGACCCAGCAAACAGCTGCTCAGAAAAATACGAAGAAACAGACAAGTTATGATTTGACAATAAAGGACACACTCTGTAAAAATCCTCGTCAGCATGTATGGTGCCCTTACCGCTTCAAGCTTCCTGTCCCACTGGTCTTTGAGTGGCTGGCCTTAAACCGTCCCTCGAGGAGCCGCTCCCTGTGTCCCGGCAAGTAGGAGACTTGTCAGCCTCTGGCAGGGAGTTCCAAAGAGCGATGATGTCGCCAACGTGCCTCTCAGAGACGCAGGGTTCGTCACGCAGCCCCACAAGGTACCTGGCCAGCCTGACCACGCGGTCGTACCCAGGTGCTCCATCGGGACCTCTGAATACCTGGCAAAATAAAAGAGACACAGCAAGGAAAGAGATGAACTTTGTTCAAATTTACGCTGCCCACGTAACTTTTTTTTTTAACCCGGCCAGTTCTTACATCATCGTCACCATCATCGTCCACCCCTGACGTCGCTATCGCTGGGGAGGGAAGGAGCGGGTCTGAAGGGGCGTCTTCAGACAGAAGAGGAGTCTCTGCCTCTGCCTCAGCACGGATGGGCAACAGGCCATGGTGGGGATCAGCAACTGAAGGCGGGGCGACGGTGGGGTCGCTTTCCTCCTCTTCACCCAAGTAAGCCGCCTCGTCAAACCCGTCGTCCTCCCACTCCGACTCGTCGTCTGGGGTGCCATCTGGAGCATCGGGGTCATGACCGATGTCCTCTCTCAGCTCCTTGCACTGCTGGGAGTAGAGGTACTCCACACCGATCAGCTCTCCTAAAACACAGCAATAATCCTATTTTAATTTCACTAACTGAAAAAAAAAAACATGTTTTCATTTTAGATATAGCGCTATAAAGATTCAGACGATGAATAATTACCTGTGTACTCTCCAGGTTTTGTATAGTCCTCGACCAGTTTACAGTTGAGCAGCTGTTGGCTGAGCTCGTTAAGGTTGTGCTGCAGGTGGCCGCTGTAGCACCGCAGCACCTGCCCTGCCTGGTCTACCGTGGGCGCTGCACGGTCCTCATTCCACCTCACTAAGCCTTCCAGGAGGTACGCCTGGAAGTTTTCTGCATTTGCAGAAGTGCCTGCGAAGCAGAGAAAACATGTTGCAGACAGTCCGCAACAAACACAAGACACATGACAGAAACGCAAAATACAAATCTATACGCTCACCAGGAATGAAGTGGTTGAGGCGTAGGTGGAATGACTCGAGGGAGGTGCAGCCCCGTGCGCAGCGGTACACGGGCAGGACAACCCCGCCTTTGGCCAGATGTCCCGTCTTTGTGTAAAGCTGGAGTCCTGGAGGATCTTGGATGCAACGGAGGTGTTGCCGCTGGGTGTTCCAAGTGGCGTCCATCCTTTCGTTGGCCAGCAAGGGGACACCCATCGTGTCCGTCACGTCGCGGAAAGCCGCCAGCAGCTGACCAATGAGCTCCTCGGTCTCCCGAGCCCCGCGCGTGCGCCGTCGACAGTGCCGAGCGAGCAGCTTTGGCGTCAGCTTGCTGGCGAGCTGGTCTTCGCTCGGGCCCACGACGCCCTGTTTCTCCTCCATCTCCGCCTGCACGGCCTCCCGCAGACGAGCCACATCCGCTGCATCCCACTCGAAGATGCAGGCGGAGAGCTTCGCCATAAAGAGGCCGTAGAGCTGGTGGCTGTCGGTGGTGACACCCGCCGCCAACCTTCGCATCAGGTGCCACACATCCAGCCTGACGACCAGCTCCTCCCACTCGTGGAACAGGGCCGCTGCTCTGGACCTCCCTGTTCCGGACTCCAGCTTCACGGTAGCGCCTCATTAAGCCCGCTGCCATGGGCAGCAGCCCATCTCCCTCGTGAGCTGTGAGCACAGACATGAGCACCTGTCCGTACTCGTTGCCCACATTGGTCACCCAGGCTGCTGTCCTAGCTGCAGCTCCAGCCAGCTTCTTGGTCACCTGAACACACACACACAAAATAAATATATACATACTTTATGCTAATTTACTACATTCAATCAGTGAAGGGTAACGTGCACCTGAGAATCTCGCATAAAAAACAGTACCTTCTTTGTTGAATCCATCTTCAAGACAGATCCAAAAATGGAGGTGACCCTGGCCTTCATCTCGCCGATCCGCGTCCGGACGTCCTGGGCATGGACGGTGAGGAGCCAGTGGGGTGAGGGAACAGGCACCATGGGTGGCGGTGGTGCCACAGGCTGTGCCTCGACACCAGAGACCTCGAATTTCTTACACACTGCAAGGTACTGCAGTGTGCTCGTCATCCAGGCTTCACTGTGCTGCTCCCTCAGTTTGCGGTGCAGCGCAGAGACGCTGTTGCCGGGAGACCTCTCTCTCATCAGCCGCACCACCTTCATGTCTCAGGACAGCCTGTAAGCACGCACATTCACAGATCAGAGTTGGGGACCGGCTGTAAAAGGAGTCTCAGGGTCTCTGCGGCGGGGGGAGGGGAGAGGGGTGCAGGGACAGAGAACAATGGGAGTCTTAACGACCAGGCATTCCAGAAAGGGGACATCAAAAGGTGTGAAAAAGGTGGCCAACGAGCAACCATCACAGGATAGGTGGTGTCAGACACTTCAAGAAGATCAAGAGTGACCGCTACTCCCCTCCTAACCTGACAGAAGACCCCAAAAAGTGACCCTAATAGATCTACAGTGTGCTATTCCTTCATTCACATCTGTACGTCATAAAAGTTGCCCTTGCGTTTTGTGTCGTAGATGTACGTTTACCTGTATGTGAGGATGGCTGGAAACATGGCATGATGCGCAGGGTCCAGCTGCTCCAGGACGTCCTGCGACCATCCTGCAACCTTCTTCCGACAGCGACGGCACTCCAGGTACTTCTTGGCCACGAAGTACCAGCCATCGATGTCGAGCACCCTCCTGACCGTCTTGTACAGCCCGCAAGACGTCAGCCGCTGACCGGCCCGATGGCAGTTGGGCTGCTTGCACAAGAGTCTGATCGCCCACATGCGGTAGGGCATCCACAGACAGAAGGGGCGGGTGAAGAAGGCGTCAGGGGAAGGCGGCGGCTGATGTTGAACAGGGCGCGGTGGGGGAGGATACCACCACATCTGTAGGCTGTCCACAAGAACAGCCTTCCCTGCCGTGTCCCTCCTAAACATGGCACGGCTGATCCACTCATGCTGCTCTTTAGGGAGATGGTGCCTCCAGCTCTGTGGAAGCACAGGACCCTACAGACAAATAGCCTGTCAGTGGATGTTTGCGTGTGTGTGTGTGTGTGTTGCTTGTTCTTGTGCAGCAATGAAAAAAAAAGGCACAGAAATGATAACCTCACCTCAGAAGCAGCATGAGGCGCACGTCTCTTCTGCGCAGCCTTTCTGGGAAAACGAGGTGGGGTCAGTGGAGCAGGTGGAGTGACCGGAGCTGGTGGAGGAGCTGTGAACATCACAAAACAATTACATTAACGTTAACCGACTCTTTTTGTAAGTTCACATGACGCGCCCGCGGTCCAAACACCGAGTTTAAACAGCGGCCGAAACACTGAAGTACCGGACTTACTGGGAAACCGCTCCGAAATGCTGAGGCTGACGCGACGCTCTCGCGCTCCGCCGGCGGCACCGCGGGTTTTCGTGAAAGCTCCGTCCAATCACAGGGGGCCTCGGCCGGAGTTCGACCAATGAGGCGAGACCGTTTAGAAACAAACCGTTGGAAGGGTTCGTCAGCAGCTCACGTGACCCGCTCTGGCCAATCGCACGGGGCCTGTTCCAGGTCACTGTGTGGAAAACGAACAGCGAACATTACATAGAAGAACTGAACAGACACACATAGATTAACTGGTGGTTTGGATCGTAAATGAAATGTCTGTGTTTATGCTGTGGCTTTATTACCGCAGCGCCTGGTTTGTTTACAATGAACTGATTCACTTCAAAACACTCTGAATGACTGCATTTTAAAGGCTGAATTGTGTGGAATTTTTAACAAATCGGTTGAATTCTCCTTAAAACGAACTCGCGCTGCTCAAACTCTGTCTTGCTTTACACACATCTCCATCAAACTGTCCCTCGAGACAATTACAGAACCGAAGAGTCGACTCCAGGCATTTCGACTCTCAGAGTCATTGGCCGAGAGTCGACTCCAGCTCTCAGACGTGCTGGAGTCGAAGAATCGAGTCTTTGGGAATCGACTCCGTAAACAAGAGCGCGCGAAGTGCTTCACGTGCTGCTACGAAGAAAGGCGAGCTCTGAAAGGCGGGTCGGTGAGTTAACCTATAAAAACCCCTTTAAAGTGATTTGTAGCCCTGTGGATCATCAGTCCTGCTCCTGAGCACCCGGGCATCGTCAGTACAACACACCTGTTCAGCTCAGCATGATCGACGCTAGGCCATGTTTACCCCCCCCCCTCCCCGCCAACTCCCCCCAAACAAGGTATTTATACTCCCTTCCATAAAAAATGTTCTTTACTAGTAAGAAAATCATCTGTAGTTTATTTTCATTCACCATCTCTTCTTCTGGTTCACAACGTGCACAACGCCCAGCACCTAATTATTATATTTTCATTAGGAAAATGAACGTCTATGTCATATTTGTGCAGTACTGTCTCATTAATTCGAGATACTAAGTTGTTATTTTGAGGTGTCTCATTGATATGAGATCTTAGGAGCTATTAGGATTAAAACCTGATGGTTTTGCTTTCTAATGGGAATTGGCTTAATACACTGTGAACTCAGCCCATCAGGAAAACACGGAATACCATTAGTGATTATTGGACGCCACCAGGAACCAGCAGAAAAGGCTTCTATGATTCTTTTCAGCAGAGCATTTATATTTAGTTATCATATTACATTTAGTTTTTATCTCAAAAGCATAAAGCATCTCAAAATAACACGAATGTTTCTCAAAATAATGAACAAAGCATCTGAAATGAATGTGATAATATCTCTAAATAATGACTTGATATCTAATAATAATGTCTTAGTACCTCACAATAACAGCATAGCTATTCACTCAATTATGAGACAAATATGAATTCGGTAGTAGAGTTTATTGAAGCAGCACAAATGGGCTTCCATAGCCGACTAACTTTGGGTTCATGTGAGGCAAAGAAAGGATGATAGGCTCACACTAACTTTAGCCAGCTAGCAGACAAAACAGCTGGAAGGAGGTTAGAGCTGAAGAGTAAATGAGCGACACAGTGAAAAATAACTTCACTGACAGCTTTTCATATTCTTCACTTTAATATTTCTCTTCAGTGTTTGGAAACATCAACACCAGCGCTTGCATTACAGGCCTGTTGTTTACAGTAAGTTACTGTCAGTGAAAAGGTCACAGAGTGGGGATCATAACAAAATTATGTGTCCCGCAAATCCTCAGCCTGAATTTAAGAGACGGCAGCTCCATCAGGGGTTTCATGGTCTCTGATTGTGTCCTTGAGTTCTTGTAAATCTGAGATGAACAAAAATAATGTGTTACTAAACACAGGCAGGCAGAGGAAGAGAAAGAAGGAGCAGGTCTGATGGAAGTATAGTAATAAAGTCTTAGCCCCCCCATCCATAAACCTGATGCCTCTGCAGCTCAGGAAAGGTTTTGTGAGCTAGACGAAGGCCGAAGAACAGTTAGATGTGCAGATCAGTGACCCACTTTCTATGCATTTTTCATATTTAATTCCAAGACAAATAGATATTATAATGTTCTGGCTGAAAATCCAGCAGTTGTCTGTAATGAATGGTGATGGTGTTCATCACATGCAGTGACTCAAATGCTCAAATGCGTCCAGTGAAACGTCTTGTTGGTGTAGTACATCGACCATGTGCAGCCTAGACTGCACGAGCTCAAGGGTGCAGAACGCATCGCTGTCTATTAAAACGCTGCACGTTGGTTTAACGTCCTGCTGTTCTTACATTTCAGCGGATTTAGCTTTGTTTCGCTTGTTCAGTAGAAGGTTTCACTGAAAACTTTACCTCCTGGTAACTTTTGCTGAGCTGCTACTGAACGAAGTCAGTGGCCGCGTCCGAAACCGCACCCTACCACAGTAGAAAGTGCGCCAAAAATAGGACACCGCCATTCGCGCTGCGCGCTTCAGTATAGGACCGTCGTATGAGGTTTCGGACGCGGCCCTACGCTCTGCGGGGGGTCACGCGTCAGACCTACGTCAGTGAGGGCTTGGCGCCACCTAGTGAAGGACAGCTGTAACTTTCATGTTACATTTAAAAAAATGTATGTAAAATTTAAAATAAATAAATAAATAAAATAAGCGTAAAAATGGCGTTGTTAACCCATTCGTGCCCAAAAACTAAATTTAGTAGTTCTGTACTAAAAATCGCATAAAATTTGTTCTGATTAGTCTAAAGTGGTGAAGTTTTGTACATTTATGCCCTGAATGAACTTTTTTCTTTGATTATATGTCATTTTTTTAAATTTTATTCACAGTCAAAAAAAATTAAAATTAGTAGTCACAGACATAATTCTGATAAAAAAAAACTTATGTTTTTGCCATATTTGCAACATGTGATGTACTTTTTACTTTTTGGACCAACAGAAATTTAAAAATATATGTATTTTATACAATTAATAATTTTATATAATTTATATATAAATATTATAATTGTAAAACTATATCTTTTGTAAAATTTAAAACTTAAAATGTGAACATACATTGAAGTGTATATGTAAGGTATTGCTTTTGAGTTATTACTATATTATTACTATATTATTACACATTTATTGCATGAATTTGTTTTAATTGTGTGTTCTATGTAACATCTTTGCTCTAACACATTGTTCTTATTTGGTTTAATGTTTGCAATGTTTTTTCACGTTGTGCACTAAACATTTCTCCTCTTTCTACTTCAGATTTGGCCTTTTCCTGTCATTCTTCCTGAACATCCATGCATGCTTTTTGACATGAACGTCTCGGAGCTCCGGTAATACATGATCTGACAGTAAGGTAAGGGTTAAAATTTGCTTTAGGCCACATTTTTTAACCATTTCATCTAACATTAAAGGCCAGGGTACACAGACAGGACAAACACGACCATCCTAACTCCTCTCTGAGTGTGCAGCACCACAACTACTTCCTGATTTCGCAGACGAGCTCCAAGATGACTGCCGATGCATTCAGTTTCAGCTTGTTTTGCCTTTGCGCTGGCTGTTTTCTGTATATGCTTCATCTTTTTTCTTTTATAGGTCCCGAGAGGCTGCTTTCTGGGTGCCTTTGTCGTTTCGTCTCCTGTGAGCGAGGGGGGAAGGTAGCAGCGGGGGAGGAAGTGGTGGGGCCACTGAGGGGGATGGAATGTGAAGAATGACAAAGGAGCTGATTACGCCACGAACAGAGCAGCCAATCCAGGCTGCTGGTTGCCCCTCTGTTCTGCATATCTCCTAGTCCACGCCCCAGGAGCTTCAGAATGAATAAAAGAAAGGTAAATACTTTAAATTATTCATTGTTTACCATTGGATATCACTATATTTCAGGTACTTACACCTTTTTCTGCCTCCTGAGGTAAATATTTGGGGTTTTTTCTATCTACCACAGACAAGAATCATACCCAATGGCCCGGCTATTTATACCAGCCGTCCGGGCTCTCTGTTCGTGCTTGCTACGGCAGCACATATACTAAAATTGGAACGATACAGAGAAGATTAGCATGGCCCCTGCGCAAGGATGACACGCAAAATCGTGAAGCGTTCCTCATTTTGCACGCTGGCATCAAAATGGGCACAAAAATGCCCAAAAAATACCCCCCTGGCATTTTCCCTTTATTTTTCATGTATTTTTGAGTTGCAGTTCATTCACCGACCGCTGAGTGGCGCCCCCACTCCGCATATGACGTACTGAACTCGCTCTAACAGCCTGTCGCAGTTTATGAAGAGCTCCATAGTTGATTGACGTGTGAAAGCAAGTAAACAAAAACATATAACCTGCAGGAAATCCCGGAGACTAACTTTTAGGATTAAGAGAGACATTAAAACAGTAAGAGAGGCCTCATTAAAAGGCACACGAACGGGGAAAAACTCGCTGCTGGGAGCGGTACGACTAGCTCCGGGCTCCGGCGCTCCAGCGGTCGGTTTGCCAGCACTAGCCGCGCACCAGCGCACCTGAGGCGGCTAACAGCGAGCCTCGGTCGTCGCTGCATCCAGGAATAACGGATTAAACGTCTCATGTGCTCATCGTTGTGAATATACATTGTGCTTCTACATCTTGTGAGTACTGTGAGTAACATGACTCTGTTTTATGTGTTTTCAGTGCGAATTTGAAGTTAGCTTCTCATTCCAATTATCCGTTCCACCTTAAACGGAGCAGCAGGTCACAGGTGCCAGTGTGTCAGCGCAGCAGCATTTAAGGTGGAACGGACAATTCGACCAAGAAGCCAAGTTCAACCTCGTGTTTTGAGTCACTTTGCGAGGATATAACGATAGAAAAATTCGCGTGTGGTGAAATAAAACGGAGTTTCATTCTTTTAGTGTCTTATAACGAAAGAATTGTGCAGATAATGTGGCTCGTATGTATTTTAAGGGGAATACAAAAGGCTGTTCGGGAAAAAAGACCTGAAAGGTTATCTATTATATTTATATTTATATTTAGTTAAAGCTTCTGTGTAATTTTCTGTTAAGTGTGCTTTCTATTTTTTTTTACCTGATACTGAAAAATATATTAAAAATAATTAATTTGTACTTTATGACTGGAAATTAAACTAGAATGGGGAAGGTCTGTTGCTGTGGTTTCCCAGGTGGTTGCTAAGGTGTTAAACCAGTTAGCATACTAGCTAGCTACTGTGTGGTGAAATAAAATGTAGCTTTGTTATTTAACTGTCTTACAATGAAAGAATTGCAGACGATGTGGCTCATATCCCAGATAGTGGGCACATATCAGTCCACTGGCTTGATAGGGTCAGCACCAGCTGGTCCACCCCCAGACCTCCCAGATTAGCGTCCGGCATATAAAGTCTATATAGTTTTTGATCGCCTCTAACAGGTTTTAAATGAACATAGAGACAAACATTACACAGAATTAAGAGTAAAAGGTTCACAGCAAGGCCTAACAAAAATTATCTCGTTGAAGCTGTCATTGTTGACACTGTGCTAGGTTGGTTACATCTGTATATCTGGTTGATACTGCTGTAAAATGTATTTACTGAACACATTTACAAAGTATAACAAAAGAAGGAAATAAAGCAAAAATAGGTAAATTGGACTATGAGTGGAAAATAAGCAATAAAAGGTGGCATTTTATCTAACACTGCTTAACCAACAGTGCTGGTTAAGCCAGCAATCTGCTAGTTATGCTGTCAGCAGGCCAACAGAGGCCTGCTATCCTGTGATGTGTTTTAGTGGGAATCCAAACTGCTATTTGGTAAAAAAAAGTGCAACCATTAGACCCCCCTGCAAAGTTATTATATTTATATTTAGTTGAAACTTCTCTGTAATTTATGGTTATGCAACCCTCAGAGACCTCTATGTGTAGTAATCTGACTAAGGCTGTGTCCAAAACATGTGTGTGTATATATATATATATATATAAAACTATTATAGGTAATAAAGGGGTTATTGTAATTGTAACAGAGAAAATACTCACATTTGTGGGTTTCTTTGGTTTCTTGTTCAGCCATCTTGCCGGTTTTTCTTTTTTCCTCATAACACTCTTTGGAGTCTCTGAAAAACCTCTGTTTGGATCTGAAGAACCTGTTTGAAGGGCCATACAGCCCTAACACTTCACCCTACTCCTCTATCTCAACAAAAAATTGGGACACCCTACCCCTAGGCCCAATCCCATTTCACCCCTCACCCCTACCACTTGGCCCTTAGCCCTCTGTTTTGCACGTTCATGTCTAGGGGTAGGGTGTCCTGACTTTAGTTGAGATAGAGGGGTAGGGCGAAGTGTTTGGGCTACATGACCCAGAGACTCCAAACAGAGTGTTTCAGAGACTCCAAACAGAGTGTTATGAGAAAAAAAGAAAAACCGGCAAGATGGCTGAACAAGAGACCAAAGAAACCCACAAATTTGAGAATTTTCTCTGTTAAAAATTACGATAACCACTGTTTTATCTTAGTTTAATGTCGTTTCAGTGTATTATGGTCGTTTTCTTCGTAACAAATATAAAAAAATCGCTAATAGCATGCTAATGTCTCAGTAGCTAGCTAGCTAACTTTCCAGTTCCACCTTAAATGGTCCAGCAGTTCTAGCACCAGAATGTAACTGCTGCACCATTTTAGGGCATCATATGCTCTTTGAAAGCATATGATGCCCTAAATGTAACTAAAGACCAGCAGAGACCAGCAGTGAGGAGCTGAACTTTACTCTCCTCTGCTGTCACTGAAGACGGGCCGGGTCGCCTACAGAGCAGCGCTAGTAGCTGTTAATGAAGAATTTTAAATTTGAGGGTCCCGTTTTGTAGGGAAAGATTTCAACTACTACCCCTTATAACTCAATTCCAAGGGGTTAAGGTGACACTCGAGAAGAAATGGGATTGGGCCCTAGAGGTGAACACGCAAAACGGAGGGCTCAGTGGTGGGGCGAGGGGTGATAAGGGCTCAGTGGTGGGGCGAGGGGTGATAAGGGCTCAGTGGTGGGGCGAGGGGTGAGATTGGGCCTTATTGTCTATTGTATTCACTAATTATTGCAATATAATCCACAGGTCTGCTCACTTTACACTACTATGCAAAAGGTAGAGACCACTTTTTTATTAAATAGTCCATATTCTATATTGTTCTTGTATTTATATCTCTTGAGGCCCACTAAAAATGTTTGTGTGGCTTTTTGTACCCTAAACAGTGGATCTGAATTTTTACATCACCAGTCTACAAACTTCGTTTAGGTCTGTGGGTTTTAAAAAATTACAGTGTTTAAGCACTAAATTAAAAAAAAAATTGAGGAAGATTTGTTTATCCAAGGCATATAAACTCAAAAGGATGGTTCTTCAAGGGTTCTTTAGTAAAGAAAATGATTCTTTAAAGAACCATGAACACTCAAAGAACCCTTCACATGATTTAAAGGGTTTTTTGTGTCATGAAAGCATTCTTCAGAATGTGCTGTAGATGGTTC
Organism: Colossoma macropomum; assembly: GCF_904425465.1. Classification (NCBI taxonomy): domain Eukaryota; kingdom Metazoa; phylum Chordata; class Actinopteri; order Characiformes; family Serrasalmidae; genus Colossoma; species Colossoma macropomum. The sequence continues at coordinate 416,340 of NW_023496051.1, forward strand.
TGTATGGTACCTTTCTGAAAATGGTTCTATATAGCGCCCAAAAGGGTTCTTTTATTGTTACGATGTCAAGCTTTTCCAAAAAGGTTCTAAATAGAACCATCTACAGCACATTCTCCATCTTTCTGATGCAAAGTACCTTTTAATTATGCAAAGGGCTCTTTGAGTGTTCATAGTTCTTTATAGAACCATTTTCTTTACTGAAGAATACCTGAGGAGCCGTCTTTTTTTAAGAGTGTAGTAGAAGAAGCCAACGTACTGTTCTTTGCTCAGCTTTTGAGCTAGAACCACAAAACTAGGATCATAGAGTCTATGCTGAAATTGGATGCTTGTGCTGTATTAACTGATTCACATAGCGTTCATTCAAACACCTAATATTTTTCTATAGGACTGAATGTAGGGATGCTCAACATCCTGAAACTCAGTAATTTCACTTATATAATATATAATGGCTCATTATATTGTCATAAATATATAACCAGAATAGTATAATGCCTCATTCCACCACAGTCAGTATACTCATTGGTAGCCAGATGTTTTTGGACAAGTGTACATATACTAACAGCACCTTAGCAACCACCTGAAATACCATTGCTACAGACTCTCCCCTATTAGTTTAACACTTTACACAGAAGCATCAACTGAACATAATATAGTTATTTTTACTTTAATTTGTCCACACTTGGCCTTTATCTCAGCTTCCGTTCTTTGTGGCAGACTTACTTTTAGTTTTTCAATCTGCAGGAATGTTTCTCCACACCTCCGAAGTTCAGTCATACTGCCTCCTTCTCCCAATCCAAGTAATCAAAAACACATTCAGTGATGTTGAGATCTGGACTCTGGGGTGGTCAGTCTATTGTTCTGAGAACATCAGCTTCTTTGTTTGATTTGCAAATGTTCTCATTTTTGTCCTTTTCTCAGTGAGGCTTTTTGACAGCTACACATCCTTTCAGACCCATAGCACTGAGCTGTCTTCTCACCGTGGAAGGATGGACAGAAACACAGATTTTTGTTTTCAGGAACTTACTGAAACTTAGTTTTCTCTTCTCTCTCAAAGTTGAAAGCTTTAAGCACTGTTTATCTGATGGGGACAGTTTTTGTGGCCTACCAGGTCCTGCAGGTGGTTGTTAGGAGTCCTGTTTGCTCTATAAATAATTTTTTGAATTTCAGTTTTTGAAAATCCTGTTTTTCCACTTATTTTCCGTCAACATTTTCTTTCCTTATTCAAGTAGATTACCTTAAATCTAACCTAAAAATAAATCACTTGGACTTAATAGACATTCTGACTGAAAATTAAATAAATGAAGGGTGGTCTCTGACTTTTTCCACAGAATTGAATATTTGTATGGAAAGTAGATCTGATAAAATGGATAAATGTAGATAAGGGGACCAAATTAAGTGGCCAGTTTGCATAGATGATAGGTTTTATATAGCATAATGCTTGTGTGGCCAGAACACTATCTCAGAAAACCCAGGACTTTGTGTTTCTCTCTCATCAGCATCTCCTTCAGTGAGGTACCAAAACAAATGGCTTTTCATATGTATTGTATTTTTGATTTCCAGGTTTCTGAGGCCTGCTTCTGGATTCTGGAAGGAAGGGCGTTGGTTTGGGTTCAGCCCAAATGATGATCTCTGGTTGCAGGTAAGCTGTGTGGTAGTTAAGGGGCCATGTTGGTGGAGATAAGAGATAACTCTAAGCACAATATATTCTTCTGTGGTATAAAATGTCAATTGAGAATGATTAAATAAATATGAAAGTACTCTCAAAATATGTTACCTGGTCCTCAGACTAATCCAGGTCCATCCTGATCTGCTCTCTTCTCTCCAGTCTTCTCATGTTTGTCTGTAAAGCCTGTACACACCAACCCCATCAGCAACACAGGTGCCTCAGCCAGCCGGTATGTAGGTATGTATAAAGAAAACGCAAGAACGCATGAGACCAGTAACTGAAAGCCTTCAGAAAAGCCTTGTTTTCGCATAATACAGTGAATAGAGAGTGTTTATAAGGGATTCAGAAGGTCCCAAAATATAAAAAAACATATCATGGATTGTGTCAAACAGCACCACCATTCCCAATATCACGCATTTAATAGCATGAAATTTAACTGTGTTCGATTCACTGTGTGTATTGTTTTATGACAAATATTAATATGTGTATCGTGTACACTGAGGAGAAGGAAGGGGTAGAGGTTTGCGCAGGACTGTCTTTTCAGTCCCGCTCCCACCTGTTCCCGCAAGATTCCATACCGTGCCCGCCCACTCCCCCAGAAAATCGGAATCATTTGTCCCGCTACTGCCTGCAACCAAAACGTTTTGTCCCGCTCCCACCCTGGCAGTTCCATCAAGGTGAAATGACATCCAGTATCTGACATAGTCTATTCATAAATACATGATCCTCTACTGTAATAACACGACAGTCATGGCTGTCAGGCTCACTGTTAAGTAACTTCACCAAACACCATTTATTCCCAGGAAACACAAAGCAGGAACCACAGAATGGTTATTTTTGGTGTTTTGCTGGGCAGCTGTGGCCGTCGGACTGAAGGCCCCGTTGTCTCAGTAACCTGTGAGAATATGTGTGTTGTTCACGTGATCGGTTGCTTCGCAACTCTTTAGAATGACTTCATTTGAAGTGTTTTACTATTATCATTTTATGTTCTTTATAAATATTATTTATAGTGATCGTTCAACTTTATTTATTATTCATAAATTTGGATTTCTCTTCATGTGTGCTTCATCCCGCTCCCGCCTGCTCCCGCACACAACACTGAAAATTAGTCCCGCACCGCAAGATATTGTGGCGGGTCCCGCTGGAATCAGAGGGAGGGCCGACCTCTAGAAGGGGACTTGTTGGTGCTTTACCAGACTGGAGGGTTCATATATAAGGAGTGTGTGCCTGTTAGAATACTCAACTGGTGTGTTTTCTTTCTGTGTGAGAAGAGGAACGGGGAAAGCATTAGAACATTTCTCCATGATGTCCTCAGTCTAAGCAGATACATGGGGGGAACCCCAGGGGCTCCCTTCCCTGTAGGTTTAGGTAATGTTTAGTAATGAGTCGTTATGTTAGGACTTTTTCATGAGAGGAAAGTAGTGGAGCAGTCCTGTCACAGCTGGTCAAATACTCATTTACATGTGCAGAACTCTCTCCCGCTCTTTTTTCCCCCTCCTTTCTCTCTGGCCCTTCTCTTACAGACGTTAGCTGGACTTGGTGAAGAACACTGACTCCTACAATTAGAGCATATGCCTTTTGTCTGTGTGTATATGTAGATGTATATATGTGTATACATGTGGGTGGTCTCCCACTAGGTGATTATTTACACTCCATCAGACACAAAACGAATGAGGGATATTGTCTGGAGCTTTTGGGCCCTTGACTCTGACCCCCTGCCAGCTTTTGGTATCTCTGTAGTTTCTTGAAGAGATTGTAGTAAATGGTCATAGCGATCATGAGTACAAGCAAGTGGCCTTTTGTACTGCAATATTAATTACAGTAATTACACGTAATATATATTCTGTACTTCACCTAAATGTTTAGTAATTCATCGATTCATTTCTAAATCAATGAAAAGAGTTTCTAATAAAACTCAATATAAGGTACTGACTATTCAGAACTTTTCACACTCAGCGCTTCATTTCCCAGAGTCACATTTGGGGTTACGTCCTACATTTTTCTTGCATTCCTTGTATATTTAGGTCCATTTGGGATGTTTTTTATGTACCAAAAAGCTATAAGTCATTTTACATTTTCCAACCTCTCTTTAACCCTTTCAGTGGGCTGGTTACGATGCCTTTAACCCTTTTTACAGTAGCCATAAAATGTCGTGGAGGTTTCTCGGTTGAACTGCAAGTGATTTTTATTCTTCAGTAATGTTGATGAAATATATTTAAGTGGAAATGTCTATGGTTTACATAACCGAGCTGGTCTTTTCATCTTTGGAAGTAGTTTTATTGTGTTTAAATGCTGTTTGTTATTTTTTGATGTGATGAAAGCTGCAGTTGTGCTGGCTGTTTGATCTCGACATGGCGATGTCTGTGGAGAGGCGTGAATTGTTTTTTCATTGTTTAATCTCAGGCGGTTGCTATGGTGTTGCTAGGGCATTGCTATGGTATTCCAGGTAGTTGCTAAGGTTTTGCTAGGGCATTGCTATGGTGTCCCAGGTGGTTGCTAAGGTTTTGCTAGGGCACTGCTATGGTATCCCAGGTCGTTACCAAGGTGTTGCTAGGGCATTGCTGTGGTATCCCAGGTGGTTGCTAATGTGTTGCTAGTGTGTTGCAATGGCATCCCGAGTCAGTGGTCCCCAACCCAGTTGTCAGGGCCCCAAAGACAGTCCACATGTTTACTCCAACCAATTCACAACACACAGGGCTGCAGGAAAAATGTGGACCGCTTGTGGGGCCTTAAGGACCGGGTTGAGAACCACTGTCCCAGGTGGTTGTTAAGGTGTTGCCAGGCCATTGCTATGGTATCCCATGTGGTTGCTAATATATGTGCATGGGACCAAAGGAGAGCATCATTGGACAAAACAAGAGCATAATTGCGAAACAGAACGCTGCACAGTAATCCTTTTGTCTCGATTATCCTGTTTTCATGATCAATGGAAGCCAAAATTGTAATTGAAAATACAATTGGATTAATTGCCCAGTTCTAATGTGTGCTAGTATGTATATGAGACTATATGTGGTGTCTAAGTAATTGTCAAGCAAGCTTAATGATATATTTTTGATGGGTTGCCTCATTCAAAGTGCAGTCCAGGCCGAAGTTTCCAGGGATCGTATGCACTGGTGAGTGACTGGAATGTTGTGAAACTTTAGCATTGTTTACATTAAAACTCTTTTATTTAAAAACTCACAGACTGCACTGTAGCTGAGGTTTCCCAAACATTTAGGCCCTGCTTCCATCTGGCATGAGTGTTACTATCAATTCTGGGCAAATGGCATCTGTTTTACTGTAAAGCGTTTTACAGCCTCACTGCACACGCTCACACACGTATACACATCCTAAACATAAACTATCCCTAAACCACACACGCTTATCCACATTAGCTCTACAGCTTACATACTATATGTTCTCTCTGATGTGCTGGCACCTTTGAGGAGATGTGGGCATCATGAGAGATCTTCAGAGACTATGAACAAAACTTTTTCACCTCTTCTGCTCTCTTCTTCTCTTTCCTACCTTTAGCTTCTCTTCTCTTCTCTTCTCTTCTGTCCTTTACTGTTCTTTTCTCATCTTCTTTTTTCCTCTTTGCTTCTCTTTTCATATTGATGTTCATTCCTACCCTCTCTCCCACTTGTACCCCCCTCTCTTCTCTTCTCTTCTCTTCTCTTCTCTTCTCTTCTCTTCATCTCTTTTCCTCTTCTCTTCTCTTCTCTTCTCTTCTCTTCTCTTCTCTTCTCTTCTTTTCATCTCTTTTCCTCTTCTCTTCATCTCTTTTCCTGTGCTCTCCTGGTCTTCTCTTCTCTTCTCTTCTCTTCTCTTCTCTTTATCTCTTTTCCTCTTCTCTTCTCTTCTCTTCATCTCTTTTCCTGTGCTCTCCTGGTCTTCTCTTCTCTTCTCTTCTCTTCTCTTCTCTTTATCTCTTTTCCTCTTCTCTTCTCTTCTCTTCTCTTCTCTTCTCTTCTCTTCATCTCTTTTCCTGTGCTCTCCTGGTCTTCTCTTCTCTTCTCTTCTCTTCTCTTCTCTTCATCTCTTTTCCTGTGCTCTCCTGGTCTTCTCTTCTCTTCTCTTCTCTTCTCTTCTCTTTATCTCTTTTCCTCTTCTCTTCTCTTCTCTTCTCTTCTCTTCTCTTCTCTTCTCTTCATCTCTTTTCCTGTGCTCTCCTGGTCTTCTCTTCTCTTCTCTTCTCTTCTCTTCTCTTCTCTTCTCTTCTCTTCTCTTCTCTTCATCTCTTTTCCTGTGCTCTCCTGGTCTTCTCTTCTCTTCTCTTCTCTTCTCTTTATCTCTTTTCCTCTTCTCTTCTCTTCTCTTCTCTTCTCTTCTCTTCTCTTCTCTTCTCTTCTCTTCTCTTCATCTCTTTTCCTGTGCTCTCCTGGTCTTCTCTTCTCTTCTCTTCTCTTCTCTTCATCTCTTTTCCTGTGCTCTCCTGGTCTTCTCTTCTCTTCTCTTCTCTTCTCTTCTCTTTATCTCTTTTCCTCTTCTCTTCTCTTCTCTTCTCTTCTCTTCTCTTCTCTTCTCTTCATCTCTTTTCCTGTGCTCTCCTGGTCTTCTCTTCTCTTCTCTTCTCTTCTCTTCTCTTCATCTCTTTTCCTGTGCTCTCCTGGTCTTCTCTTCTCTTCTCTTCTCTTCTCTTTATCTCTTTTCCTCTTCTCTTCTCTTCTCTTCTCTTCTCTTCTCTTCTCTTCTCTTCTCTTCTCTTCTCTTCATCTCTTTTCCTGTGCTCTCCTGGTCTTCTCTTCTCTTCTCTTCTCTTCTCTTCTCTTTATCTCTTTTCCTCTTCTCTTCTCTTCTCTTCTCTTCTCTTCTCTTCATCTCTTTTCCTGTGCTCTCCTGGTCTTCTCTTCTCTTCTCTTCTCTTCTCTTCTCTTCTCTTCTCTTCTCTTCTCTTCTGTCCTTTCCTGTTCTTTTCTTATCTTCTTTTTTCCTCTTTGCTTCTCTTTTCATATTGATGTTCATTCCTACTCTCTCCCACTTGTACCCCACATCTACAACAAGACAGTTGGGGGTCAGAGGTGTGTTTGTTTGTTTTGGGCGTATGAGGAGGGGTGTGTGTGTTAGGGGGCGTGGTGGTTGTTCTCAGTGTGTGGATATGCATCTGTAACACACCTGATTAAATTCAGAAAAGCTTGATATTTATTTGTGAAACAAAGTGTTTTACGGCACAGAAAACCCTGCTGGAGAGAGAGAGAGAGAGAGAGAGAAACAGAAACCCTGAGAATTATGAGAGGAGTTTACAGAGACATTTCTAATCTTACGGTTTAGTTTGATTTATGGTAATTTAGGCCTGTGTTTCACGTAGTAAGAGTGTGGAGACAAAATATGCTGAGAAAGAATATCACAGTTATGAGTTTTTTTAAATCTATTTAATACGATGAAGGTTCGATTTTGTTTTCATTACTGCATTAGCAAACTGGGATCTGCTGCTTTCTGTCATGTTTTAAAGCTACAGCCAGGCATGAAAATGGAGACACCTCTTCAGTCATATGACTTTTATTGGTATTTGTAGCATTTCAGAAAATGCATTTCTTTTGTCATTTGTAGCGTTTCTTTTTTTTTTACTTGGTTGTTGCTGATTTTACTTTTACTGCTAGTAAATCTATCACACTTTTACCTTTTTTTTCACCTAATTATGTTATTGTTTTGTGTCTCTTACACTTCATTTTATTTTATTTTTTTACATAATATTATTGTCTGTTTTTTGTCTTTTAAACTTCTGTGAAGCACTTTGAGCTGCATTATATGTACAAAATAATACACAAATAAATCTTAATATTATTATTAGCAAAAAAAAAAAAACTGCATAGAAATTTTATGCAAGGTTTGACAATTTTATTTGTTATGTAAAAGCGAAAGAGTGAGAGAGGTTCATTGATCCTGTAGTCATAAATGGAATTCTTTCTGGTCGTATATTGATGTGTACATTGACCATATTGCATAATGTTCTCACCATTTACTGACTAACCATTTATCTCCCCAACAGCACAAAACAGCATCATAGGAGAGATAACAGGTATAATAGTTTTGCAACAGTTTATTTCTTTCACTGCTTCCTAACTGTTTTATTCTGACCCTCACCCCCTCAAACACTTTGATTGACTACCACAAAATATATATAATATTAGTGGTATATAAGCTGAATGGGTGGGAGAGGGGAACAGTGCCGCCTCAGCTCCCTCCTTACTGTACGTTAACACCCACAGCGACTATATTTAGTGTTGACCTACACTCACTGAACAGTTTATTAGAAACATCATCTCATTCATGCAATTATCTAATCAGCCAATCATGTGGCAGCAGTGCAGTGCATAAAATTCTACAGGCCAGCAGGTTCAGGTAAGGTTCACATTAACCATCAGAACGGGGAGAAAATATTATCGTAGTGATTCTGACCATGGCGTGATGATTGGTGCCATTTGGGCTGGTTTGGGTATTTCTCTAACAGCTGATCTACTGGGATTTTCATGTACAATAGTCTCTAGAGTCACTCAGAATGGTGCAGTAAAGAAAAAACATCCAGTGAGCAGCAGTTCTGCGGACAGAAACACCTTGTTGACGAGAGAGGTCAGCAAAGAATGGCCAGACTGTTTCATGCTGACAGAAAGGCTACAGTAACCCAGATCCTGTAAACATTGAACACAATCTCAAAGGAATATTTCCAACATCTTGAGGAATCCATACCACAAAGAATTGAGGCCGTTTTGAAAGCAAAGGGAGGCCCTACCCCAGTATTAGTATAGTGTTCATAATAAAATGCTCTGTAAGTGTATTTTCAGTTTGTAACTCTGTCCATTTTGTGTCACCAACATTCATAAATCGCCGTAAATCGCCAGCTTTCATTGAAAATGAATAAATTGTGCCTGCTTGCTGCCACTGTGAATGCGTGGTTAGACACTCCGTGCCCACTATATGCACATTTTATTTTTAGATTAATAATTTAAAATACTTTAGTTAGATTAATAATTATTTCACACAAGCAATATATATATATATATATATATATATATATATATATATATATATATATGTGTGTGTGTCAATGGAGAATGTGCTGTAGATGGTTCTATATCAAATCTTTTTGAAAAGGGTTCTATATACTACCAAGAAGTGTTCTTCTTTTGTTATAATTTCAAGCTTGTTACAATAGAAAAACCCTTTTTGGTGCTATATAGAATCCTTTTCACAACTCAGTGATCAAAAAAACATTTATGAAAAAAAAAAAAAATTATGGCACAAAAATGGTCTTCATGGTGAATCTTGAGAAATATCTGTAAGATTGCTGCCAGAATTCACAGATGATATTGCTATTGGAATACAAGAATACGACTAAAAGCGCATTGTACTGGAGTCAGTATAACTGCATGAAATAAGTTAAATTTTACCCTACTTTGGTTTGTGCCTCACTCTCCTCTAATAAAAGCAGAGTAAATTGTAACAGACTAAGGGGTTAATTGTAACATTCTGAGAAAGTCCAAAAAGTCTGATAAATTTATGGAAACAATTAATTAAATAAACTGTGTTGCTTATGAACTTTCTATCTTAAATATATAACAAATATATTGATTCTGCCCAAAAAAAACCCAAAGTATCTCCAAAACAGCAGCTTTACAGGAGGAGGCAAACCAATCTTTACTTTCAGTATAAGTTTGAAAAGTCTGGAAATCAGTGTGTAACATTAAGAATTGTCACATGCACACACTAAGAAAAATGAAAGAAATCAGAGTAAGGGTGCACATCTGCTGAGAAGCCTGATTACTGAAATCCTGCCCTGTTTATTGGATTTCTTAATCAGATTTCTAGACTTTACTCCAATCTAAAAAAAACTTGAGTATGTTGTTCACATGACCACTTTAATAATCAGATACCGAAATCCAATAGTGATTGGATTATTGGCGTGCGTGTGAACACACAGTATAAATGGCAGGATATGAATAGATTCAACAATATGAATCTAAATGATACATTTTACATTTTTTCTAACATACACACATACACACATACACACACACACACACACACACCAGACGTTCTGGTTCAAGGTCCTTTTGTATTTTGTATTCTTTGTATTCAGTCAGGTTCCAGGTTTTGTTCCAGAAATGTGGAACACATGCGTACACACAGTCTTTGCCTTCTTCATACTTTGCCTTTTGGTATTCATAGACCTCTAGCGCCAGGAAGTGTGTGTTCCTAACCCAAAGCTCAGTAATCACTCCCAGCTTCTGTGTGTGTGTGTGTGTGTGTGTGTGTGTGTGTGTGTGTGTGTGTGTGTGTGTGTGTGTGCGCTTCCTTGAGTTTTTATTGTTTTCTCAGAGAATTGCAGGCAGCGTTCTTCTACACTCAGCCATTCACTCACTCACTCATTCAACTCTTTTAACTCGACTGTCAATCTAATTCAGTCTCACTCATTCACCCCAGAATTTACACCAATAACTCATCCATTCACTCACTCACATATTCACTGCTGAGCCACTCTCACTTTAATTCATTCTCACTCAGGCAACTTAAATCACTCTTAGTTAACTGTGTAACCATTTCAACAGTACCAAAAAGTAAAAAAAAATGAATGTCAAACTGGGGACCTTCCAGGCCAAAGTCCTGCGGAGATCAGCATTTACCCTCATCTAATCCTCTGAATTCAGGTCATGAAGGCCTTGCTAATTAGCTGATGAGCTGAATCAGGTGTGTTTAATGAGGTAACGTGCTGACGTGCAGTGTTTTGGCCCGCCAGGACTGGAGCTTAACACGTGTTCTAAGCAGTATTTTGAAATGAACATCTTTCATGAAAAACACTGTCAGTGATCAAAACAGATGAATTCTATCAGTGCTTGTATTGTTTTTAGCTCAGCTTAACTGTTTCATAACATCACTGTGTTGCGCAAGGACATGCTACACAATTAAAAATGATGGTTCTGTAGTAAAGAAAATGGAATCATGAACACTCAAAGAACCCTTTGCATGGTAAAAGGGTTCTTTGCATCATTTAATGGTTCTAGCTTTTTGAGAAGAGTTCTATATAGCACCACAAAGCGTTCTTCTATTGTTACAGGCTTGACATCGTAACAATATAAGAACCCCATTTTGGTACTATATAGAATTATTTTCAAAAAGGTTCTATGTAGAACCATCTACAACCATTTACTGAAGAACCAGCTTTTTAAGAGTGTACTTTGTAATCTTTTGTTTTGAATTCTGTTGATGAATTATATAATTTTGTTGATGAATCACAGAATTCTGTTGACTAATTGGAGAATTCTGTTGACAAGTTATAGTATTCTAATGAACTATAGAATTCTGTTGAACCGTAATGGATTGTAGAATTTTGTTGATGAATTGTAGAATTCTGATAAATTATAGAATTTTGTTGAATCGTAATGAACTGTAGAATTCTGTTGATGAATTGTATAATTGTAATGAATTTTAGAATTCTGTTGAGTCATAGAATTCTGATAAATGGTAGAATTCTGTTGAATCACAATGAATTGCAGAATTCTGTTGATGAATCGTAGAATTCTGATAAATTGTAGAATTCTGTTGAATCGTAATGAACTGTAGAATTCTGTTGATGATTCATAGAATTCTGTTTATCATCAGTGTACAATTGTAATGAATTGTAGAATTCTGTTGATATAAAATTTTAATGAATTGTAGAACTCTTGATGAATCATAGAATTCTGATAAATGGTAGAATTCTGTTGAATCGTAATGAATTGTAGAATTTTGTTGATTCATAGAATTCTGTTGATCGTCAGTGTACAATCGTAATGAATTTTAGAAAATTCTGTTGATATAGAATTCTACTGAATTGTAGAAATTTGTTGATGAATCATAGAATTCTGATAAATGGTAGAATTCTGTTGAATTGTAATGAATTGTAGAATTTTGTTGATGAATCGTAGAATTCTGATAAATGGTAGAATTCTGTTGAATCGTAATGAATTGTAGAATTTTGTTGAATTGTAGAATTAAAATGAATTGTAGAATTCTGTTGATGAATCGTAGAATTCTGATAAATGGTAGAATTCTGTTGAATCGTAATGAATTGTAGAATTCTGAGAAAGAATTACACTCACACATTCACTCACGCAGTCACCACTGAGCCTAATTAATTCCCATTAAATTGACTCAGATCACTTCTAATTAAAGGTGTAACCATTTCAACAGTACCAAAAAGTCAAAAATCATCGTTCTAAGCAGTGTTTTAAAATTACCGTTGTTTATGGAAAACATTGTCAGTGATCAAAACGGATGCATACAACATCACTATTTTTTCGTAACATCACTATTTTGCACAAGGCCATGTTACTATGCAATCTGATGTGATGTAGGATTCTGTTGATGAATTGTATCGTTTTGTTGGTGACCTGTAGAATTCTGTTGAGTAATTGTAGAAATTTGTTGATGGCTCCAGGTGCTGCATCTGACAAGATTTAGAGCCTGACACCACAACTAAGAGGTTTTCCATGGCATGGATGGAAATTTAACCTCATGAAGTTCTTAGTAATGGATGAGCGGTACATCTGAATTCACTCTCTCACTCATTCAGCCTCTCACTTATTCACTCATACGTTTACTCCTTCACTCTCACTCATTCCCTCTCATTCACTCCATCAGTCACTCATTCACTCTCACTCATTCTCATTCAGTCATTCATTCTCACTTATTCACTCATTCACTCTCCCTTATATAATCTGTCATTCACTCATTCAATCTCACTCATTCATTCTCACTTATTCACTCATTCACTCTCCCTTATATAATCTGTCATTCACTCATTCACTCTTGCTCATTCAGTCTCACTCATTCACTCTCATGCATTCATGCTGACTCATTCACTCTCATTCATTCGCTCTCTTTCTTGTAAGTGAGACAGTAGACGGGAATCATTAACCTGCAGAAGTTCCCGTATTTACTGTCACCTCTTGCTAAACCATGTTTGTCAAACGTTTAGGAAGCAAACAAACCCATGTCATGAGTCTGTGTGTGTGTGTGTGTGTGTGTGTGTGTGTGTGTCCAGGGTTCTGGTATATATACAGTTGTATGCAAAAGTTTTGGCACCCCGGACGAATGACATTTTTGACTTTGTGAGCTCAATGGGCCAGATTCATAAAACGTTATGAGCAAATAGCATAGCGGGAACATTGCTAATTAATAAACAAGAATTATTGATGTGTTTTACCGCTTGAGCAGTGCGAGATGTGGCTGTGCGTTCACTTAATTTAAATATGTCAACAGAGATTTGCAACATGACTCAATCCCCCAAAAAATAACACCTGAACTGCTCTGACAGTAATTTTCCCCAGTAAGAAGCAGATGTAGTGTTTCCAAACATGGGCCCACATGCAGCAAATCACACACCCACTCAGCTGGACGGAGCGGAATGACAAACCTTTCAACTGCTGAAGGGAGGGGAAGAAGACTTGCTTGAGCAGGATTTCAGATCAGACGATTTAACTGATACTGTAAACAGCGTTGTGTTCCTGCGCCACACTGGTGAATTCCCCTTGTGTGTGGAAAGCAGGTTTAGCATGGAATCCAAATAAGTGAGGATTCATTTGACATGTTGAGATTACATGATGATATTATTATTTACCTTTTAGGCCTATGTTGCATTTTAAAATTTTGGTTTTCTTTATGTTTATGTTTCACTTGGCCTAGGTCTTTAATACAAATGACCTCATTTATGTGTGGATCTTGATAGCCACTGGGCTAGGACACTGGTAAAAATACTGTAGTGTTGAAAATACTACAGTGTTTAAAAGACAACAGTGCGCTAATGACACAGAATTTAAAAAAAAGTGCACATTTATTAAAAAGGAAAAGCTAAAATTTTGCATGGACATAAGTATTCAGACCCTTTGCTATGACACTTGAAATTTAGCTCTGGGGGGCTCGGATTTCTCTAGATCATCTTTTAGATGTTTCTACACCTTGATTGAGTCCACCTGTGGTAAATTCAGTTGATTGGACATGATTTGGAAATACACACACCTGTCTATAAGTTCACACTGCT